>NC_089829.1:8912397-9232240 GCF_035046505.1 Tiliqua scincoides
TTAGCTTGGTGTCAGTGGTCTCTTTCGATCCTGCTTAACAACAGGAACCTAGTGAAACCCTGTAGCTGAGCTACATATGACACCTGCACAAATTCAACAATTTCCCTTTGAGCAAATTGTTACAGTAAAGATTTTGGGAACTGCCATGGTAAAGGACTGTGTCACTTGTTGAAATACCACCTTACTCCCCAAAATGTCGGTCCCCTCAAACAAACTTATGAAAACTCCCAAACAGACCAACTCCACTGTGAAGGTAGAGAAGTCCTCTCCTTCTGCCCACAACTGGTGTTTGGGGCCAGTACACCCTCACTGGGACATTGTCAAAAACCAGATCCTTGATGAGCAGGTTGGAGTTCCGGCATGATGTGATTCCATCAAACACCAGTCGAATTAGTGCAAACTCATGGCAGATGCCAAGTTTCTCCAGAAAACTATCCTAATTTCAGAGCAATATACAAAAAAAAAAAAAATAAAAAAAAATCAAGAAATGTAACATCCATGTTAATTTTTGATGTATTAAAACTCTTCGCAAGAAAATTCTGCCTCCTTGGCTTAGGTGATAAATACTGGGGAAGGGGATGGTCTCCCAAGCACCCAGGTCAGTTCTCACCCCTTTACCCTGACATGATAAACATAACAGCCCAATCCTAACTTGCGCTGCAACAGGCAGGCTAGTAGACCTGTGCTGTATCCAGTGCAGGTTTCAGGCAGCCAGAGGGTCAGCCAAGGACAATGATCTAGGGGGTACGGGAAGTTTCCCCTTACCTCTGGGAGAGTCATTGCTGTCCCAGTGGGGCTACTCAGATCTGTGCCACTTCAGGATGTGGTACAAACCCGAGCAGCCCTGGACCGCCTTGGGCGGCCAGGGAAGGGGGTTAGGATCTGGCATAATTGCCGGATCCTGGCCCCACCTCCTGCTCCCCGCCTGCCCACCCTCTCCCACCCCAAAACACCTCCCTCCCACCTCCTCCCTGCCCTCCCCACACCTCCCCAACTACTGTGGCAGTCGAGCTTGGCTGATGCAAACTCACCATCCCTGGAGCTTGCGTCAGAGCAGGGAATAGCACAAAAGTGCTTGATGGTGCTTTTTAAGATTCAATCAGTGATGCCCACCATAGTCCTGGAAAAGACAGCATGCTGGGATAAACATTTGCAAGTCCCTTGCGCCAGCCCAGGGCACAGTTTGGATTGCGCCCTAAGCCTCCTTTGCACTTTTTTTTAAATTTTGCACTTTTTTAATGTGCACTTCTTATATTTAGCAGATGGAGAGCAAATTTTCACCCCAGCATGGTGTCTGTTCCAGGGCTATGGTGAGCATCTCTTACTATATCTTAAAAAGTTTATATCCTGCTTTTCGTTAAAAAAAAAAATTTAAAATGACTTAAAATAGTTAAGATACATAAAATAAAATAGAAACTTTTGGCCAGTGCAAGGGACTTGTGCCGGCCGAACGGGGGGTTGGAATTGCGCCCTTATTCATTTGTTTTGCTTTGTAAAAAATTTTGTGAACTGGTTTTTGCTGAAATGTGGTATGTATATATTCTTTATTCTTTATAGAATAATTATAATTATAAATTATATATTCCTTCTTTGAACCCATCATTATGTCACAATGGAGCTAAGTTCAATGGTTTTAGATCCTGATGACTTCTTCTTTCAAGGAATATCTTGCCCTTTGATATTTCAGTCCCAGATTTTCCTGGGGATCCTACTGAGATTAGGACTGAGACAAGGGCAAAGGCTTTTGTTTACTTAGGCTGCAAATCTCACCACACTTTCCTGAGAGTAAGCCCCATTGAATAAAATAGGACTTACTTCTGAGTAGACCTGGTTAGGATTGTGCCCTCACTCATTCATACCCTGCCTTTCACTAAGCTGAACAGTCCCCATGGATCTTTGATCCACTGAGCTCAGTATTGCCAGACTAATGTGGAGATGCAGCTGGGGATTGAAACTGGAAATTTCCAATGTGCAAAGCAGGCACCCAGTAAAAAGCAAACAAACCCTGGCACCCACATTTGGTTTCCCACATGACTTCTCTGGGGTTTCCCACATGGTTTCTCTGGGGCATCCAGATCAGCCCCAACTTGCATTTAGGAAGGAGAGAAGACAGTAGCGAGACTATTGCAGGTTCCTCTCCTCCAGGCATTGCAGGGCAAATTGAGGAAACACACATATATAAATATGACTTACCAAGGCAAAGAAGCAATCACGCAGTATATCTGCAATTTGTAGTAATAAACGTTGATTGAATCTGGGAGGCAAGTCTGTCCTGGTGATGGCATAATAAATGGTCCTTGGAAAGAGCATGGAAAGAATGAAGGTGAAGATATAGCGGGACAAAACCATCAGAACTTTATCAAATGCCATCTTGTTTCTCATCAGAACACTACTAGCTATATCTCTTGTAGCTCCGGAGACATCTGGAGAACTGCCCTGAGTAAATCTCTCTAGTACTCAGGGAGGCGACTGTAGAAAGACAAGCTCTGGCACTCAGGTGTCATATTGCATAGTGTACTCCTTAGATCAGGGGTGCTCACACTTTTTTGGCTCGAGAGCTACTTTGAAACCCAGCAAGGCCTGGAGATCTACCAGGGGGGAAGGAATATTTTAATATTCATTATACACACACACAATGTATATGTAATATTCTATCTATATCTTTCTATCAAATCCCTTATATATAGTATATATTAAATATATGAATAAATATTAATATATATTTTTTATAAACACACATTATATATGTGTATATATATGTATGTATATGTGTATGTATGTATATATATTTATGTATGTATATATGTGTGTATATATGTGTGTGTGTGTGTGTGTGTGTGTGTATGTATGTATGTATGTGTATGAGTCCCCTTTGGTGTGGGAGAAAGGCAGGATAAAAATCATATATACTGCTGAGTCAGCAGTCAGTCCCATTACAGACAATGGGGCTTACTCCCGGGTAAGTGTGGACAGAGCTGCAGCTGCGTGTCGGCGGGGCTCACTCCCAGGCAAGCGTGGCCGGTACTGCAACTGTCAAGCCCCGCTGCGCGTCTGCTCAGCAGCCAGTTCCCCTGCGGCCAGGGGCCACTCCCGTGAGCGTGGCGGGACCGCAGACTTACTTGTAGGTGAGGCCGTCCCTGCAGTTGAGCATCTGCTGGGCGGTGGGGCCATCATCGGGCACATAGCTGGTGCCGCCGCTGATCAAGTAATTGGCCATGCTGGGTGCCTGGGCGGACCGCGGCAGAGAGAGGGAGAGTGTGAGTGAGAGCAGAGTGCGCGCCAACCTCCCTCCGCTGTGTGGGTGCTCCCTCCCCTGCGCGCATACAGACGGGACTCCTACTGCCGGGCTCCAAAAGACACTTGAGCCTGGCGCATGATGAACCCCGCCCCCTTCTATGGCGCTCTCTCCAATCTAAAATAACCCAGAGTTGCACCCTGTGCATGTGCGGGTGTGACTCTAGCAATGAAGTCAGTAAGTGTAAAGTCATGCACATTGGGGCAAAAAATCAAAACTTTAGATATAGGCTGATGGGTTCTGAGCTGTCTGTGACAGATCAGGAGAGAGATCTTGGGGTGGTGGTGGACAGGTCAATGAAAGTGTCGACCCAATGTGCGGCAGCAGTGAAGAAGGCCAATTCTATGCTTGGGATCATTAGGAAGGGTATTGAGAACAAAACGGCTAGTATTATAATGCTGTTGTACAAATCTATGGTAAGGCCACACCTGGAGTATTGTGTCTAGTTCTGGTCGCCGCATCTCAAAAAAGACATAGTGGAAATGGAAAAGGTGCAAAAGAGAGCGACTAAGATGATTATGGGGCTGGGGCACCTTCCTTATGAGGAAAGGCTACGGCGTTTGGGCCTCTTCAGCCTAGAAAAGAGACGCCTGAGAGGGGACATGATTGAGACATACAAAATTATGCAGGGGATGGACAGAGTGGATAGGGAGATGCTCTTTACACTCTCACATAATACCAGGACCAGGGGACATCCACTAAAATTGAATGTTGGGCAGGTTAGGACAGACAAAAGAAAATATTTCTTTACTCAGCGTGTGGTTGGTCTGTGGAACTCCTTGCCACAGGATGTGGTGCTGGCGTCTAGCCTAGACGCCTTTAAAAGGGGATTGGACAAGTTTCTGGAGGAAAAATCCATTATGGGGTAGAAGCCATGATGCATATGCGCAACCTCCTGGTTTTAGAGATGGGTTATATCAGAATGCCAGATGCAAGGGAGGGCACCAGGATGAGGCCTCTTGTTAACTGGTGTGCTCCCTGCGGCATTTGGTGGGCCGCTGTGAGATCCAGGAAGCTGGACTAGATGGGCCTATGGCCTGATCCAGTGGGGCTGTTCTTATGTTCTTAAGTCTATAGCGGCTATATAGACTTCATTGCTAGAGTCACACCCGCACATGCACAGGGTGCAACACCGGGTTATTTTAGATTGGAGAGACAGGGCTCCGCAATCGACTCATTTTGCCTGGTGAGCCACCAGTCAATCGCGAACGGCGTACTGAGCACCCCTGCCTTAGATACTACTTAATAAGGCGTTTTTGTTTCATTCAGTGGTTTCACAATCCAGTGATTTAGTAACTTCCCAACTCAAACTGGCAGGTTAGCAAATGTAGCAGCGTTTTCAAAAGGATCCAGGGATGATCTGGGAAATTACAGAACATGTAGTTGGCAACCTTCAGTCTCGAAAGACTATGGTATCGCGCTCTGAAAGGTGGTTCTGGAACAGCGTCTAGTGTGGCTGAAAAGGCCGATTCGGGAGTGAACATACAGAACATACATGCTGGATAATTGGGCAGAAAAGCTAATGGAGAACTAATCTTGCTGAAGGGAAGGCAGCCTGGTGTCTGCAAAGCTCAGTGCCGCTCATACTCCCAGGTGTACTTTCAACACAAATTCACCTGCGTGCACGGGAGAAAAAATCTTCTGTGCTGGGCTCCTGTGTACCATCCAGCAACACACAGCTCACAGCGATTTGGAGGGGAAATGAAGAGCGTGGCGAGGGCATAAATCCGTGAATCAATGACCCTCGGAAAGGAGAGGTGGTAAATGGCATCTTAGCATCATGTTCACAGGATGTGTCTGAGAACAGACACTGGAACATCTGGCACTCCAGCTAGATAAGATACTACAAGATGTGACTGCAGAATGAAGACACCAGTAATTATTTTTGTTTAAAGACATGATGTCTTTGTTTTGTAGATTGATGCTACCCTGCTCTCTTTCCAAGCCCAGTGGGAGCTTGATCAATACCTCTTGCAGAGTCAATATGCAACAGGTTACACTTTTATTCAGTGATTCAGCTGGAAATGAGAGACAGGCGTAGCACCGAGCAGAGCAAAAAGCCAAGTCTCTGTCTGACACAGGCAGGGTTCCTTTACAAACAGACTAAGGGTGCAATCCTAACCCACTTTCCAGCACCGAAATAAGGGCAATGCAACTTCGAGGTAAGGGAACAAACATTGCCATACCTCGAGGAGGCCTCCATGACTTACCCCCCAACTGCAGGATGCAGCACATGCCCCACTGCCACAGCTATGCCAGTGCTGAAAAGTTGGTTAGGGAAGTTTTTGTGACTGGATGAGTTTAAAATACAATTTAAAGCTTAAATTTGCAACTTAAGTGAAAATGTTGCTCATGTCTTTTAAGTCACGGTTTAAAACACGTTGCAGGACTTAGGTTCCAGCGTTTTGCTTTTCAACTGTGGAAATCATTTTCAGGGGGTTACTTCAAATTTATATCCTCCTGTCAAGGGTTGGGTGCCCTTTGGGGAGAAAGGGGGATTATAAATAAATAAATAAATAAATAAGCTGGGTACCAGCTTAACTGCCAGCTCCTGCTTGAATTTTTAAAGTCATACTAACACTCTTTGCCTGTTCATTTTAACCACAATTTCCTAAATAGGTTTCTCCTCAAAGTTATTTATTCTAGTATATTTTTCTGCTGGAAGCCAGGCATTACTTATACAGGTTGGCAGCCCAATCCTATGCATGCCTACTCAGAAATAAGTCTCATTACAGTCAATGGGGCTTACTCCCAAGAAAGTGTAGATAGGATTGAGCTGTGAGTCTCCTTATTCGAGAGGGTTCCATTTCCAGAACTCACATGGATGGCAAAAATTGCATTAAAGCAAAGCCATTTAAAAAAAAATGTCCCTTTGCTGGGTGATTTAAAGACAGCCTTGTTGACCTTTATGATGTAAGACAGAGTCATTAGGCAGACAATCCATCAGTCAGTTTCCCTCCAGGCACTTAGAAAGGCTTCACTCCCAGCCAGTGACCCCTCCCTTCACCCAGAGCAAAGTGATTATCTTTCTTTCACATGCTCAGGGGAAAGGGAGAGGTCACTTGCCTTGGAGTGAAGCTGTTCTAAGTGCCTGGAGAGAGAATGATTGATGAATTGTCAGCTGGCTGCCCTCTTGCATTAACAAGGCTATCATTAAACGACTGTTTTCCTTTAAATTAAAGGACACTTCTCATCGGGTTGAGATAGAAAAACCCATGAATAATTAGGTTATACCTGTAATCGCTTGCATGACTGTCTCTCTACGAGAAAAGCAGTTTTTTAAACTGTGATTTTAAAGGGATGCATTTTTTCCTTTCTCCAGGGATCAACACATTCCTTCTCATTTATAGTGGCCATATGTGTTGAGTCAAATCTGTATATAAAAAAAAATCCATGCAGCTGGGGACTTCCCAGGGCAAAGGTCCATAATGGTGCCTCCCCTGCGGTGGCTGTCACCACCCCCCAGGTGCAAATACACCCCCCCACTCACCTGAAGCTCACAGAGCCTCGCGCAACCTGAACCCGCGTCTGGGAAGCCTCTCTGAGGTTCCTCAACACGATAAACCGCTTCCAAGAAACTGGTAGCACAGTTTCCGAGCCTGTCAGAAGTCTCAAAGAGGCTTCCACAGGGTCCTAGAGGCTCACGTCTTGGGCATTTGCCCCATAGAACCCAATGGTAGGTTGGCAAGGGAATCCATTTATAATAAGATTGGACCTGTACTGAGAGTCTCTTCTTTTTTGTCCAAATTTGTTTTTGAATTTTAATGGCCTCTCTATAGATTCAAGTATGGTATTGTTGCACTGGAGAAAGAAACTGAGTCTGATTTAAATTGATACACAGTGACAGAACTAGAAATTAATAGAGCATTGCGACCCAAACGAAAAGTGACTGCACAAGAAAATGACAACTGAACAAAAAGTATTTTTGCCTTGCATCTGGAACATCACGGTTAAGACTGGGAGGATATTGGAGAAAGGCAGCCTCAAACCCATCTATAGACCTACCAAAAAGATATCTCAGGCACTGCGGTCTGTGAAGGATAAAAGGCCACTACTTTCAACAGCTGGTATATATCATATTCCTTGTGAGTGTGGGAAAGTCTCCATAGGGACCACAAATAGGTGTGTTATTTCTAGGGTAAAGGAGCATGAATGAAACTGCAGCTTAGAGCAAAGTGAAAAAATCAGCAGAGGCACAGCATGCTGTGAGAACAGGTTACCTAACAAATTTTAATCAGACTCAGGGATGTTGTGTAGGACTTACAGCCATTCCTTGTCAAACAATTCTGGTTACTGAAAGCAAATGACTGTTCTTATGCAGCAATAGGAAGCTACCACTTTGAATGAAAATTGATTATTGTTAGAGACCTTGTAAAAAATGCAATATTTGTTTCAAACAGTCCTCTAAGCTTTGAAATTCCAGAAATGGATAATTAAGTAGCAGTAATACTCCATGCACACCATCCCGAGCATGATACCAGGTCACCGTCACACCGTTGTCCTCCAAGCGTTTCTTGTTCAAAAGTCCATCATCTGCATTGGATGTGGAATACCAATACTCAAAACATAGTAAAATACTTTTATAACAAGCGCAATAAACTCAACTGCAGCCCGCAATAAAATATAAAACGAATACATAATAAGCGCAGAGCATATAATTTGAAAACACAGCAGAGTAGAATTAGTTCAGATAGCCAATACTGTAGCCCAACACAATGATGTTCCTGGGGGCAGGGCAGAGGGGCAAATGCCCCAGGGCACATGCCTCTAGGGGTGGCACCATATTCCTCGCAGATGGCCTCCCTGGCTCTCCGAAGGCGCCAGGGAGGGGGGGGAACAAGGTGAGTTTAACAGGAAAAGATTGGACGCATATCTTCAAAAACCATAGAGAGTTCCCAGTTGTGCTCTTGTGATTTAACCTCAATTGAGTCTTTGACCCATGTATTACTTTATTGCCCCCACTATACTGATCTCCGCCATCAGTTCATATTCCCTTTTCTGGAAAACTTTCAAGGATCGAATATTGACACTGTTCAGTATCTGCAGGATGGGAGAAATGGGTGCTGCTCATAATATGTTGGGAAATATTTGCTCTCAGTGCTGTCAAGCCATAAATTTGTATGTATTTCTGCTCCCCTATAAAGTGATCCTGAACAACGAATGGTTTCAACCTTGGTTGTTTTTATCCCTCTGTTTATTGAAAATTTTTATGTTGATATTGCTGTCATTTATTGGAAATTGTTTATGCCAATAAAGGTAGAATGAATGAATGACCTAAAAAAACTTATTTATCCTGACCTGAATTCCTCTTAGTTTAGACTTCTTTTCAAAGAACAGAGAGTTCACCTCAGCAGGCAGCACATCTCTCCAAAGACCATTCTTATAATCTACCCAGGCTAAAAGAATGTAACATAGCTGCCCCTTTTCCCCATAACAAAGTCAGTTCCTTGATGGGGGAAAAGACTGTCCTTTCTTCCTAAGCATCATCTATTACTTCTCATGTAAACTCAACTTGGATGGGAACTTAACTTGGATGACTCAAAATCAAAAAATGCACATTTTTCTGTGACATTGACTTATGAGTCATGCTCTTGGAAGACTATGAAGAAGACTATCCTATCCTTTGATATTTCAGACACAACTTTTTTCTGGGGATCCGACCTAACTGGGACTGAGACAAAAGAGAAGTCTTTTGTTTACTCAGCCATTCGTTTTGTTTTGTTTACTCATTCATATCCTGCCTTTTAATAAACAGTTCCCATGTACCCTTGATCTATCTAGCTCAGCACTGTCAAGCCTTGTCTGGCAGCAGATCTCCTGGGCTTCAGGCTCCTTCCCAGACCAAAGTGGAGATGCTTTCAAGGATTGAAACTGGAGCCTTCCATGTGCAAAGCAAGCACCCAGTCAAAGACACCTCCTGCACCCACATTTGCTTCTCACATGTTGGTGTTTCTCTGAGTCAAAACCGCTGTGGTGCGGTTTTGGTGGAAAAAATACAGCTGATTGCTGTGGTGCTGTTTTGGTGGGAAAAGTACAGCCGACTGCTGTGGTGCAGTAAGTTTGGCGAGAAAGGGCTTGAGCTGTCATCCACCGCCAAGAATCGCCCCGTAGCCAGGCTCCTGTGCTATTCCCAAAACCAGGGGGGAGCATGAGCCCTAAAGTTGTCCAGCTGCTTAAGGGGGGCAAGAAGCAACCCCATTTTCTGCCCCAACACGCACGGCAGTCAGGGAGCTCAGGCAGGATGGCTGCAGTCCTTTTCCCCACAACTTGTTTAAAAGTAAAAAAGGGGCCAAAACCCAAGGAAAAAAACAGTGTTGAAGGTCAGGTAAGCTGACCAAGAAAACACCCAGCCTAGAGACAAGCCTGCCTAGAGACAAGGTCAGTCTGGGGAATCGAGGGAGCCCCTCCCCTCAGGAAGACTTTGTAGACTGACCTGCCTGCCTGAGATGGAGGGGCTTCCTAGATGTCAAGGACTGACCCTGCCATGGAGATTCCACTGGATAATGCTGTCCCATGGGCCACGGCCTCCCCAGCCCTCAGAAGGCCTCCATACCCACCTGGTGGGTGTGCTGCACAGGTGGCATAAGGGACAGCATTTTGTGGCCCTGGTCTTAGCAATTTTTGGCAAAAGTTGGAAATGATTTTTTAGACTCTCTGCAGGCCACAGAAGGTTTTCTGGTTGCCAGGGAGGTCGTGGATGGCATCCCAAGCCCTCAGAAGGCCTTGGAAAGTCCTGCTTAAAAAAAAAAAAAAAAAAAGGCGCTGCCCCCCTGGATGCCCCAGGCCATTTGCCCCCGGCCCTCCTCCAAGTATGCCTGTGATGACAACAACAACAGGGCAAGGGTCCCGGGTTGTAGTATTTCATCCTACATGTGAAAAAGAAGAGTTGGGGTGATGGATACCGTTGTCAGGAGTCCCAATGGTCAGCAGGTGTCACCAAAGAACCAAAGGAATCTGTTTGCTTCTACGCTCTTCTCAAGCAACCCAAAACAGGGAGGAGGGTGGATTTTGAATTCCTTCTCTGCTGAATTTCTCCCTGGATTTGCAAATTCCAGAGGAGCTCCTAGCACTAAGTTGAGGGTCCTTCCAAAGTTGGGTGTGCACATCTGTTTGAATGCTGCTATGAACGTAAGAAGGAGCCTTCAGCTAATGAGACCAGCAGTCTGTCTCACTCAGCTCTGTGAACAGAGGCCCACAGAAGCTCTCTAGGAGTTCAGGCAGTAGTCAGACTCTGGTCGTGCTGGTCAGCGTACAAACTAAGTCCTCTTGCCTCACCTCAATGAGAGTCAAGTATCAACACAGGGGCCAGGTGCACACCCACTTTCTTGCCAGTGAGTACAGGGGCCAGGCTTCCCGAGACACTGCAAGATGCTACCAATAGGCACTGAAATTCAAGCTAAACACTTGATTATGTTCTGTGACTTATTTGACTTGATTATGTTCTGTTTGCTTTTTTCTGAGCCAAGTCCATCTGCCAACTTCACGGGTTTCCTTGGGAGTTTGTGTGCTTTGCTCTGGAGTAGCATCTGCTGAACATTACCAGCCACTGACTCCACTTTGGTCAAAGCTTTGCCTTGCGCCCAAGCAAGCCAAATTCCAGCATATTCCATAATTTTTGTTTGCAGACCTGACACATCAAATTGATTGCTGCTACTTTGTTCTCATCTGAATGTCAGCCAGGTACTTCTAGTAAGCTTGATCAGCACCTGATGCGAGGCCAATACACATTGCATGTTTGAACACTTTTATTCAATGGTTCACTTGGAAATAAGAGAAAAGCAGAGCATAGAGCAGAGCAAAAAGCCAAGTCTCTATCTGACAAAGACAGGGTGCTTTGACTTATACAGTTTCCAGAAAGCTCAATCTTTATTTGGCTTTCCCTGACTCTCATAATGCCTTTTAAAAGCATAACACCACTGCTGGTTTTGCAAAAAATATCACTTTCTTTTGCTTGCATTAGCCATTCTGAGCCCACAGAGGCCACAAGTGGACACGAGCGGACTCAAAAGAGCCTCTGGAGGCAAAGGTGAGGAGGGAATCCCACTTATCCACTGTGCCTGTGCTTTTTTTCTTTTTTCTTTTAAAGCTTCTGATCATTACCATCAATAGTGAAAAAGCTTCTCCTTCAGAGGGACAACATGTAGGACTTATGGTCAAACAATTCATCATCAGATGATTCTGGTTACTGAAAGCAAATGACTGTTCTTATGCAGAAACAGGAAACTACCACTTTGCATGAACATTGATTTTTGTTAGAGACCTTCTAAAAAATGCAATACTTGATTCAAAGAGTCCTTTAAGTTTTGAAATTCCAGAAATGGATAATTAAGTAGTAGTAACATTCCATGCACACCATCCCGAGCATGGTACCAGGTCACTGGCACACCGTTGTCCTCCAAGCGTTTCTTGTACAAAAGTCCATCATCCCTGAGAATGTCATATTCGCAGGTCAAAAGGAAAGTCTCAGGCAGTTGCTGGATAACCTCATCATCAGCTAGAAGTGGGGAAAACCTGGTCTCAAGTGCTGCCTTGCACACTTCGTACAGTACTTCTGAAAACGAGGCAAGCACTGGGGGCTCAGAGGCCTTGATCTTGAACTCGGCCGGAATGAGGTTGGCATTAATCCACTTACTGTACTTCACCCTCATGGCCTCAGGAACATGGGCATTTTTCATAATTGCATTCACACCTCTAGGTTTCAGAGCAAGATTCATGAAATAAAAAATCACAAGCAATTTTTTGGATAAAATAGGGCTTGAGTGGTACTGCTGGTAGGAAGGCAAATTGATATCTAGTGCCTGGAGAAATGGGTATATCAAGATCTGTGCTCGGAGCCTTGGGAGATCCGCTCGGGACACCAGTTCTTGGGCAACCGCTGTAGAATATGTGCCACCACTACTGTCCCCACCAATAATAATGCGATTGGGGTCAACTCCGTAATCCTTGGCGTGCTTCAGAAAGTGTATGGCAGCTGTGAGACAGTCTCTTAGCTTGATTGGATGTGGATGCTCAGGAGCTAAACGATACCTAAAGCAATGGCAAAAATGATCCACATTTATCATTTTGATACTCCTTTTGATGAGATTGGATACCCCCCCCCCCCACCGTGAACACAATCAACAGAATTCTGAACATAGAGGTTGTACCTAAGGCTTGGGATGAAGCAAAAATTGTTGTGGTCTCCTTTAGATCTGCTTAGTTCCTAGAGAAGTAATTCCTGCAGTGGTAAGTTGGTCAACCTAAAGCTGCCCCTTTCTGGCCTCACACACACTGACTCTGCACCAGGGAGAGAGGCTGTTCTATTCAGACAGGCAGACATTCCAAGCTTACTTATAAGCCAATCCTCAACTCCAGAACCACATACTCTTTTCTAACACAAAGAAATACAAAGTCACTTACCCAACACTTACAACCACAGAATCACTTCTTTGGGCAATACTGCGACAGATTCGTTCATATCCTCCTGAAAAACACGTTTTTCCAAGGGAGATTATTGGACAAGTTCTATGAACATCGATGAAGAGATAAAAGCCTCAGGGGATTTTTTTCATGTAGAAATCATGAGGTTGGGAAGGCACTGGGAGTAGATATGATTCCATTATTTTGTTTTAACCATTAAGAGGAATAAAAGCAGGTTAATGAAAGAAAAGGAAATTAGAAGGAAGGCTAGCAGTTCAGTCACAGAGAACATGCCCTGCATGCAGAAGATTCTGGACTCAATCCCTGGCCACATCTCCTGGAAGGGCAGGATGAGACAAGGCCATGAAAGCAAGCTAAAACTAATCATTTATGCAAATATTTACTTATGTTAATAATGTTTATGCTATGTTATGGGTGTTTATAGCTAAATTAGTTTAAAACAAATTATTGGTTTATATGTTTAGGAAATAAGGAAAAGTGTTTATTTGTTTAGCATGCTTATATGTTGAGAACCAAAAAAAAAACCCAAACATTTTTTTGGTCTCTGTCTGCAAAATGCAAGCTGGCTGCTAATTAGTCTCAAGGAATGTCTCTTGGCAAACTGCCAAAGCATCAGATAAGATGAACGCTTCATGAAAAAGGGAGTGAAATACACTCCCAAGCTTGAATGACAAAACAAGTGGACAGATGAAAACACATGGAAAAAGAACATTTTTGGCTTTTTAAACCTATTATTCTATTAGTTCCCTTTTAAATCAAAAAAGGAAAACAAAAACAGTTTTGCCATTTTAAAACATTGTATTTTCAGAAGGACAATTTTATGAATACTGAGAGAGTTATTTACACCAGAGCATCACAGAAGTGTCAAATAAATTACTAAGTTAGCATGCATGCCAAATATTCTTCAATAGTTAATAGTTATAGAGTGTAACTAACACACATATATAAGGATGTAATAGTTTAGGAATAAGTTTTATTGTTTGAAAGTTAATAATAGCATAAAATACACAGAAAGGTGAAAAAGCTATTAAAAAGGCTTAAAGTCACAAGTCTGAAAATGTAACCTTGAGAGGCAGATGTCTTGCAAAAGTTAATTAAAAAGAGTCTAACAAGGAGACTCTGAAATGTGGTATAAAGTTACTCCTCACAGATAAGACTCTTACCTTAAGCAAGAGCATTCCTAACTCTGTATCTCCTCTGTAGACTCAAGGTCCTGCCTGATACTTTTAATTGGAACTATTGAGTTACAACTCAAAGTGACAGATTTAGATACAACATACGAGAGAACAAATAAGGAGTAGCCAGGAAGCAGGATGCACCTGCAACAATTAATTGGGAAAAGTTATATCTCTTGGCACCAAGAAGCGAGAAAACCAAAGGTTATACACAGGTTAGAAACATTTTAATGAGGAAAACTAGCAACATTAGATAGAAAGGCCTTGGCAAGGACAGTTTATCAGTTGCTAATGAAAAATAGAGTTTTCTAAGATACAGACACCTGCAGAAACCAGCTAAACAGGAACAGATAAGCAGTAACATTCCTGAAAAAGTCCCCCAATTAAACCAAACATCATTAGAGCCTCTGTCTGAACTAAAAGCTGACAGAAGGAGCTAGATTTAGTTAAAATAAATGAGAAAAGTCTCTTAAAATCCTTTTTACAATAAGAGGTTAGTTTGTCTTGTATTAAATATATGTTTATACCACTATACATCACAGCAACATGTCACATATAGAGAATCACACATGAAATAGAAGACAGACCAAAGGGCTTAGTTTAAACAGAGGTTGGCAGAAAGCCCACAGTGTTTGATGAGACCAGACAGAAAGGAATTTGGAAAGATAACACTGGTAGCTCTACCAAGGTCAAACCAGTAAAGAGTAGTAAAAGATAAGAGCAGAGACATACCAAAGACCAGTAAATGAGTAAACAGTGCCATCTAGTGGTTTTTGAAATCTTTAAATTCTATATGTCTAAATGTATGTATTTGCCTTTTTTGGAGTCTGTAACTTGAAA
This sequence comes from Tiliqua scincoides, assembly GCF_035046505.1. Lineage (NCBI taxonomy): Eukaryota > Metazoa > Chordata > Lepidosauria > Squamata > Scincidae > Tiliqua > Tiliqua scincoides. Next base: position 8,927,128 of record NC_089829.1, read on the forward strand.
CCAACCAATCAAATGCTTGTAAAGTTATATGTGGCCAACCCTGAGAAAGCCCTCCATCTCTGATGTCACACACCAGCCAATGAGAAGTTTAAGACTCCTCAAACAAAGGAGCCAGAATCAAATATAAGTGAGAGGCTCACACTGGAAAATTGCTTTCTCTGAGAGCTCCCACATGGCTCTCATTGCTCTCTTCACTTTGGACAGGAGTCCCTGAGAAGCCCCTTGCTGGCAATGAAATAAAGCTTGCAGACAATCACCACTCTTGCCTACCGAGTTTGATTTTGAGTTTGATTTTGACCTTGCAACAAGGGTATCCCAAGAAGGTGAAAATCTGGTTGAGTATTATAAGGCTTCAGCCTGTTGTCATCCTGGACCTAGCTGTTTCCATTTTGGGAAAGCAGCTCAATCACATGCTGAAAAAAGGAATTGTTTGTTTGGTCTGGGAGCAACCATTCAAAGATCTGGGCAGCAAAGAGCCTAGTTCTGCACAGCTTGTTTTAAATAGCCAAGGACACCTTGATTGGCCATGAGATACAACTGTGTCTTCTGGTTGGGAGGAGGCAGGAGTAAGTAGTTTTCCAGGTTATAAAGCCTTCTGGAAGTTTCAGAAGGTTCTGACTTTCTATTCGTTGTGAGCTGAGAGTTGGGTATAAAGTTGGAAGGGGGTATGACTGCTTTACCATTCTGTCATGAATGCCTACCTGGTCAGATGCTGTGAGTGAGATAGGATGCAGACCTGGTGTAGAGTAAGCTTTGAGATACCTAACTGGGAGAGGGTTAGGGTCTGTAAGTTCTTAGGAAGCTGGTTTCATTATTTTGTGTTCTATCACTGTCCAATTGCCTGCTCTTTTATGTGTAACCTTATTTAATCCTTAAAATAAACCAAACATACACAGTTGTGCATCGCTTAATGACAGGGATGTGGTCCGGCACCCCTGTTGTCAAGAGAGGCTTGATGTTAAACAAAACCTTCAAAGCTGAGGGGAGCTGTGCCTTGCCTCTGGAGACTTTTCGGAGCCCCGCAGAGGCAGCACATGTCTGAGCTGCCTCTGGGAGGCTCAGAATGGCTGAAACAACCAAGAAAATGTGACTTTCCTATTAGGAAACAAAAGTGACATTTTTTGCTTTATTAGGCATTAGGAGGCCCGGGGAAGCCTTGCAGGGCTAAAAAAGCCTCTGGAGGCAATGGTCCCCTTGGTTTTGGAGGCTTGGGGAGGGGGACAAGGACCAGTGGCAGCTGTCACATATGTGGGCCATCACTGGTTGGAACATCAGTAACATCACCTGTATTTCCATTTGTGTTTTTCTGAGCAAGCCATCAAGACACTGGGCAGTGACTGGTCCTCCACGCACTTCTCATCACCCCTCAAAGCAATCCAAGCTACAGGCCACCAGCACATCTTGTACCAATGGATTTCCCAAATAAATTACACAGTGAGTGAAGAATTCTCTCTTTATGTCTGTCCAAAATGACCCACCTATCGGTTTTGTTGGCTGATCTCATGATCCTGAAACAATGGTGCAAAATTCACTCCCTCATTCTGTGTGCAGGTCGTGACAATGAGAATGGCCAGAGGCCTAGTGCAGGCACCACACTGGCTCACAGAATTTCCCCCTTCCCCCACTGGAGCAGAAAGGTTGGCAGCAGGGGTGCTTCAGGAGAGGAACAGGCTGGGGAGAGACTTAGGATGGGGGTATTTCAGGGAAGGGAGGGGGAAATCTTGGTTGCAGCCAGGCACACCAAGCACCTATCCCCCTCTTCCCATCCCAACCTGCCCTGAGTCCTCTTGGGCTTACACCAGCTAAAGAGTTGGCATAGTTCTATGGAGAATCATTGTGGACCAGGTGGCTTAAGAGGAGGTAATATTTTTACTTACCTTCCTTAGCCGTCTGGTCCTCTCCCCAAAGCAGGGAGAGCACAGGGTCCATCAGCACCACTGCATATTATGGGCTAGTGGGAGTAAGACTGAGCCCTAAAACTTATTTATCTTGTTGCAGATCCCATAAGGCTGTCATTCCTTCCTAGATTCACAAATCTCTTATGTCTTCATTCTGGGTTGTGTTGAACCTTGTGCACCACTTCAAATGACTTTCCTACAATTATCTGTGAACAGAATCGCACTGAAATCATGTAGCTAAACCACATTTGGAAGATGCACAAATTCAACAATTTCCCTTTGAGCAGATTAATAGGTACATATTTTGCAAAATGCTATTATGATGGACTGTCATTTTTTTTTTTTAAAATAGCCATGAAATCCCCCGCCCCCCCAAAGTAGTTTCCCTCAAAGGAACTTACGGATGCTCCCAACCAGGCCAGCTCCACCATGAAGGTAGAGCATTCCTCTCTTTTGGCCAGCAACTGGTGTTTTGGGCCAGTACACCCTCACTGGGACGTCGTCAAAAATCAGATCCATGATGAGCAGGTTGGAGTTCTGTAATGGTGGTATCCCATCGAATGTCAACCGCACTAATGCAAGCTTGTGGCAGATGCCAAGTTTTTCGAGAAACTTCCCCTAATTTCAAAGCAACGTAGAGAAAGCAAATCAAGAGACATTAGCATCCATGTTATTTTTTTTTATGTATTATGGCTTTAAGTGATAAATATTTGGGGGGGGGGAATGTTCTCCCATGTAGCCTGGGTGCATCTTTAGCTCTCACCCCTTTGCTCTCACATTATAAATAATAAAAGCTATGCATATAGAAATACTCAGAACATAGTAAAATACTTTTATAACAAGCACAATTATCTGGTGGCTCAAATGCAGCCAGCAATAAAATATAAAATAAATGCATAATAAGCACAGAGCAAACAGTTTAAAATCCCAGCAGAGTGCGGGGGGGGGGGGGGCAAATGCCCCAGAGTGCCATGTTTCTGGTGCTGGTGTCACCTTCCTCACCTGCCCCACCCTGCACCCCACCCCCATTCAGAGCCCTCTGGAGAGCCATGGAGGCTATGTGCCTTGTCCCCAATCCTCCAAGAATTCTGGACTAAGAGGAATTCAGGTCAGGATTAAAAGTTTTAAATTATGGTTGAAATTTTTTCCTGTTAAACGCACTTTGCCTTTTGATGCCTCCAATAATAGCGGTTTTCAGCCTTCCTGAGGACTCAGAAGGCTTTTAGAGGGTTGGGAAAGTAGCACATAGCCTTCCTGTCCCTTGGAAAGGCTGAAAATTGCTACTTCCTGTTTTCAGAAGTCTTTCAGAGGGCCAGGGAGGCGCACGGACTGCCCACCTCTAAAAAGGCCACTTGAGAACAGAAGGGGACAAAGTGCGTTTAACAGGAAACGATTTCAACCATAATTTAAAACCTATTTAATCCTGACCTGAATTCCTCTTAGTCCAGAATTCTTTTCAAAGAACAGAGAGTTAACCACAGCAGGCAGAGGACAAAGAGTGACTCTCCAAAGACCATTCTTATAATCTACCCAGGCTGAAAGAATGGAACACAGCTGCCCCTTTTCCCTTGTCAGGCCTCTGGTCCAGGGTACCACTCAACATTGCTGAGCTGGTGGATGGTCCCACAGGTATGGCTTGCTCCTAACCTTCAGTGGCTCTGTAGGGGAAGCTCAGCGAGGCCTCAGTCTATTGGGGGGGGGGTTGTTGAATGCACCCTGATCCCCTGCCTGGGTCTTGAGGCAAGCCAGTGGTTCCCAGGCAGGTAACCTCTGCCTGCCTCACCTGTCCTCAGACTCCTCATCATCACTGGCCAACCCCAGCTTTATGGAGCTTATCAGCTCCACCCGACTTCTCCCCCTTCCTGCCAGACATCCTTAAAGTGACCCCAGCCTCCTTTCCCCCTGCATATTCCCTGGTGGTGTCTAATGGGATAGCAGGCAGTTGTCTGTCAGGTCGGGGGTGCTTTGCCTCCTCTCTTGCCTGCCCTGGTGGAGAAGGTGCCCGCCCCATTGCCAGGGCTCACAATGCATCCTCATGGCGTCCTCAAACACAGGGGGTCCTCACCCAGAGAGCGGGGCCTGCTGTGGGCGTCTCTAGCTGGCAAGGTCCTTGCCACAGGCGTCCTGGGAAGCCCCAAGGTTTCCTGGGGTCCTGGCAGCAGGTGGGGGACGTGAACAGCGGCTGCTCCTCCTGCTACTTGCCCTGGTTAAAGGAGTGTCTTGGTTGGCTGCGGGGGGCAGTCTGGGAGGCTATGCCTTGTTCACCCTCCCTGCTGGGGCTGCGGTTGGAGGCCCTGCTTGGCAAGCGCTCACCGCCTCCAGGTGGCCCTCTAGGGATGGCAGTAGCAGCAGGGGCTCTTGTATGACAGCTCGGGGTTGGATGCTGCCCCTCATCCCCCGCAGATAAGTCAGGAGCTCTCAGGTGGACTGTCCCCTGACATCCCCATTAAAAAAAACCCTGTTCCCTTAAAGGGGAAAAGGCTGTTCTTCCTTCCTAACCATCATATCACTTATTGTGAGGTCATTTAGTCTGGAAGCTCCTGGAGCTTCACTGCTTGGCAGGGCTACTCAGCTTTCACTAGACAGACCCCATGGACCCTTGATCCATCTAGCTCAGTACTGTCAAGCACTGACTGGCAGCAGCTGTCCTGGGCTTCAGGCTCCTTCCCTGACCAACCTGGAGATGCTGCCTTGGATTGAAACTAGAGCATTCCATGGGCAAAGCAAACACCCTGGCAAAGACAGCCTCTACACTCACATTTCGTTTCCCACATGATGGTGTTTCTCTTCATGATGCAGATCAGCCACAACCCTCATTTAGGCACTTACAAGACTACTTCGTGTTCCTCTCTCCTAGCCACTGCAGGTCAATTTGTGAGAATACGGTGTGCCCTGCATCTCCTGTGAGCAACTTAACAGAACAAGGATATATATAAAGTGCAAGTAAGCTTACCAAACCAAATGCGCAATCACGCACTATATCCATAGCTTGTAGTATTACACGTTGTTTGAATCCAGGAGGCAAGTCTGTCCTGGTGATGGCATAATAAACGGTCCATGGAAACATCAGGGTAGAAATGCAGGTGAAGATATACCAGGACAGAACCATCAGAACTTTAGCAAGTGCCATCCCGTTTGCTCAGGAGATCACACTGGAGACATCCCTCTCGGCATCAGAGGCAAACTGAGTCCTGCCTCAGCAACGTCTCTCCAGTAAGTATAGAGGCAACAGCCCTGCACCCACCTTTGCTTTCTTGCTTAATGGCAAAGCTCAGAAGCTATTTGTTTTTGTTTTTTGCCCTGCTTCAGTGGTTTAGCAATCACGTTATTCAGTGATTTCCAAACTGAAGCTGGAAGATAGAGAATGCAATGTTGGTTTCAAAAGGATCCAGATGTCTGAGTAATTGCAGGTTAGTCAACTTACAGCATAATCCTACCCTGTGCTAGAACAGCCAAGCCCTGCCTCCCACTCCCCTCTGGGGCAGCCCACCACCTGCCCTCTCCCTGCCCAGGAATGCTTCTTTCCCACCTCCTCCCTGCCTCCTCCCCACCCACCATAGAGCCTTGTGTTGGCCCAGTTGGGCCTACGCAAGGCTCGCCACACAAGCTGCCACAAGCTGAATCCAGCCTCTGTGTGCCGGCGCACCTCCGTGCGCTGTCGCAGCTTGCTCATGAGAAGGCACAAACATACTTTATAGCATGTTTGTGACTCCCCTTAGGATTGTGCTGCACATGTGTGTTCTGCTAAAGGAAGAATGTATCTGGTTGAAGGGAAATCCTCCTGGTGACTGCAAAGCTCAGTCCTGCCCCATGTTCCCAGGTGTGCTTTCAATGCAGGTTAACCTGTGCAAGTGGAAAAAGACTCTCTCCTGTGCTGGATTCCTGTGTACCATCCAGCAGCTTGCAGCTCGGTGGCTTTATAGGAGACAAACATCGCCTCCAATCGTCTAAAGAGAGCTGTCCTTGAGACATAAAAACTTAACACCCTCTCCACATCTAAAGGCAGTTTTCTGGGAGAGCTGTCATAAGGGACAAATGGCCATGGGTTTGAACAGATGTCTGGTAAGTGCCTTAAGCACCAGAGTGAGAGCCCAGTGGAGGAATTGGTGGAGGATTTATGAGGGCTGCCCCCTTCAGAAATGTAAGTATGTAAGTATGTGGGGGTGGGATGAGAGAGCGCTTCCCCTGGATAACCAAGTATAGAGGCTATGGCCGACACCTGGCATCTGAGGGTGGCTGTGCTCAAACCCTATTGGGACCAGTCTGAAGGAATTCAAGGAGATCCTTCACCTTGGGTCTCACAGAATCGATCTGTCTACTCAAACACCAGGTTGTAAAAACCCTTCAAGTATAGTTCTATATCTTGTTAGTGGGGGATCTTTTTTCGAAGAGCATGTTATTTAACACTGCTTCTGAATAGTCCTTGGCACAGCCTCCACACAGCTGAGTATAGGATGCCTGGGTGAGGGTGTGTGATCCAGCCCTGACTAACGATGATGATGGCTGACCCCCTTTCCCCTTGCAGTTGCTGAAGAGGGCCCTCCCCCTACTGACCTGCTGGTCTTATAGGACAGTTTGGTTCTCTACCTCACTTGGATATTGCTCTGCTCCCTGAACCATTAAGCCTAGCTGGAGGTTCAAAAGGAATGGGAAGATTTGTATACCCTTCCTTGCTTGCCACTGGAAGCACCTTCTTCTTGTCTCAGTTCTCTGTTTGGACTGTATCTACTGTCTCCCCAAAAGGCTTTGAACCTGGAAAGGGTATTCCAACCAGACAAGACTGGGAACATGGATCCATCTCCCTCTGCTCTAGTCAATGTTCTGTTGATCTTGGAAAGGCCTATGGGAAAAAAAAGCAGCAGGGAAGGGGGCCACGGAGACCCCACCTGATTTGATCCCAACCCCAGTCCTTCAACACCCCCCCTCCAATTCCTTGGTGCCCACTGGCACTTTTAGGGCTCAGTCCTGACTTGTGCTGGATCCGGTGGGCTAGCAGGCCTGCACTACATCTAGTGTCAGTTTGGGACCAGAATCAGCGCAACCTGAGGCAAGGGGAAAACTTTCCCCTTACCCTATGCATCACGCTGCACAAGCCTCAATGGGTCTACTCGGATCTGAGCCATCTCAGGAGGTGGTGCAAATCCAAGTAGAGTAGAGCAACCAGAGGCCCACACCATTCAGGAACAGGGTCAGGATCTGGCATAACTGCTGAATCCTGGCCCACCTCCCGCATGCCACCTGCCCTCCCCGCCCGTAAACTTCCCTCCCCCCAGACCCCTGCGTTGGCTGAGCTCAACTGATGCAAACTTACCCTGCCGGGCCTGGATCAAGCATGGGGAGGCCAGCGCAAGTCCTTGCACTGACCTCCCCAACTCTAAAGTTGGCACAAACATGCCTTTTGGCACGTTTGTGACACCCCCAGGATGGCACAAGTGACTTGCGCAGGCCTAACCCAGGGGTTAGGATTGTGCTGTTAGATGGGGGACCACTGATTTTCTCTGATTATTCACTTACTTAATTTCACTGAAGTATCTGAAGCATGTGAGAGAGTGTAGCAGCATCCACGGGTCTTCAGCACTGCAGAGAACATTTTTCTTTCTTGCTTCCTCTCTTGTTTTCAATTCTTTTTGGCCTGTGCTGCTTGCAGACAGGATATGGATCCGCTCATGCTCAGTCCTGGCTTGGATAGGGTCTCTCTCTCTCTCTCTCTCTCTCTCTCTCTCACACACACACACACACACACACACACACAAACAGCATATGGGAGTGAAGCTGCTCAATTTGGGTCATCAGCACCAATGATGGGGAAGTGTACATGAAGGCATTCACACAGAATTGTGCCCCAGCTATTCTGTATCTTGTATATTGTTGGCAACCTTCAGTCTCAAAAGACTGGTATTGCGCTCTGAATGGTGGTTCTGGAACAGCATCTAGTGTGGCTGAATAGGCCAATTCGGGAGTGACAATCCCTTCCACACTGGGAGCAAGTGCAGTCTGTCCCTGGTCTGTCTCCCTGGCTATGGGCCTTCCTTCTTTGCCTCTTTGCCTCAGTCTGTTGGCCAAATGTCTCTTCAAACTGGGAAAGGCCATGCTGCACAGTGCAATATAATATATGAACAAAAGGGGAGATCTGAGCTTACCTGTGAATTCTCCTTCTCTGTGGTCTCCATGGCAGGGTCAGTCCTTGACATCTGGGAAGCTCCTCCCTCTCAGGCAGGCAGGTCAGGTTACAAAGTCTTCCTGAGGGGAGGGGCTCCCTTGATTCCCCTGACTACAAAAGCCTTGATAGCCCCTCCCCAGATCAACTCGGACTTGCTCAGGTAGATGTCCATGCCTGAGAGGGAGGAGCTTCCCAGATGTCAAGGACTGACCCTGCCATGGAGACCACAGAGAAGGAGAATTCACAGGTAAGCTCAGATCTCCCCTTTTAGTGGTTCTGGCCTCGACCGACACAGAGGCCAGGATCGCATTTGGATATCGTAAGAGCTGTTCATATATTATATTGAAAATCTATATTTCTATATTGCTGTCTTTCTCTGGTGGAATCTCCATGGATTCTGTGGAATCTCCATGGCAGGGTCAGTCCTTGACATCTGGGAAATGCCCAAGCTGTGCCTCCTCAAGGGTGGGAGCTGCCCGAAGCATCTGAAACTATGCTCTGCAGAACGCGCCTGGCAAAGGCTGCGACCCTGGAAGCATCGGCATCTGCCTAGTAGTGCTTTGTGAACATATGGGGGGGGGAGCTCCAGGTGGTTGCTCTACAAACCATCTCCAAAGACAAAAAATGTCCTGAATGCTAGAGGTAGCAGCACCCCTTAGCGAATGAGCAACTATGCCCTGAGGCAGGTCCCTTCCATGAGCCCTGTAGGCCTCCACTATCACATCCCTTACCCATCTGGAGATGGTAGATGGAAAAACCTTAAATCTCTGCTCGTTTGCCTTGTGCAGCAAAAACAGTAACTTTCATATGTCTGAAGGTAGAGTTTCTGGAGATATACTCCCTGTCCAGCACACATCCAAAATGTGCCAATCACACTCTCTGGGTTGAAAGGTTTGGAAAGAAAGACAGAATCTGGGAAACAAAGAATTAATCTTGGGTAAGGTTGGTGAGGTGAATCACCCTGTTCTTCTGAAACAGACACAAGTCCCAGCTACAGAAAAATCTGTCAGTTCAGACACCCATCTAGATGATATTATTCCCACTAAAAAAGGCAGTTTTCTGGAGGAAAAATATGTAGCCATAGGCCTGAAGGGAGGCCATGTCAATGCCTTGAGAACTAGATCTAAATCCCACAAAGGTACCCTGGTCACCGGAGGGGGGGTTGATCAAAACCACTCCACTATTGAATTTTCTAACACGAGGGTAGGAAGACAGGAGTCAACAATCAGGATACCCCAAAATACATGAAATTGTGAAGACTTATCTTATCTTAGGCCATCATGAGCACAAGGCATGCAGGGCGAGGCAGCTCCAGGGCCTTGCTATCTCTGAGTGTTAGCTGAACCTCTGATCCTAATCAGATGCTGTAAATATACACTCAATGGAACTGTAAGTAAATAACTTCTTTTTTGCAACTTTAACAAGCCATTGCCTCTTTGTCTTTTTTATTGATTAGCAGTCAGCCGGGTGAGGGAGGATCCCTGGGTGATACCCAAAGGGGGAGGGTCTGCTGCTTAAGCTACTCTGCTTCCCCCCAAAGAGGAAACTATTTTTAATTTTAATTAACCCCTGCTGATTGGGTAAGAGGCACTTTTTCAAGTGAGTGCTCCTTTTTTTTTTTTAGCGGGGGGAGAGTAACTGGCCCATCTCACCTCAGCAAGTGTCTGTTCTGGTGGCTGTCTGCTGGTATTCTTTTGCATCTTTTTAGATTGTGAGCCCTTTTGGGACAGGAAGCCATTTAGTTATTTGATTTTTCTCTGTAAACTGCTTTGTGAACTTTTAGTTGAAAAGCGGTATATAAATACAGTTAATAATAATGTTAATAATAATTTCCTCCAACAGTAACCCATTCCCTTGCCCAAATGGCTGAGGGACAGGAAAGCCTTGAAGTGCCTCCTGATGTGCTGGAAAGGACTGCCAAAGCACCCCATTTATTACTATAAGAAGCCTCACATGTTAATCTCTTTTCCTCCATCAGTATAAGAACTGTGATGGGGTCCTACTAACCTACTCAGGCAAACCTAGCATCAGGTGTTGCATTATCTTAGGCTAGATGCTCTGGCTGGAGGATGCAGAGTTTGGATATCTGCCCAGGGATGATGAGGCTTAAACTTGGACCACTGAGATCTCAACTTGGATTGACACTTGGGACAAAAGGATAGCTTGTGACTGTTATGCAGGATTGACAGAGACCACTGAAACTAACGTAAGTTCAAGGCTTTTATTGTGAGGAATGGAACCTGAACCAAAATGATAACACCCTTGTTCCAAATTCCCTGACTGAGTGAGGACCTGGGGCAGGCACTAGGCAGGCAGGAGGCAGCAGGACTTGAGGCAAAGGCTGGCTGGTTGCTCCCTGGCTCTCAGGGGCTCCTTGCTGCAGCTCTCTCTCCTCAGCTCTCAGGTTTCAGCTCTGCTCTGCAGCTCCTTCTCTCCCAGCTCGCCTGATGATCTTTCTTCCTCCACAGAGCTTGCTCTCCAAGGCTCCTCATAGCAGCTTTTCCCTGGTGGTCTCCCCAGCTCTCCCTTGTGCAGCCCCTTTTATAGGCCTCTGCACACAGCAGCCTCTACCTTTCCTCCATTGGTACTGCAGCCTCCTCTCTTGCAGCAGTTTTCCCTCAGGTCCTTCTCAAGACAGATCCCAAGTTTTACACATAACATGACCATGAAAGGACTGATGTTATTTATATTTGGAATAGTCCTTTCGAAGAGTGGGCAAAACCTCTCTCTGACCCCTGTTCTCAATCAGAATGGGATATTGTGCTCCCCAAAAGGCTTTATTCCCTTCAAAGGGGAGGACAACCAATCTGGCCTGGGAACCTGTGTCAACAACCCAGGGTCGGAGCTAGCCACCATTTCTTCTAGCCACCAAGACAGAGGCCATGGATCTTGCAGCAAACTGACAAGCATCAAGAGGGGCATCTGTAGAAAAGGCTACTTACAAAGCAATTTTCCTCAGCACCTTCTTGACACTCCGGGATAGGTTGTGGTCTGAAATGGCCTGCTCTTCTGCCCCCAAAAAGGTAGCTTTAGACATTAGGAGGTTAGTGGCAGCTGCCTTGAAAGCATAAGAAGAGGTTCTAAGTCTCTCTTGACAGCCACCTCTGTCCTTTGCATCACAAAGGCCCCTCGGTCCCCCTTCGCCCTCTGATAGAATCTGACAGAATCACTGCATGTGAAGACAAGGTGGCAATGGGAGCACTGACTTGGAGCTTGCAGAGTAACCTGAGGCAGAGAATAAAGCTCACCAAGCAATTTGGAGGTATGCTTCTTCTGAGATGGTGTTGCCCACTCTGCTTCCAAGATGGACTTAAATGCCTCTGGAAGGGAACCTCTGGTGACTTGGTGGGACCCAGAGGAAAAACAGACACTTGGCCTCTGGTCTGGTTAGACTGGCAGAGGCAGAAGGTAACCCAGGCTCTGAGCCAAGATTGAGAGACCTAGGGCGCAATTCTAATCGGCAGTTATGCCCATATAGGAGCCTCTAGAGGGTCGCAAACATGCCGTAAAGCACGTTTGCGCCTCTGTGGGAGGAAGCTGCATCGGCACATCCAGATGCGCCGACGCATGGAGGCCGGTAGAAGCCTTCGCAGCGGCTTCCTCCCCGCCGCTTGTGCCAGCGCACCTGTGCTGACACAAGCAGCAAAGGTAGGTGCGGGGGGCGGGGAGGAGGCGGGTGGCGCGCTTTAGGGCAGGGGGAGGGTTGGCGATGGGTGGCCCCAGCCGGCGCACGGGGAGCCCAGGGTGGGGCAGGGACCCCACAGTTATGCTGGATCTCAACCCCCGTCCCCAGGGAGAACGGAGCGGCTTCAAGCTGCTCTGCTCTGCTTGGACTTGTGCCACCTCTGGGGGTGGCGCAGGTCCAAGGAGAACCATTGGGGCACACAGCCCTTAAGGGAAGAGCTTCCCCCTGTCCCTGGCTGAGCTGCTGCACCCAACAAACCTGCATTGGATGCAGTGCAAGCCTCCTGGCTTGCCTGCTCCAGCACAGGTTTGGATTGCGCCCCTAGTTGCCTTAGGTAACAGTTCAGGAAATAGGACACTGGTAAAATCCTGTTCACGTTATTAGCGGCATCTTCCCCGAAGAGTTCTCCTTCCTCCCTAGAGGATATGGAGTCCGTGGGGCCCATTTCAAGAAGCCAGTCACCTTTAGCAGTTGGAACCCTCTTGTGTTGACTGCCCTGTAGGAGCTTTGGGGCAGCAGGGAAGATGGAGAGGATGATTGAGACTTGCACATCTTAGTGGAGTCCCCTCAGAGTTAGAGAAAATAGACCCCAATGAAGATTGGGGCGGGAGAGGTGAACACTGGCACTTGAACCTGTAGGATGTAAAGTCCTGTCCTCTCACCCCCTGCTGAGTCCTCAAGAGTTGCCCCAATTTGTCAGCCGCAGTCTGAGTCACAAGCCCTTAAACCCAGCTTTGCACTAAATTTTGTGCTTCCTGGGACACTGGCAGGCATCCTGTGCCTGGGGAATCCTGCCATGGGGGAGAAACAGTTGCCCCAGGATGCCCCAAATCCCCTCTCAGGCCGACCTCCAGTCAAACCAGCACTTTCCCCAATGCTCTGGGGAAAGGGAACATGACCCTACGTATGCTAAAGCAGAGACTTCAGGCATGTTGCCATGTCCCAGGAAGCCCTGAGGGAAGCAGGACTCACAAAATGGAGCCCTTAAGGCACTCCTCAGCAAGTGCTGTAGAGAAAAGGCAAAGCTTGGAGCGTGGGTCAGGCTGGGCGCCAGATTGCTTTTAAGCCTGCCTGACCCTCCAAGGCACAGGGCAAGGGCGACAGGAGGTCTGCAAGCTCCTGAACCCTCCGCCTCGCCGCTTGAGATGTGAAGAGATATACTGTTCCCGAATGAACACACACACGGTTCTTTGGATTTTTGGAGAGGCAAACAAACAGGCGACAGGAGAATTCAAAGGACTTCTAACGTTTTACTCGTTTGCAAACGGGGCCTTCCACAAACACACACACGTGGAGAGACCGTGAACAATTACAATGATGCTGGTTTTATAGGATAGACTAGGTAGGGGAGGGGGGACAAAAGAGCACACAAAGAGAGCAAAACACATCCATGGCAAGCATGGGAAAAATAACAGACCAACAGTCCCACAAACATTTGGCTTGGTTATCAGATCAACATCTTGATCCTCAGGATGTTCAGGAGGGCAATTCGATACGCATCGGCAATTTGTTTACAGATATATCCATTACAAAGGATCTGGTCCTCTATGCATCCCTTTTATTTGTTTATGGCTCTTATTTATGACTTTCTGTTTACCCTTGTGAACATACCACAGTTAGCCTGTTCTCTAAGAGGGATTTTTAGATGCTGGCTTTTGGTCAGAGAAGAGCCTTATGGGTGAACTGGGCATCTTGGGATATTTCTATATTGTGAGCTCAGCATATTGTTATCAATACAGTTCCAACAGGATTTGGTGCCTCCGTCAGGGGCGACACAGTTGGCAGCCTCATGATTTCTTAGGAGTCCGGCCTCCACACCTGATGGAACAGGCTGAAAACCCCTCAGCTGAGATCCTGAGGAGAGGGAAGTGCCCAGGCATGAGCTAAACAGTCCTCTAACTGCAGCAGCTACTGAGGTAAAAATCCCCCCCCCCCAACACTGAGGGAGTACTTTGGGGGGGGAGAAAGCTCAATGGTTAGCTCAGGCTTAGAAGGGAAAAAATACAGCCGACTGCTGTGGCGCGGTTTTGGCGGGAAAAGTACAGCCGACTGCTGTGGTGCAGTAAGTTTGGCGGGAAAGGGCTTGAGCTGTCATCCACCGCCAAGAATCGCCCCGTAGCCAGGCTCCTGTGCTATTCCCAAAACCAGGGGGGAGCATGAGCCCTAAAGTTGTCCAGCTGCTTAAGGGGGGCAAGAAGCAACCCCATTTTCTGCCCCAACACGCACGGCAGTCAGGGAGCTCAGGCAGGATGGCTGCAGTCCTTTTCCCCACAACTTGTTTAAAAGTAAAAAAGGGGCCAAAACCCAAGGAAAAAAACAGTGTTGAAGGTCAGGTAAGCTGACCAAGAAAACACCCAGCCTAGAGACAAGCCTGCCTAGAGACAAGGTCAGTCTGGGGAATCGAGGGAGCCCCTCCCCTCAGGAAGACTTTGTAGACTGACCTGCCTGCCTGAGATGGAGGGGCTTCCTAGATGTCAAGGACTGACGCTGCCATGGAGATTCCACTGGATAATGCTGTCCCATGGGCCACGGCCTCCCCAGCCCTCAGAAGGCCTCCATATCCACCTGGTGGGTGTGCTGCACAGGTGGCATAAGGGACAGCATTTTGTGGTCCTGGTCTTAGCAATTTTTGGCAAAAGTTGGAAGTGATTTTTTAGACTCTCTGCAGGCCACAGAAGGCTTTCTGGTGGCCAGGGAGATCGTGGATGGCATCCCCAGCCCTCAGAAGGCCTTGGAAAGTCCTACTTAAAAAAAAAAGGCCCCTGGATGCCCCAGGCCATTTGCCCCCGGCCCTCCTCCAAGTATGCCTGTGATGACAACAACAACAGGGCAAGGGTCCCGGGTTGTAGTATTTCATCCTACATGTGAAAAAGAAGAGTTGGGGTGATGGATACCGTTGTCAGGAGTCCCAATGGCCAGCAGGTGTCACCAAAGAACTAAAGGAACCTGTTTGCTTCTACGCTCTTCTCAAGCAACCCAAAACAGGGAGGAGGGTGGATTTTGAATTCCTTCTCTGCTGAATTTCTCCCTGGATTTGCAAATTCCAGAGGAGCTGCTAGCACTAAGTTGAGGGTCCTTCCAAAGTTGGGTGTGCACATCTGTTTGAATGCTGCTATGAACGTAAGAAGGGGCCTTCAGCTAATGAGACCAGCGGTCTCTCTCACTCAGCTCTGTGAACAGAGGCCCACAGAAGCTCTCTAGGAGTTCAGGCAGTAGTCAGACTCTGGTAGGGCTGGTCAGCGTACAAGCTAAGTCCTCTTGCCTCACCTCAATGAGAGTCAAGTATCAACACAGGGGCCAGGTGCACACCCACTTTCTTGCCAGTGAGTACAGGGGCCAGGCTTCCCGAGACACTGCAAGATGCTACCAATAGGGACTGCAATTCAAGCTAAACACTTGATTATGTTCTGTGACTTGATTATGTTCTGTGACTTACGTGACTTGATTATGTTCTGTTTGCTTTTTTCTGAGCCAAGTCCATCTGCCAACTTCACGGGTTTCCTTGGGAGTTTGTGTGCTTTGCTCTGGAGTAGCATCTGCTGGACATTACCAGCCACCAACTCCACTTTGGTCAATGCTTTTCCTTGAGCCCAAGCAAGCCAAATTCCAGCATATTCCATAATTTTTGTTTGCAGACCTTGTTACGTGAAAATCCCCTTTTCCCTTCCAACTTGTGTTTTTATATCTGGTTATTTATTTTGGACTAAAATGCAGGCCTAAAATTTCTCTTACAGGCCAGAAAAGGAGTCAAATCATAAGCTCACTCATTTCTCATGTTGTTGGCCACCTTCAGTCTGGGAAGACTCATTTTCTCTAGAGACACTGGAAATGTCTTTATTGTTTAAGTCAATCACTGAATATGCAAACACCTTAAAGGAGGAGGACTTTGGCAGCAAAGTCTATCACCTATTGTTAACTAAATCACAGCCATTATGCTACCTCCAGACTCCAAAATCCAGTAGCAACAGGAAGCAAGCTACTCCCCCGTCCCCCAGAGTCAGGCTTTGCTGATAGCTGATTTCTGGACCCTTCTACCCTTTGTTTTACATACTCCACGTGTACCTGTGTGTATACTGAGCATGCGCATCTAGACCAGCACTACGACACATCCGGGTCATTCTAGGTCAGACACAACCCCTTAAGAGAAGGCTCCGAGCACATGCTCTCTCTCTGGCTGCCCCCCCCACGGGAGTGGTCCTTCCTAGGACTCTTTCCCATCCAACCGCTCCCAGGACAGGTAAATATATCTTGCGTCTAAAACTCTTTCCCTTCCATCCTATCTACTCCTCCCTTCCTCCCCCATCTTTAGTTAGCAAACTGGGTTTAGCAGATTAAGGAACCCGTAAAATACTTCCCTACAACCTATCCGTTTCTGATTCAGCCTCACCCTTTCCTCCAAACACCCATGCCCTAATTAAAGCCTCCTCATGACCTGATAGAGGTAAGTTCAATGGTTTTAGGTCCTTAGGTGCTGTCCTCTTCTTTGAAGTACAATCTTACCCTTTGGTATTTCAATCCCAAATCTTCCTAGAGATCATAGTTAGATTGGGACTGTGACAATGGCAAAGGCTTTTATTTTCTCCGTCATTCATATCCTGCCTATTACTAAACATTCCCCATGGACTCTTGATTGTTTTAGCTCAGTACTGTTGAGCACTGACTGGAAGAAGCTCTTCAGGGCTTCAGCTTCAGGATCTTTCCCAGCCCGACCTGGAGATGCGGCCAGGGCCATAAATGGGAGCCTTCCATCTGCCAAGCAAGCACCCAGTCAAAGACAGCCTCTGCACCCACATTTATTTCTGTCATGATGCTGTTTCTGTGGGGCATCCAGATCAGCACCAACCCTCATTTAGGAAAGAGAGCACAGTTGCAAGACTACTGCATGCTCTTCTCCTCCAGCCACTGCAGGGTAATCAGGTGAATATGGTTTCCCCTGCATCTCACATGAACAATGTGACAGGCACACAAAAAGTAAATGCAGGAAATCTTATCAAGCCAAATATGCAAAACATTGCTATCTCTATAGCTTGTAGTATTGCACACTTCTTGAATCCTGGAGGCACGTCTGTCCTGGTTATGCTATGATAAATGGTCCGTGTAAACAGCATAGAAGGAATGAAGATGAAGACACACAAGGCCAGAACCCACAGAACTTCAGCGAATGCCATCCCGTTTCTCAGCAGAACACAACTGGTTACCTCCCATGTAGCATCAGAGACATCTGGTAGCATCAGAGACGTCTCCCTCAGTGAAATCTAGATAATCCGGTACAGTATGTTACTGAGTTCTACGTGAAGAGGAGGAACAGTGCACCTGGACTTGGAGCCATTGACTGGAATAGGAACCTAGGTTTACCCACCCAGCAAACCTTGTCCACAGAGACCACAAGTTAAATCAGGAGTCCAGGTCTACCTGGCAGGTAAATATGAGCTCCAAGTCCAGGCAGCAGCCCAGGTCTACCCTGCCAGTAGAACCGGGCTCCCGCCTGGACTTGGATCACAGATCTACAGGATGGGTAGACCTGGGTTCCCATTCCAGCCAATCTTACAAGCACCTAGCGGATGCTGTCCTGGTGGTCTCTGGAATAGGGCCAGCTGGACCTTTCTGGTCATTGTCTCCCGTTTGCTCAACCAGTTTCTTTGCATTTGCTCAGCTAAACTCAGGCATTTCCCATCAGCCTACTCCACCCCCCCCCCCATTTTGCAATTTTGTTTCATCCTTTTTATTCAGGATGTTGCATAAACTAGCAATATTTAAATTTTTGAATGTCTGTTCCATGTTCACAGGCTGTTACTGAGATGAAACATTTGGAGCTCCTGCCAAATAAAATATTACAAGACGTACCTGCAAAATGAAGAGTCCCATAATTATTTTCGGGTGTGAACAGGACATATCAGATTGATTGGTGCTAACATTGCTCTCCTCCCCATGTTAACCAAACATTGGCCC
This sequence comes from Tiliqua scincoides, assembly GCF_035046505.1. Taxonomy (NCBI): domain Eukaryota; kingdom Metazoa; phylum Chordata; class Lepidosauria; order Squamata; family Scincidae; genus Tiliqua; species Tiliqua scincoides. Next base: position 8,944,820 of record NC_089829.1, read on the forward strand.
TGTGCTCCTAGTGAACATCTTCGACACCTGATGCAGGGTTGATACACAACAGTTTGCAAGTTTGAACACTTTTATTTAATGAGTTGAAAATGCATAGAGTACAGCATAGAGCATAGCAAAAAGCCAGGTCTCATCTGACAAAGACAGCGTCCTTTTTCTTACACAGTTTCCAGCAGTGTAATTTTTGTCACCTGCTTACTTTGTCCACAAAACAAGTGCTGGGAGAAAAGCCCTTTTTGACAAGTTTCCAGGTTTTCCCCTTCTGTTTCACCCTTTCAGTTAGTCCCCCTCCTCTGTGCTTTTCACCCTCTGCTTGGTGACACTTTGTTTGATAAGCAGTCTGTAAAAGTCAAAATGATTGACTGCTGGATAAAATGATAACCCCTGCTAATTGGGTAAGAGGCACTTTTTCAAGTGGGTGCTCCTTTTTTTAGCAGGGGGAGAATAACTGGCCCATCTCACCCCAGCAGTGTCTGTTCTGGTGGCTGTCTGCTGGTATTCTTTTGCATCTTTTTAGATTGTGAGCCCTTTTGGGACAGGGAGCCATTTAGTTATTTGATTTTTCTCTGTAAACTGCTTTGTGAACTTTTAGTTGAAAAGCGGTATATAAATACTGTTAATTAATAATAATAATAATGCCTGGAAGAAACTTGTCCTATGGGAAGCACTTAAACTTGGACCTCCTTTTGCAAAAGTTAGCAGTGAAAAAAGAAAAGCTCTGCTATAGCTACTGCATTGCCAGTCTTGAAAATGTTAGCATTACAATAACCGAGCAATTCAGCAAACTCTTGACCGTGAACATCAAAAGTTAAATACCCTCCTCCTTACATGAAGGACTTGATTGTCAAACAATTCAGGTTGCAAAAAGCAGATGACTGTTCCTCTGCAGCAATTTTTTTTTAGATACCTTGGAAAAAATGCATCACACATTCAAAACTTTCCCTTGAGCTTTGAAATTCAAGAAACGGACGTTCAAATACTAGGAAGATCCCATGCACACCATCTTTAACGTGATTCCAGGTCACCGGCACACCGTTGTCCTCTAAGCGTTTTCTGTACAAAAGTCCGTCGTCCCTGAGAATGTCGTATTCACAGGTCAAAAGGAAAGTCTCGGGCAGTTGCCGGATAACCTCATCATCAGCTAACAGTGGAGAAAACCTGGTCTCAAAGACTGGTTTCATCATTTTGTGCAGTTCTTCTGAAAATGGAGCAAGCACTGAGGGCTTAGAGCCCTTGACCTTGAACTCAGCCGGAATGAGGTCGGCACTAATCCATTTGCTGTACTTCACCTTCATGGCCTCAGGAACATGGGCATTCTTCATCACTCCATCCAGATCTCCAACCTTCTTACCAAGAGACTTGAGACCAAGATGAATAACCCTCTTTTTGTGTAAAGCAGGAGTTGAGTGGTATTGTTGATAGGAAGGCAAATTAAAATCCAGGGCCTGGAGGAATGGGTAGAGCAGGACCTGTGCTCGGAGCCTTGGGAGATCCACTCGGGTCACCAGTTCTTGGGCAACGACTGTAGAATATGTGCCTCCACTGCTGTCCCCTCCAATAATAATGCGATTGGGGTCGACTCCATAATCCTCAGCATGCTTCAGAAAGTGTATGGCAGCCGTGAGACAGTCGATTATCTGGATTGGATGTGGATGCTCAGGAGCTAAACGAAACCTAAAGAGATGGCAAAGAGGTACAAATTAATCATTTCAATAATCATTTTGATGAGATTGGAAAAGTTCCAGTGAATACAATCAATGTTACAATAGACGTGAAGGTTTTGCCTAAAAGAGATCATAATAATGCATGTTTATCCCTACTAAGCATAAATCACTAGGATCTCTTTTAGATCTGCTCTGCTCCCAGACAGCTCAGTCCTGAAGTGGTGAGTTGGTTAGCTTGACGCTGCCCCCTTCTGGGTGCAAGACACACCGACTCTGCATCAGAGAGTGAGGCTGCTACTTAAGGGTAGGCAGCCCTGAACCCCTCAAGCGTATTTATAAGCCAATCCTTACACCAGATCCATGTATTCTAACACAATGTCATACAAAGCCACTTACCCCACACACACAACCACGGAATCACTTCCTCGGGCAAAGCTGCAGCAAATCTTTTCATATCCTCCTGAAAAACACATGGTACTTTCACATATATGTGGACACATTTTGGACAAACACATATTGGACAAGTTTTTACTGGACATCAATGAAGTGACAAAAGCCTCAAGAGATACCTCTTACCTGGGGATGTCCTGAGGGCAAGGAGGCACTGGGTGCATATAGGATCTATTCTTGTTTGCATTCTAACCAGTAAGAGAAATAAAAGCAGCTTAATGAAAGTGGAAATTAAAGGGGAGGCCTTGCAGTTCACTCACAGAGAACCTGCTCTGTATACAGATGGTTCTGGGCTCAATGCTTGGGCATATCTGCCAGTAGCGCAAGGTCTGAAGAACCCAGGATTCATGGATGGGAGGGGAATGATCTTGGTTGCAGCCATACATACCACAATCCTCTCCCCTTTTCCCTGCCCCAACCCTGCCCTGAGACTTAAACCAGCTAAAGAGTGGACCTTGATCCAAGGGGAAGCAAGGAAGGACAGTTGGCCTAAGGGGAGGCAATATTTTTACTTACCTTTCCTCGGCCATCTCATGGCACTCCCACTCATAGCAGATAGCGCATGGTCCATCAGCAATGCTGAATGCAATGGGCTGGTGGGTTTAGGATTTGGCCCTAAAACTCATTTATCTGTTGGAATTATGTGGTGGTTCTTTCTTAGACCCACAAGGCCCAAATCCTAACCCACTTTCCAGCACTGGCATAGCAGTGCCATTCGTACTTGTGCTGCATCCTACATTTGGGTGGCACTCACGGAGGCCTCCTCCAAGTAAGGGAATGTTTGTTCCAGTACCGCAGACCTGCATTGCCCTTACAGCAGTGCTGGAAAGTGGATTAGGATTGCACCCAAATGTCTTACATCTTCATTCTGAGTTGCGTTGACAGCTGTGCACCTCTTCAAATGAATTGGTTGCCACTTTCTGTGAACAGGACCCCAGTGAAATCCTGTAGCTGAACCACATTTGGGAGATCCACAATTTCAACAGTTTCCCTTTGAGCAAATGAGTAAAAACTTTGGTTGGGGGGAAGACACCTATTTTTTAAAAAGTAGGTTCCTTCAAACAAACTTACGAATGCTTCCTATCACACCGATTCCACCGTGAATATAAAGCATTCCCCTCCTTCTGCCAGCAACCGGTGTTTTGGGCCAGTACACCCTCACTGGGACATCGTCAAAAACCAGATCCTTGATGAGCAGGTTGGAGTCCTGTGAAGCTAACATTCTATCAAACACCATCCGCAGAAGTGCAAACTCTTGGCAAATTTCAAGTTTCTCCAGAAATAATCCCTAATTTCAGAGCAACAGAGAACAAATCAAGAGACATTTAGTGCCTACGTTAATTTTTGATATGTTAGAACTCTTTGCAATAGAATTCTGCCCACTTGGCTTTAGGTGATAAATATTTTGGGGAGGGGGATGTTCTCCCATGTAGCCAGGGTGCAACTGCAGCTCTCACCCCTTTGCCCTGACATTAAAAGCAACACCTTCTTATATTTAGCAGTAGGAGACAATCTTTTCACCCCAGCATATGGCATCTTTTCCAGGGCTATTGTTGGCATCTCTTATATTTCTCTTTCTTTCTTTCTTTCTTTCTTTCTTTCTTTCTTTCTTTCTTTCTTTCTTTCTTTCTTTCTTTCTTTCTTTCTTTCTTTCTTTCTTTCTTTCTTTCTTTCTTTCACAGGCTTATATTTATTCCTTGTAAAGATTTGCCTTTCCCATGCCAGAGCAAATGCCAAAGGCTGTGGTGGGCACCTCTTACCAACCTAGGCATTTAACAGGTTTATATCCTGCTTTCCTAAAAAAAGATCAAAATGGTTTACAACAGTAAAATACACCAAATATAATACATATACAACATTGTAAAATAATATTACTACAATAAGTAGATGGTTAAACCACAGCCAGCTATAGAATTTAAACTAATAAAGCCCATAAACAAGTCCATTCCTTTCCAGTCCCAATTCAAGGTGCTAGTTGCAACCTTTAAGCCCTCCATGATCTGGGTCCAGGCTACCTGAAAGACTGCATCCTTCCATACATTCCAGCCCTCCCTCTTGGGTCATCTGAGGGGGCTTTTCTAAGGTGCCACCTTTGTTGCATGTGAGGGGTGGCAGCTCAAAGGCAAGGCTTCTCTGCGGTGAAGCCACAACTATGAAATGCCATGCCAGAGGAATGGACAACTACTTCCTCTTTCATAGCTTTTCAGTGAGGGCTCAGAACATACTTGTTTCATGTGGCATTTGGCTGCTGAATGGATAATTGCCCTCTACGCCTCTAAAATACTACTGTGAATGTGTCGTGTTCTGTTGCCCATTTTGTCAGGGGATCCGAGATAAGTTTATTATTCCCCTGAGCAGAAAATTCTTGGGCTTGTCACCAACAGAAATGGCCAAGAAACTTCTTTCAGGGGCTAGTTCTCAGCTTTTAAGACCAACTGCAAGTTTTTTGGCTGCTGCTTACAAAACCCGGGAGGGCATTATTAATAATGAAAGGAAATTTTAATTGCTGTTCCCTCTTATTTGATGGCTATTTTATTTTAATGTTGCATTTTAATGCTGAATGTATTTTAATATTGAAATCTTAAATTCTGCCTGTTGTAGGGCGGTATTGTATGTTTGTTTTTGATGGTCTTTGACCGTAACAATAAATATCTATCTATCTACTGTGAATACAGTAGTCGTAAAATACTAATATTTCATTATTATAAAATAAAGAATAAAGTAAAATATTGAATAAAGTGGTAGTAAAATACTACTACTGCCTCCCTGGACTTACATTAATTGTTAGTTTTTTACTCTTTTTTTGGTAAGTTACACTATGTAATGTGAAAATTAAATGCCTATGTAATGTTTTTAATGCCTTACTTGATGTTTTTACCTGCTACTATACTTTGTTTATAAGCTTTGTTAGCCGCCTTGGGAATTTGCTTTGACATGGGAAAGGATATAAATTTCGTAAGTAAGTAAGTAGGTAAGTAGATAATGTGCACAGAGCATACAGTTTAGAAACCCAGCAGAGAGAGGTCAGATAGCATTATATGTCCAAACAATGTCCAAACAACATTCTAGCTCACCCTAAACTTTCCAGACTGACCTGAAGATGCTGACAGGAAGTGAAATGGGAGCCTTCCATCTGCCAAGCAAGCACCCAGTCAAAGACAGCCTCTGCAGCCGCATTTATTTCTGACATGATGCTGTTTCTCTGAGGCATCCAGATCAGCACCAACCCACATTTAGGAAAGAAAGGAGACAGTTGCATGTTCCTCTCCTCCAGCCAGTGCAGGGCAACTGGGAGAATACGGTTTGCCCTGCATCTCACAAGAACAATGCAACAGGTGCACAAAAATTAAATGCAGAAAATCTTACCAAGCCAAATATGCAAAACGTTGCTATCTCTAAAGCTTTTAGTATTGCACGATTCTTGAATCCTGGAGGCATGTCTGTCCTAGTCATGGTGTAATAAATGGTCCGTGTAAACAGCATAGAAGGAATGAAGATGAAGGCACATAAGGCCAGAACCCACAGAACTTCAGCGAATGCCATCCCGTTTCTCAGCAGAACACAACTGCTTCTCTCCCATGTAGCATCAGAGACATCTGGAGTCCTCCCTCAGTGAAATCTAGATAATCCGGTACAGTATGTTACTGAGTTCTACGTGAAGAGGAGGAACAGTGCACCTGGACTTGGAGCCATTGGCTGGAATGGGAACCCAGGTTTACCCACCCAGCAAACCTTGTCCACAGAGACCACAAGTTAAATCAGGAGCCCAGGCAGTGGCATACCTAACCAAGTTGCTGCCCGGTGCAAAAAAAAATATGTAGCCCCCTCTGCAGCAGTTACATCAAGTTTAATTAATTATGCTGGGTCTTTTTATTTATTAAAGTGAGTGAGAAATGTTAGCTAAGATTTCAAAACAGCAAACATTTCTTGAAAGTACTTGTTGCACTTTTACAGGCCAATCTATTCATATCTACTCAGAAGTAAGTCCCATTGTATTCAGGGGGCTTGCTTCCTGGTAAGTGAGGTAAGGTAGGAATTGGGATTGCAGCCTTACACAGTTTGAGATGTGAAGGAGGAGGCTGGAGACAATGATAAGAGCCAGCAGCTTACCTTTAGGAATTGGGGAATTATGTGAATACATGATGAGGGTGAGCCAGGTGCTGCTCAGTGCTCCTGCTGCAACTTGCCTCCCAGGTTGCTGGGCCTTGCATGCTACCCTCTGCGCAGGTAACTGATCACAGTCAGCCAACTCAGAGACCAATCCTCTGCCTGTCTACTTAGAAGTAAGCACATTACAGTTAATGGGGCTTGCTCCCAGGAAAGTGGGGATAGGATTGCAGCCCAATCCTCTGCATTATAAGCAAGAAGCAAGCCCTACTGGCTTAAATTGCCAGTCAGGCTGAGACAATGGGGCTGCTGCAGCCCTGCCAGGAACTCAGGAGGAGAGAAGAGGCTAAGGGGGGGGGCAAATAGAGAGAGGATGTGTGGGAAGCAGAAGAGAATAGGAGCAGCTGGTCCTGCTACACAAGGAGAACCCCCTCCTCAGTCTAGGGAGTCTGGGGACTCCCCCGTGCCTGCCTAGCAGGGGCTCCACTCTCTCACACACACACCTTGTCCTGAGCAACATCAGACTGCCCCACTCACACTTCTTCCTCCCTTGCTCAAGGCAGGCAGCTTCCCTCTTCTGCCCCCCACACATCCTCTCTCTTGCCATGGAAACCAAAGAGGGTTTGGGGGGCAGCGTGTAGCACAGGATAGGTGGGGAAATGATGGGGGGAGGGAGGGCTGGCAGGATGGGTGAAAGAAAGAAGGGTGCGCATGTGCCTGAATGAGGCTAGACTATCCCCCTGCACAAACAAGTGATTCTAAAACTATCCCCCCTGCACAAACAAGGCAGAGTAGGAGAAGAAATTGGGAATGGTAGCATGATGGGATGTGAAAGATGGTTTGGCACAGTGAGAGGATGCAAGGACAAAGGAGCTAATAAGCAGCCCATCCTGGGGCATTCCATGTACAAACACTTTTATGCTAATGCCCGAAGTCTCTGAGCAAAGATGAGAGAACGGGAATGTCTGGTGACAAGGGAAAACATTGACATAGTGTGCATAACGGAAACCTGGTGGATGCGGAAAATCAGTGGGATACCGCAATCCCGGGCTATAAACTCTACAGGATAGACAGGGAGAGTGTGTTGAAGGTGGGGTGGCCATTTACGTTAAGGAAGGGATAGAATCCAGCAAAGTAGATATTGAAGGCGGGTCCGACTCCACCATAGAATCTCTGTGGATTAAATTACCAGGCCTGTGGAGCAATGTAATACTGGGGGCATACTATCATCCTCCAGATGTCAATGTTACGGAGCCGTTGGGGAACAGTGATCATGCTGCGATTTGTTTCGACATACACATCAGGGGAAGAATACCGGGCAAATCTCTCGCAAAAACCCTTGACTTCCGACGGGCGTACTTCCCTCAAATGAGGAAGCTGGTTAGAAGCAGGTTGAAAGGGAAGGTAAAAAGAGTCCAATCTCTCCAGAGTGCATGGAGGCTGCTTAAAACAACAGTAATAGAGGCTCAGCAGAAATGTATACCGCAAAGGAAGAAGGGCTCTACTAAGTCCAGGAGGTTGCCCGCATGGCTAACCAGCCAAGTTAAAGAGGCCGTAAAGGGCAAGGAAGCTTCCTTCCATAAATGGAAGTCTTGCCCTAATGAAGAGAATAAAAAGGAATATAAACTGTGGCAAAAGAAATGTAAGAAGGTGATATGGGAGGCCAAGCGAGACTATGAGGAACGCATGGCTAGCAACATTAAGGGGAATAATAAAAGCTTCTTCAAATATGTTAGAAGCAGGAAACCCGCCAGAGAAGCAGTTGGCCCTCCGGATGGTGAGGGAAGGAAAGGGGAGATAAAAGGAGACTTAGAGATGGCAGAGAAATTGAATGAGTTCTTTGCATCTGTCTTCACGGCGGAAGACCTTGGACAAATACCACTGCCTGAACAGACCCTCCTGACCAAGGAATTAAGTTAGATAGAGATTGAAAGAGAAGATGTTTCAGACCTCATTGATTAATTAAAGTCACTGGGCCCTGATGGCATCCACCCAAGAGTTATTAAGGAATTAAAGAATGAACTTGCTGATCTCTTGACTAAAATATGCAACTTGTCCCTCAAAATGGACACAGTGCCAGAGGATTGGAGGATAACAAATATCATACCAATCTTTAAAAAGGGAAAGAGGGGGGACCTGGGAAACTATAGGCCAGTCAGCCTCTAATTCCCTGACTGTGGAGTTTTTTCAGTAGCCTTTGGTGAGGGACCATGTCAAACGCCTTCTGAAAATGCAGATATATAATGTCCACAGGTTCTCCTGCATCCACATGCCTGTTGACCTTTTCAAATAATTCTAAAGGATTTGTGAGGCAAGACTTACCCTTACAGAAGCCATGCTGATTCTCCCTCAGCAAGGCCTGTTCGTCTATGTGTTTTGAGATTCTATCTTTGATGAGGCATTCCACCATCTTACCCGCTATAGATGTTAGGCTGACTGACATGATTGAGACATACAAAATTATGCATGGGAAGGATAAAGTGGATAGAGAGATGCTCTTTACACTCTCACATAACACCAGAACCAGGGGACATCCACTAAAATTGAGTGTTGGGAGAGTTAGGACAGTGAAAGAAAATATTTCTTTACTCAGCATGTAGTTGTTCTGTGGAACTCCTTGCCACAGGATGTGGTGACGGCATCTGGCCTGGATGCCTTTATAAGGGGTTTGGACAAGTTTCTGGAGGAGAAATCCATTACGGGTTACAAGCCATGAGGTGTATGTGCAACCTCCTGATTTTAGAAATGGGCTATGTCAGATGCAAGGGAGGGCACCAGGATGCAGGTCTCTTGTTATTTGGTGTGCTCCCTGGGGCTGTGAGATACAAGAAGCTGGACTAGATGGGCCTAAGGCCTGATCCAGTGGGGCTATTCTTATGTTCTTATGATTCCTTCAATCCCGGCTGCAGGGAGGGGCAACATACAGTTGAGCCCCTCCAGAGTGCCTGGCACTGACAGGGCTGGCAGCAGCAGCCCAATTGTTGCGTTCAGGTGCTGTTACCTGCAAGTTGTTGCCCCCCCCACCTTGTAGCTCAGTGCCCTTGCTACCCCCTGAACCCTCTTAGCTATGCTACTGAGCCCAGGTCTACCTGGCAAGTAGATATGAGTTCCAAGTCCAAGCAGGAGCCCAGGTCTTCCCAGCTGGTAGAACCAGGCTCCCGCCTGGACTTGGAGCACAGAGCTACAGGATGGGTAGACTTGGGTTCCCATTCCAGCCAAATCTTACAAGCACCTAGCGGGCATTCTCCTGGTGGTCTCTGGAATAGGGCCTGCTGGACCTTACTAGTCATTGTCTCCCATTTGCTCAATCCGTTTCCTTGCATTTGCTCAGCTAAACTCAGGCATTTCCCATCAGCCTACTCCACCCACCCCCCATTTCACAATTTTGTTTCATCCTTTGTATTCAGGATGTTGCATAAACTAGCAATATTTAAATTTTTGCATACCTGGTCCATGTTCACAGGCTGTGACTGAGATGGAACATTTGGAGCTCCTGCCAAATAAAATATTACAAGACATACCTGCAAAATGAAGAGTCCCATAATTATTTTCGGGTGTGAACAGGACATATCAGATTGATTGGTGCTAACATTGCTCTCCTCCCCATGTTAACACAACATCCTTGTGAACGCCTTTGACACCTGATGTGGGGTTGATACACAACAGGTTGATACACGATTGAATACTTTTATACAATGAGATTCAGCTGAAATTGAGAGACAGGCACAGCACAGAGCAGAGCAAAAAGCCAAATCTCAGACAACGACAGGCTGCTTTTATCTAAGCACTTTCCAATCTGCACACTTTCCAATCCAAAGACTGGAACATTTTACATAGAAACTTTATAGTCATTGTACAAAGTATAATGAAATTTCAATGCACTCCAGAACATGGGCATACAATATTGATGCCACAATCATACAACACATTTAAATCCATCCCACATTCAATTCTACATATACATCTATTAATATAAGTATCTCAAAAAATAATAATAATAATGCTCCTATTTCACTCAGGGATGTAATAAATAGATAATAAAACCCAGTAAGCATTTGAAGATGTTGTTTTATAACATTCTTAATAATTTTTAATTTCATTATTCAACGTGATTATAGCTCTAGGATAAAAGCTGTTTATAAATCATGTGGTGGGTGCCCTCATAGATCTATATTGTTTGCCAGAAGGCAGTAATTCAAAAAAATTATAAGCAGGATGAGATCTTTAAGAATACTATGTGACTTCTGCAAACAGTGGGATATGAAGATGTCATCCAGGGCTGGTAAATGGGTCTTAGTGATGGTGTGAGCAATCTTTATAATTCACTGCAATGTACTTTTATTCATTGCATACCAGAATGCCGTATGTCAAGACATTTTCAATAGTGCTACGATAATAAGACACAAGGAAACCGTGTGGCAGGTTTAACTTCCCAAGTATCCTCAGAAAGTATAACCGCTGTGTGCCTTTTTAACTAATATATTGGTGTTAACAGTCCATGAAAGATCTTCTGCAATATAAGTATCCAAGAATTCAAGGCTTGTAACCCTCTCTATCTCCTCACCATTTATGTGCAATGGGGTATGCACTTCCATCTTTTTCCTGAAATCAATTACAAGCTTTTTAGTGGTTTTTTTTAATATTTTGTGTAACATTATTCTCTTTGCACCCCCACAACAGCCCCTTTATTTCCTCCCTACAGGCAGACTGGTTATTCCCACTACTGAGCCCCACCACTGTTGTATCATCTGCGAATTTAATACAGGTTGAGCCTCATTATTTGCGTGGGTTCTGTTCCAAGCACTCACATGGATGGCAAAAAATGTACTATAGCAAATCAATTTAAAAAACAAAGTTTCTTTGCTCTGGTGATTTAAAAACAGCCTTGCTGACCTTTGCGATGTAAGATTAGAGTCATTAAGAAGACAATCCATCAATCAGTCCTCCTGCAAGCACTTACAAAGGCACTTCACTCAATCCCTCCCTTCACCAATGCAAAGTGATCACCTTTCTTTCATGTGCTCAGGGGGAAGGGGGGTGGTCGCCTGGAGAGAAAAGGATTGATGGATTGTCAGCCAGCTGCCCTCTCTCTCTCTCTCTCTCTCTCTCTCTCTCTCTCTCTCTCTCTCTCTCTCTCTCTCTCATTAAGGAGGCTATTGTTAAAGGACTGTTCAGTTTTTTAAACTGATTTTAAAGGGATGTATTTTTCCCTTTCTCCAGGGATCAGCACATTCCTTCTCATTTGCAGGGGCCATTCGTGTTGAGTCAAATTTGTTTATAAAAAATCCGTGTATAAATAGGCTGGATCTGTAATCACATTAAATGAAACACATTCATATGCATATAGGGAGTATAGTAAAGGACTCAGCACACAACCCTGGAGGGCACCAATATTCAATATTGAGGTGGAAGAATAATGAGAGCCCATCCTGACTGACTGTGACCTGTTTGTCAAAAAATCTTATCCACAGACAAATGTTATGCTGTATACCCAAGGCAGACATTTTTAAAAACAACCTATTAGTTAAAAAGGTATTAAAAGCAGTACTATAGTCCACAAACAACAACCGGGCATATGTTCCCCGCTGTTCCAAATGGTGCAATACAGTATGAAGAACAACAGAGATGGCGTCATCAGTTGACCTATTGCTCCCATATGCATATTGACAGGAGTTCATATTTCCCAATCTGTATTGAGCACCTGCTTCCTTATGTCCACAAAGCTAGCAAAAAGCAAGTGCTGGGAGTAAAACCCATCTGGACCAGTTTACCCAGGCACTCCCCAAGAAGGACACAAGACAGAGACTTGGGCAAAAAGGGAATTCAGAAACCCCACCTATACTAATTGGGCTAACAGAACAAGGACCAAGCGGGTCTAAACAGCACCTGGGACCAGGCCATAGCCATGGACCCAATTTGGGACACCCTTCGATGGGCACCCAAACAATAGGGGGCAAGGCCGGAACCAACACCCCCAGTTGGGACACCCACAATGGTCACCCAAACTAATACTTACCCTTTGGGACACCCACAATGTGCACGCAAGCCAAGGGGCAAGGCTGGAGTCAAAATCACCAAATTGGGACACTTACAATGGGCACCCAAACTCATACTTACTTAATGGGATACCCACAATGGGCACCCAGACCAAGGGGGCAAGGGCAGAGCTGACACCCCCAACTTGGACACCCACACGGGGCACCCAAGCTAATACTTTCCCATGTATTATCTGTAGGCAGCCGACCATCACCGCACCATCCTGAGAACCTCCTTGTAAACAAACCCGACGCAGCCACGACTGAAGCTGCCCCAATCCTGAAAGAATGCAGCCCATCCACCTCTGGAGGCAGTCCTATCAATGACAAGCCAGGCAACCATGGGCCAATACAGGTCTTTTTCACTTGCAAACTCAGCCCCATATAGGGTGCTGAATGCCTGTCAGCTACTGTCAGGCAACTACAGGCCGATAAAGGCCTAGTTCACTTGAAAACGTAGCCCCAGACAGGGTGCTGAATGGTCATTAGCCTCTGCTAGACAATTATGGGCTATTGAAGACCTATTTCACCTACAAAAAAAGCCCCGTATAGGAGGAATCAATAGTCTATGAGACCTGATTCCTTCATGCCAAGGACTGAGTAATGATGCGCAAGCATAGTGTGTGGGAAGCAATTTATTATTATTATTTTTATAAGATTTTTGCACAGTCAGGTGGGTTGACCAGTTTGTTTTATCCAGACCTTGAGTCCTTCCCAAGGGCCTGGGATGCCTGGTTTCATCCTATAAATGCTGCCGAAATATGCAAGCTGTTCCCCTTTTGCGTTAGCGATAGCACAGTTTATAGTAGATCAGGAGTGTCCGAACTTTGTGGCAGGAGGGCCACATCATCTCTCTGACACTAAGTCAGGGGTCGGGAAGAAAAAGAATTACATTTCAAATTTGAATAAATGTACATAAATGAATATATTACAGATGGAACTTATATGAATGAATGAATGTCTTGCAATAGCTCAAGGTCTATAAAAGGCCTTGCACAAAGCCTTTCCTTTGCTGCCACTATAGTATCACAGACACGAAGCAGCAAGCAGTGGAGGAGCCCTCGTCCCACTGTTGGCCATGACGCTGAGATCAGCTGTGTCAGGCCAGTGCAGGCTCCAGCAAGTCTCCGGAGGGCCAGAGGCTCATTGGAGGCTGGGGGCTCCCCGAGGGCCAGATTGAGAGTCCTCGAGGGCCCACAAGTGCTCCCAGGGCGGGGGTTTGGGCACCCCTGTAGTAGATGATGATGATGATGATGATGATGATGATGAACAGTATTTATATACCGCTTTTCAACAGAAAGTTCACAAAGCAGTTACAAAGTTTTGAGAAAATCAAACTGGCTCACAATCTAAAAGGATGCAACAGAACACCAGCAAACAGCCACTAGAAAAGACAGTGCTGGGTGAGGAGGGCCAGAGCCTGATCCTATGCATGTCTAATCAGAAGTAAGTCCCATTAGAGTCAATGGGGCTTACTCCCAGGAAAGTATGGATAGAAGTGGGCTGCCAGTTACTCTCCCCCCACTAAATAAAAGAAGAGCACCTACTTAAAAAGTGCCTCTTACCCAGTTAGCAGGGGTAATCTTTATGCAAGACGCAAGATTATCCTGCATCTCACAGCTGCCTGTTCTTTAGGTGGACTTGGCATTAATTATTAGTCGGGCCCCATTATTAGATCATTATTCTAGATTCCTCGTACATCATTATTATTATTCCTAACTACATGAAACACAACTGGTGTTAAGCAACAGAAACAAGTCTCAAACCTAGACCCAAGTATCAACCAGGTGTCGGCGCAGTATGTACGATGTTCCAAAGCGTGCTGTGGTTCTTATTATTCTTAAATTAAAAAGCACTGTAAATTAAATGAACCCTTTATAGGAATCCCCTGACAATGGCATGTCCACAATCAACACACACACACACACAAATGCCAGCAGCTCCGTTTTTTCCTGGAAAGCCGCGCCTGACTTGTCCCAAAAAAGGCTTCGGCCGAGTTGCGAAGGCTGCCCTTTAAGACTCGTGCATGAATGGAGACATGGAACTCGACTTGATTCCCACCATGGTGAATTCACACATCGCTGGTGCGAGGTAAAGAGCACTCCTGCTCCCCGCAAATAAGCAAATCTATGAGCAGCAAATCAGTGTGTCATGAGAATCGACTGCACTTCCTCCTTTTACAAGGCCAGCATCAGAGTTAGCACTGAAATAAGAAACATCCTGTTTCAACCAGTTAGCCCACTTCCTCCTGGGGGTTTCCACTCCTTCCCAATGTGGCGCTAACAGAGGCCATTAGCACTGCTGTTCCCTGGCTGCTAAAACTACCACCAATGTGGAACACTGTGGCTGCCAAAGAGCAATTTGGGAAACCCTCGATCCTAAACATCCACAACGAAGCAGCTCCTCCATTACAGGGATGACATGAAGGACTTCACAGCCACTCACTGTGAAACAATAAATGATACAAAAAGCAAATGACTGTCCCTGTGCAGCAATACGAAGCTGTCACTGCCAATGAAAAGGGGTTTTTGTTAGAGAGCTTGTAAAAATGCATTACATGTTTGAAACAGACCCCTGAGCTTTGAAATTCAAGAAATGGGGATTCAAACAGTTGGAAGATCCCATGTACGCCACCGTGAGCATGAAGCCAGATCACCAGCACATCATTGTCCTCTATGTGTTTCTTGTACAAAAGAGGCTGAACTTCCATGGAGAAGGATCTCAGTGACTGGGTCATGGAATGCAGGCAAAATGACTATATACTGACTTGCTCCAGCATTCAGATGCAGGCACTTCAGTTGGCTGAAGATGAAAAACATTCAGGAACCAAAGGCACTGCACCATTTATAGCACTGCTTCTCAACCGACGGTATGGGTACCACCAGTGTTACTTGAGGTGGCATCTGGTGGTGACCCTTGGACATCTGCCACCCGTCGGCGAGACTGCGAAGACACCACAAACAGTGTCAGAAGGCTTCTAAAACCTAAAAGTGTGGGTTCTGAATCTCGAACTCTCAGGCTGTCATCTTGGACGATTATACTATTCCCTTATTCCATGGGAATGTCAGGTTAGTGATAGGAGTGCCTCAGATTCTGTTAGTGGGAACACTGACCCTGCTGAGAAGGGGAATTCACATGCAAGTTCAAATCTTCCCATTCTCCATAGTTCCAGGCAGGGTCAGTGTGGTACATCTGGGACATGCCACAACCATACCACATTAAGGGTGGTATTACTCTGAGGCACCCTGAAAAATGCTCTCAAGGACCTACCTAGCAACGGTGGTGTCCCTCGCAGTGTCTACCTTGTAGTGTCGGATGAAGGTGTGCGGGAAGCTCCAGGTAGCTGCCCTGCATACCAACTCCAGTGAGGGAAAGGCCTTGAAGCTCACTGCTGTGGTTGCACCTCGGAGAGAGTGGGCCACAATACCCTCCGGAAGAGACCCCCCCCCCCCAGGCCGTATATGCTGCCTCAATCACCTTGAGATCCTAGAGGGAGAGCCCTTAAGATCCTGCTTGGGCAGAACCGTGAGGGCAGATGGGCAGGGCGGGCCATGAGGGGGATGGTGCCAAAATCCAGCACTTAGGCCAGATCCTAACCCACTTTCCAGGCGACCTGGTGCAGCGCCAGGCTACCTGGCATCTTTAGGCAGATCCAAGTAGCCCCATTGGGGCTGCTGCTGCATTACCTGGGGGAAGGGGAATTAATTCCCTTAACCCAGACTGAGCCGCAGTCAGCCCCAACCCTGCGTGGGATACAGCACAGGCCTGTTCCAGTGCAGGTTTGGATTGTGCTCAAGCCTACTCAGAAGTAAATCCCATTGTGTTTAGTGGTGTATTCCCCCAAGTCTATGCCTCATCAGAAAATGCTGGCAAGCAAGCAATCTGTCCTTCAGCTCAAAGTCCACAATCACGTGTGCCATCACCCCAAGGAAGCCATGCACTCTCCAGTCCGACCAGATGTCAAGGGTCAGAGCCGCATCACCTGCCTGGGTCAGAAGGCTGCAGACTTCAGCTTTAGCCATGGAGTACTGTCTGTCTGTTTCAACACAAATCAGCTTTCAGTCCAGCTGTCAAAAATGAGGGCCAAGCACCTTGCAGAAGCATCAAAATTGTGGCCTCTCCACCAACAACAGAGGGGGGGGGGAGGGAACACCTGACGATTAATTCACAGATAAACAGACCTCTGGATTCTTTTCTGTTTTGGGATGGCAGCTGTGTAAGCATTGATTTGGCCCTGATCTGTGCTCTGTGCCGGAGAGGACATGAAATTGGACAGTGTGGTCTGGGCAGTGGCGCTACTAGGGTTTGTGTCACCTGGTGCGGGAGACGAGCATGTCACCACCATGATGGATCTCCTCCCATGCAGTGGGTGGGGCAACGTATCATCACCCCCACCCCTGCTGGTTTTTTGGCTATAACCTTTGATAGAACAGAGATAGTTCAACCTAGTTTTTTTCACTGCATTCTGCTGTCAATTCCACATCCACTGGTATATGACATGATGGCATTATTCCTAACCGCTGAGATTTTACCACGTGACCACCACACTGTGCATCACCCCTCGTGCGCATCACCCGGTGCGGCCCGCACTTCCCTAGTGATGCCACTAGTCTGGGTGGCGGGGATGCAGCCAAAGATGGATTGCTCACTCAGACTGGATGGCGGGTGAGAACAGGTGTGGAAGGGTGGTTGAATCGCTGGACGCGATTGGCAATCTGTTGCTCCTTCTAGGAAAAAACTGGCACCTCTACTCAGATGTACATTGTACTATTATTATGTATCTCAATAAAGCTTCTCTGTTTCTCTGGAAGGGTTTCTAATTTGTTGCCAAAACGTCCTGCATGTGCCTGCCTGTGTGTGTTGGGCAATATGAGTGGAGGGGACTTGCCAAAATATGTTAGCTCTTTGGGAAGAAGCCCAGCTGAAGCTGCCCTCCCAAACAGTGGAAGAAAGAACGAACAGAGGGCCTGCCTTTTTTCCTGCTGGAGAAAAACACACTGGAATTGAAACCACTGCCTTCCTTCTCCTAATGGAGAAGGTGTTCTTCTTGTACCTTAACTTTGCCTGCCTAGTGCAATCTCTAAAAGAATGAACTTTTAAGAAACTTGCCACAGGATGTGGTGACAGCATCTGGCCTAGATGCTTTTAGAAAAAAGCACTGCTGGCTAGGGAGGGATTTGAACCTCCAACCCTCCTCCTGGCCCCCACCTTTTTCCCTCTCCTGGCCCCCACCTTTTTTCCCTCCCTGCGCCACCCAGCACTGCTGGCTAAGGAGGGATTCGAACCTCCAACTTTGTGCTCCACAGCCCAGCACTCTCTCCATTGGGCTATAGGAAAGCCTAGAGTTACAGTGTTCAGAACTAATATATAAGGTCCTGAGCCCAGTTGGTGGCCATCAGCGCCTCAAGTATTAGTTCCAAACACTTTGAGCCTAAGACTTCCAATGGCTCAGTTACTAAAGTGCTGGTCTGTGGAGCCAGAGGTTGGGGTTTCAAATCCCCGTAAGGAATAATTTTTTTTCTTCTTTTTTTTTTTTTTTCAGGTGTTGAGGTAAATAAATAAAAGATTACACTTGTTAATCTTATACTTGTTCTTGTAAGTGGGTTCCTGCACCTTTTATTTATTTATTTTTTTTACAAAAAAAGCACTGCCCCTGCCTCACCGCACTCAGCTCTCGCCTGAGCCCAGCCCGCCTTTCCTCTCCCCTCGCTCTGCTTCCCCACGCTCAGCTACCAAGCCGGTGAGGGCATGGGGACATGTGCTGAGGAGGAGGAGGAGGAGGACGACGGGACAGCAAGCCAGGGAGATGGGTTGCAGCACCCAGGTACTGGCTTGGCAAGAGGAGGGGGGGGAAGGAAGCTGGCTGGTGCAGCCCCTGCATCTGAGACAGCCTAGGCATGTCTACTGAGAAGTAAGTCCCCTTGTGTTCAGTGGGGCTTACTCCCAGGAAAATGTGGATGGGATTGCAGCCCAAGCCTATACAGGTCTACTGAGAAGTAAGTCCCCTTGTGTTCAGTGGGGCTTACTCCCAGGAAAATGTGGATGGGATTGCAGCCCAAGCCTATGCAGGTCTACTCAGAAGCAAGTAATTCATTCATTTTTATAGTTATTAATATAAGGCTTGGCTGATCTAAATTAATTAAGCAAAAATTACTAATAATTTAGTAGCTTTGTAATGTCATCAACAGGAGATTTAGGTTTTTAACTATAAATGGGGAAGCTTAAGTGTCCTTGCTGCATTATAACAACACTTAGGAAATATGTATTCCTCTGTGCAGTAGGTCAGATCATTGTTGTCTATTAATTTTTGGGTTTCTTAGACTATATTTAATAATCACTATTATTATAATGGGGAATGGGGACATAGTACACAGGGGAAAGGGGGGAACCACAAAAGATGGGTTAATGAATTGATTAAGTTATGAAGTTATGAATCAAAAATCATGTGGTCACACATCCTCTATTGGTTCAAGATGAGTTGTAAAATAGATTATATTCCGGTATTATATAATTTATCTATTTTACAATTCATCTTTTGTGTTTATTCTTCTGCTCCCCCCTTGTGTGCTTATATTGCACATTCATTGTTATCTGATCACATATTTCTCTTTTTTTTTTGCACCAATCATGTTTCAATGTCTTGAGCCAATAGAGGGTATGTGACCACATGATTTTTGATCCATAACTTGTTTATTAATCAATTAATTAACCCATCTTTTGTGCCCCCTCTCCCCTGTGTGCCAATTGATTTGGGTTCAAACAAATCTGTAGAGAGATGTAATGTAATCATTTTTTATATTTTGCCTTCATCAATTGTTTTAACCAATATTTATTAAATGTTTTAAAAGTTTTAATTAATTTTTTTGGTTGTTACATATTTGCAAATACATGCAACAAGCCGTGATATAATCCTTGGTGTGTGCTCCAGGGGTGGTCCGTCTCTTTTTGTTCTTCTCTCTTGAAGATCTCCCCTCATTTTCTAGTTCTTAAGTAGTTGGGGAATGGGGATTTAAAGAGAGAGAAATGAGATGAATGAATGAATGAATAAATAAATAAATAAAAGATTTATTTTATTTTAAATAAAAAAAATATTTTATATATTTAGATAGACATATTATATATTTATATAGACATATTATATATATCAGCCTCTGCAATCCCTCCCTCTCCCAATCCCCCTCTGCAAACTTCCCTTTGCCTCCTCCCTGCTCAGCCTCTGCAATCCCTCCCCCTCCCCCTCTGCAAACTTCCCTTTGCCTCCTTCCTGCTCAGCTTCTGCAATCCCTCCCTCTCCCAATCCCCCTCTGCAAACTGGTAACCCGGGCATAAGTAGCAATCTTATACCCACTTTCCTGGGACTGCACCCTATTGGATAAAGGGACTTAGTTCTGAGTAGACATGCATAGAATTGAACTGTAGGTTTTATAGGATGCCAAACACAAAATTGAATCTATGACACCTCTATGCCACTCTCTACCAAAAACTGCACCTTCAGGGTGGTTAAACTGGCAGAGAAAAAGGGTTAAATACTCTTTACCTCCACACCATAACCCCAGTCCAACCCTGGCTAAAGGTAATGATTAAAGTTAAAAAATTTAACTACACATCGCATGGTAAATGCAATGTGCAAGTTTGTCATATTTCTTAATGTTTAAGTAGCTTCCATAACCTATATACCTTTGTTATGTGCAAAGGCAGCAGACTACAATGTCTTGCTTTAGCAGTCACCGAATACTGAAATGCTGCTGTTTTCCACCAGGGTTACAGATTGAGCTTCTAGCAGAGGAGAACAAGGACCTAGGGGCTGGTCACCAGTCCACAAGAGCCTCCTATCCAGCCCTCAGACCGTCCTCCATGTGATCCAATGTTGGGTGCTGCCCATCCAAATCTAGCAGCCTTGCTCCCAGGCACAGAACTGCAAAGTGTGCACATGTGTGGAAAAGGACCGGCATACAGCAACAGACTGACCATGCCTGAACTGAAAACGAGCAAGTATGTCCTTTCCAGGAGCAGCACAGGACTAAAATAACTAACCATAAACAAGAGCGTGTGAGCAAGAAGGGGAAACTTCCTATTTTTATCTCCTGCAGTTAAAAAATGAGTGGTGGCAGGGAGGGGGGGGGAGAAGTTGACAGTATTTCCCATGTTTAAAAGATAATAAAATGCAATTTACTTTTATTTTTATGGAAGTCAAAACAAACCATATTGATGACAATAACACGTTATGGCACTTTTGTACAATTTTTTTACTTCAATATGGCCCTTGGGCCAAAAAGTTTGTCTGCTCTGAATTAAGGAACATAATTCTTTCATGCTATGTTGAAGAGAGTAAATGGTTACAGAAACAATACATTGTGAAAGCAGCCTTCAGTCTGATGTGCTGTAAAATTAGCATCTCTTTTGTTAAAACACATTTATAACTAGAAATATATGCTTTCTGGTGTCTTTTAAAGACACACAGAGTACTGCTCATGTGTGCTGTATGATTTCTGCTCTGCTCAGTCTGTTCAAATATTCATCCTTCCCACCAGATAGAAGGCAGAGTGTAGAAATCCTGAAAAAGTGATCCTTTCACATGCCTTCCTGAGCACTGCACATGATGGTGATACTGTCTGTGACTGCAACAACCCTACTGAAGCAACACTGGAGAGTGCGCCTTAATTACTTACCATTATGGTCAGTAACTCTAAACCAGCCATTTTTAACCACTGTGCTGTGGCACATTCATGTGCCACAAGTGGTCTACAGGTGTGCCACAGGAGTTTGAGGGGAAGTTATTTATTAGCAGAGCCAACGGGGGATTGCAGAGGCTGAGCAAGAAGGAGGCAAAGGGAAGTTTGCAGAGGGGGAGGGTTTGCAGAGGGCGAGCAGGGAGGGGGCAAACGGAAGTATTGCTCTCCCTTGCAATACCGGGTAGATGGGACTCGTCAGCCTAGGAAGGCAGCTCATCTAAGAGAAGGAAACTCTGACCTCAAACCTCCACTGCCTTGTGGCTACATCCAGTTGTGGAAAAGGCTTCAGGAGTCAACCTCGAGGCAAAATCAGGAGCCGGAGTCCCTGAGGCAGTTCATGGCTGAACTGAGTCACGTTCTGGCAACTCCTGCGACCCCGCTGGAACCAACCGTATTGGCTTCTGCCTTTCCATTGGAGCATTCCAGCGACGTGGAGAGGGGGGATTTGCTGCATGGGTAACAGCCTATCCTCCATACCTTCTTTACCCAGGCTTTGCACACTGGAGAGGACACTCCAACTTCGCCATACGGCGTCGGCACAACACGGGAAGCAGCAGTTTACCGGTTATAAGTCTTTGCTCGATTGGCATAGAGCATGACGCCAGGGGCTGCTTCCGACGGTGGGAGAGATCATTGCATCTCATTGGGCAGCTACCGCCCGCCTTAAGCTGGGCAGTCCCCAGCCAGTAAGGTGTTGCCTCGCCACGGTCCGTTAACCTCATGGGGTGCGTGGGGTTTAGGGTGAAAACCGACAAGCGGATCGACAACTCTGCACCATGCAACAGAAAACAGAAAACTACTGCCCTAAAGCTGGGCACCTGGAACGTTAGGACAACGACACCTGGCTTCTCTGATGACCTGCAAGAAATAGACGACGCACGCAAAACAGCTGTCATCAACATGGAGCTGAGCAGACTGCAGATGGACATCGTCGCCCTTCAAGAGACTAGGCTGCCAGATTCCGGATCTGTCAAGGAGAGAAATTTCTCATTTTTCTGGCAGGGAAAACCACCAAACGAAACCAGGGAACATGGCGTTGGCTTTGCGGTCAGAAATACCCTGCTGAAATCCATCATCCCACCTACTGTGGGAAGTGAAAGAATTTTGTCCCTGCAGCTCCAGTCATCAGCAGGACCTATCACTCTCATCAGTGCTTATGCACCGACTCTGTCGTCTCCAGCAGAAGCCAAAGACAAATTCTATGATGACCTGGCCACCACTGTCAAGAAAATCCCTGTAAAAGAGCCATTGTTCATCCTCGGCGATTTCAATGCTAGAGTTGGTGCTGATAACAGTTCATGGCCCACTTGCTTAGGTCAGTTTGGCACTGGGAGGATGAACGAAAATGGCCAACGCCTGCTAGAGTTTTGCTGTCATCACGGTCTCTGTGTCAGCAACACATTCTTCAACACAAAGCCCCAACATAGAGTCTCTTGGAGACATCCAAGATCAAAGCACTGGCACCAGCTTGACCTGATCCTCACCAGACGCTCCAGCCTTCCCAGCATCAAGATCACACGCAGTTATCATGGTGCTGCCTGCGACACTGACCACTCCCTGGTGTGCAGCAGAGTGAAACTGCAAACAAAGCGACTGTATCACACGAAAAAGGAAGGAAGACCTCGCATTGATACCAGCAAGACCTGGGATCAGAGAAAAGTGGAGGAATTTGCACAAGCGCTTGAGGAATCTCTTCCAGGCCCGGCCGACGCAAACGCATCCAACAGATGGGAACATTTCAAGAATACCGTTTACAACACCGCCTTGTCCATATTCGGCAAGAAGACCAACAAGGCGGCAGACTGGTTTGAAGCCCACTCTGAGGAGTTGACACCAGTCATTGAGGAAAAGAGGAGAGCTCAAGCAGCATACAAGGCCTGTCCCAGTGAGCGCAACCTGCAGGTCTTCCGAACTGCTCGCAGCAAAGTCCAACAGACTGCCAGGAGATGTGCTAACGACTACTGGCTCCAGCTCTGTTCCGAGATACAGATAGCAGCTGACACGGGCAACATCAAGGGGATGTATGATGGTATCAAGCAGGCCCTAGGTCCAACACAGAGGAAAATTGCCCCTCTGAAGTCTGCCACAGGCGAGGTCATCCAGGATTGGGCGCAGCAGATGGAACGCTGGGTGCAGCACTACTCTGAGCTATATTCCAGAGAAAATGTAGTCACCAAAGAAGCACTGAACAACATTGAGTGCCTGCCTGTGCTGGAAGAGCTTGACAGTGAACCAACCCTAGAAGAACTTCACATGGCCCTGGACTCCCTTGCTTTTGGCAAGGCACCTGGAAAAGACAGCATCCCTGCTGAAGTCCTAAAATGCTGCAAAGAGATCATCGTCACTGAGCTGCATGAAATCCTCTGTCTCTGCTGGAGAGAAGGTGGAGTACCTCAAGACATGAGGGATGCAAACATCATCACGCTGTACAAGAACAAAGGTGACAGGGGTGACTGCAACAACTTACCGCGGCATCTCTCTCCTTAGCGTTGTAGGAAAGCTGTTTGCCCGAGTTGTACTAAAGAGGCTCCAGGTACTTGCAGAGAGCATCTATCCAGAATCGCAGTGTGGATTCCGAGCCAACAGGTCCACCACTGATATGGTATTCTCCCTTAGACAACTGCAGGAGAAATGCAGGGAACAATGACAGCCACTCTTTATAGCCTTCATAGATCTCACAAAGGCTTTCGACCTGGTCAGCAGAGATGGCCTCTTCAAGATTCTCCCCAAGATTGGATGTCCACCCAGGCTCCTCAGCATCATCAGATCTTTCCACAAGGACATGAAGGGCACTGTTGTCTTCGATGGCTCCACATCAGACCCTTTTGACATCCGAAGCGGAGTGAAGCAGGGCTGTGTTCTTGCACCAACCTTGTTTGGGATTTTCTTCGCTGTCCTGCTGAAGCAGGCCTTTGGAACTGCAACAGAAGGCATCTATCTCCGGACCAGATCAGACGGAAAGCTCTTCAACCTCTCCAGACTGAGAGCAAAATCCAAAGTCCAGCTGAAATGTCTGCGTGACTTCCTCTTTGCCGACGATGCAGCTGTCACTACCCACTCTGCCAAAGATCTCCAGCAGCTCATGGATCGTTTTAGCAAGGCCTGCCAAGATTTTGGACTGACAATCAGCCTGAAGAAAACACAGGTTATGGTTCAGGATGTGGACTCACCTCCCTGCATTACAATCTCTGAGCATGAACTGGAGGTTGTCCATGACTTTGTGTACCTTGGCTCAACGATCTCCGACACTCTTTCTCTCAATACCGAGCTAAACAAGCGCATCGGTAAAGCAGCTACCACGTTTTCCAGACTCACAAAGAGAGTCTGGTCCAACAAGAAGCTGACGGAACATACCAAGATCCAGGTCTACAGAGCTTGCATCCTGAGTACACTTCTGTACTGCAGCGAGTCATGGACTCTTCGCTCACAACAGGAGAGGAAACTGAGCGCTTTCCACATGCGCTGCCTCCGACGCATCCTCAGCATCACCTGGCAGGACAAAGTTCCAAACAACACAGTCCTGGAACGTGCTGGAATCCCTAGCATGTATGCACTGCTGAAACAGAGATGCCTGCGTTGGCTTGGCCATGTCGTGAGAATGGATGATGGCCGGATCCCAAAGGATCTCCTCTATGGAGAACTCGTGCAAGGAAAGCGCCCTACAGGTAGACCACAGCTGCGATACAAGGACATCTGCAAGAGGGATCTGAAGGCCTTAGGGATGGACCTCAACAAGTGGGAAACCCTGGCCTCTGAGCGGCCCGCTCGGAGGCAGGCTGTGCAGCATGGCCTTTCCCAGTTTGAAGAGACACTTTGCCAACAGTCTGAGGCTAAGAGGCAAAGAAGGAAGGCCCATGGCCAGGGAGACAGGCCAGGGACAGACTGCACTTGCTCCCGGTGTGGAAGGGATTGTCACTCCCGGATTGGCCTTTTCAGCCACACTAGACGCTGTGCCAGAACCACCATTCAGAGCACGATACCATAGTCTTTCGAGACTGAAGGTTGCCAATACAAAAATTATATATATATATATTTTTATAGACATATAATATATTTATATAGACATATTATTTATATAGACATATTATATATATAATATTTTATTTTAAATAAATTTAAAAATAAATAAATAAATAAATAAATAAATAAATAAAAGATTAACAAGTCGTGAGTTCCTGCACCTTTTTTTTTTTGTTTTACAAAAAAAGCACTGCTGAGGGCACAATCCTAACCATGTCTACTCAGAAGTAAGTTCTATTTTGTTCAATGGGGCTTACTCTCAGGAAAGTGTGGTTAGGATTGCAGCCTAAGCACAATGCTTTGGTTTGCCTCAAAGCCAACGCTTAGCCAAAATCTCAAGAATCTTAGCCAGGCCAGAGTTTCAATTTTATGTAGGCCAACTTCAAGGCACAACAATGCATAAGGAACACATTGAGGTACTGCTAAGGTCTTCTAAAGAAATCTGGACTGAACATGTTCTGCTAAGATGGAAACAGTTGATATCCAGATAGGGGTACCAAACAGCAATCGTGCCAGAAACTTGGGCTTAAAGATCTGCATCGCTGCTGTGATATAAGAATCGCCCCAAGTGTAAAAAACCCCAGAGTAGCTTGAACTAATAAATTACTTGAGCAAGTAGGAGCCTGGCGATGAGATGACCAAGTATGCCAATACTGAAACAGAATTCCCAGACACTTGAATATTTTAACCCATCGGATTGCCCTCCCTCCAAAGGAGCGATAGATAGGTTTCCATTGGGAACTGAAAACCACTATTTTAGACGTCTCCAAATTCCATTGCAATTTATTGGAAATTAAATATTCAATACAAGAATTAATTAAACACTTCAGGCCAATTTTCATACGGGACAACAACAGCATATCATCTGTGTACAACGGAAGGGGGAACGATAAATTGCTTAATTTAAGAGGATGGGTGTCAACCAAGGACAAGTGAGGAGGAAGGTCATTAACCAATACATTAAACCAGGGTTTCTCAAATTGTGGGTCATGACCCACTTGGCGGGTCAACCTCAGCAGATCCCTGACGTGGGGGCATTTTTATTCCCCTCTCTTTCCCCATTTCCATCCAGCCCAATTTCTGCCCTTCCTACCCCCCTCCAAGAACTTCAACCTCAGCAGATCCCTGAAGTGGGGGGGACGGACATTTTTATTCCCCACTTCCATCCAGCCCAAGCTCTGCCTTCCCCACCACCCTCCAGGAACTTCAACCTCATCAGATTTTAGCTTTTTCTTGAGTCCTCTGTGTGTGTTGTTTTTTTTAAATGAAACAGGTTTCTCAATTTATGAACTTTCTAAAATTTGTTGTTGGCAACCTTCAGTCTCAAAAGACTATGGTATCACACTCTGAATGGTGGTTCTGGCACAGCATCTAGTGTGGCTGAAAAGGTCGATTCAGAAGGGACAATCCCTTCCACACTGGGAGCAAGCGTAGTGTGTCCCTGGTCTGTCTCCCTGGCTATGGGCCTTCCTTCTTTGCCTCTTTGCCTCAGTCTGTTGGCAAAGTGTCTCTTCAAACTGGGAAAGGCCATGGTGCACAGCCTACCTCCAAGCAGGATGCTCAGAGGCCAAGGTTTCCCATCTGTTGAGGTTCATTCCTAAGGCTTTCAGATCCCTCTAGCAGATATCTTTGTATAGCAACTGTGGTCTACCTGTAGGGTGCTTTCCCTGCACAAGTTCTCCATAGAGGAGATCCTTTGGGATCCGACCATCGCCCATTCTCACAACATGACCAAGCCAACGCAAGCATCTCTGTTTCAGCAGTGTATACACACTGGGGATTCCAGCTCGTTCCAGGACTGTGTTGTTTGGAAATTTGTCCTGCCAGTTGATACCGAGGATGCGTCGGAGGCAGCATCCCAAGCAGTTGTTCGTCTGTTTAAAAAGAATCCCCCCAAACTTCCCAAAGGCTGCAATCCTATCCACAGTACCCTGAAGTAAGCCCCATTGACTATCACTGTTAGAAGTGTATACCCAGTAGCAGGGATGGCCAAGTCCAGAGTGGCTTGAGTTGAGTCATGAGTCTCTGCCCCCTGTGACTTGACTCAAAAACGAGTCATTAAGGGGGCACTTTCTTAGTCATCCAGAGCATTTTCGTGACTCGAAAAGACTTGAATCATGAGTCATTCCCATTAAAAAGCCAGCTGTGAAAAGAAGCAGAGCTGCTGCTGGGGTATGTGTGTGTGTTGGAGTTCTCATTTAATACTCATAAGAACATAACAACATAAGAACAGCCGCAATGGATCAGGCCATAGGCCCATCAAGTCCAGCTTCCTGTATCTCACAGCGGCCCACCAAATGCCCCAGGGAGCACACCAGTTAACGAGACCTCATCCTGGTGCCCTCCCTTGCATCTGGCCTTCTGACATAGCCCATTTCTAAAATCAGGAGGTTGCGCATACACATCATGGAAAAATCCCATAATGGATTTTTCCTCCAGAAACTTGTCCAATCCACTTTTAAAGGTGTCCAGGCCAGATGCCATCACCACATCCTGTGGCAAGGAGTTCCACAGACCAACCACACGCTGAGTAAAGAAATATTTTCTCCTGTCTGTTCTACCTCTCCCAAAACTCAATTTTAGTGGATGTCCCCTGGTTCTGGTGTTATGTGAGAGTGTAAAGAGCATCTCCCTATCCACTCTGTCCATCCCCTGCATAATTTTGTATGTCTCAATCATGTCCCCCCTCAGGCGTCTCTTTTCTAGGCTGAAGAGGCCAAAACCCATAGCCTTTCCTCAAAAGGAAGGTGCCCCAGCCCCGTAATCATCTTAGTCGCTCTCTTTTGCACCTTTTCCATTTCCACTATGTCTTTTTTGAGATGTGGCGACCAGAACTGGACACAGTACTCCAGGTGTGGCCTTACCATAGATTTGTACAACAGCTTTATAATATTAGCCGTTTTGTTCTCAATACCTTTCCTAATGATCCCAAGCATAGAATTGGCCATCTTAACTGCAGCCGCACATTGGGTCGACACTTTCATCGACCTGTCCACCACCACCACCCCAAGATCTCTCTCCTGATCTGTCACAGACAGCTCAGAACCCATCAGCCTATATGTGAAGTTTTGATTTTTTGCCCCAATGTGCATGACTTTACACTTACTGACATTGAAGTGCATCTGCCATTTTGCTGATGTCCCCATCCCATCTCTAAACAACGCAGGAGAGGGTGACTCGAGCATTTTTGTGACTCGAAAAGACTTGAATCATGAGTCATTCCCATTAAAAAGCCAGCTGTGAAAAGAAGCAGAGCTGCTGCTGCAGTGTGTGTGTGTGTGTTGGAGTGCTCATTTAATACTCCCCTGATGTCCCCACCCCATCTCTAAACAACGCAGGAGGGGGTGCAACGGACTGCGAGAGAGTGGAGACAAAAGCAGCAAGAGGGACGAGGATCACACGTAACAGCCAGTAAGCTTACCAGGGCGACTCAAACTTCAACTCAGAAGTAGTCCCATTGTAGCCAGTCATTCAGTGAAACTTCCCCTCCCATGTAACAACAGAGCCCACCAGTAGCATAGCTAGAAGGGGTGCAAAGCACTAAGTTTTGCAGGGAGCCTCACTTCAGCTTGCAAAGCACTACACGTCTCATGGGGCCTCACTGCAGGTGTGCAAGCGGCCCTCTCCCCTTCAGAGCAGGGTGGCAGGTAAGGCAGAACTGTCCCATTGCTGTTTGTGGAAAAGAACCACAACTGCCTCACCTGCTTAAACCTGAGGAGGCTCTCCTTACACCAGAGGAGGCTCTCTTTACACCCACTTTCTCAAGTGTAAGGAGAGCCTCCATGGGTGAGGCAGGTGAGGCAGCTGCAGTGTTCTTCCATGGACTATGATAGGCTGGTTCTGCTTCACTTGCTGCCCTGAACTGAATGTCCCTGTTTCAGAACCATTCTGGTCAGCTAGCAGTGAGGCAACATGTACTGCTTTGCAAGCTGAGTTGAGGCTCCCTGCAAAACTTAGTGCTTTTCACCCCCTCTAGCTACGCTACTGGAGCCATGAGGTTGGAAAGCATGATTGCTGTGAACCACCTCCTCCCCCACCCTGGGCTTCTCCAGCCAATTCTAAGGCAAGAATCCCCGTGGGCTCTGTAGTGGAATAGCAGAAGATCTGGCGAGGAAATAGAATGTGGTGTTCGCAGTGGCCCCTTTAAGAGTTAAGGCCTGTGCTTTCAGCAAAGGGTGTGCTGCACAGCTGCAGCCACTTGAAGGCAATAGGGCCCTCAGGCAGTGGTGGGATTCAGCAGGTTCTCACCTATTCTATAGAACCCGTACCTAATCCAGCTGTTGGTTCTAAGAACCGTTTGCTGGCCAGGGAGCTCCCACCTTGAAATGTCAGGGCTAACCCTCCTGGGGGCAGCAGCCGTGCGGGGCCAACCCCTCCCAGGAGAAAGCGGGTTGCTCCCAGCGGGTGCCGAGGCTGCTGGGGCTGAAGGGGCGAGCCAGACGCAGCCAACTGGAGTCTCCCGCGACGCGCGCCCGCAGATGCAGCCTGCTGACTAGGGTGAGAGAAGCAGCCCAGCTGCCTGCCCCGCACCTCCCCTCCCCGGCCAAGCTGGCTGACTGGCGAGTAGACTGCTCCTGCGCCTGGAGGCTCCTTGGGCTCAGCTCTCTCGGTGGGTCGGGGGTGCGGGCGGGGGTGCCACACTTTCCTGTGAGAAAGCCCCTTTGGCTATAATGACTTACTCCTGAGTAGACATGCATAGGATTGTGCTCAAAGGCTGCAGTCCTAGCCACACTTTCCTGCGAGTAAGCTCCTTTGGCTATAATGACTTACTCCTGAGTAGACATGCATAGGATTGTGCTGAAAGGCTGCAGTCCTAGCCACACTTTCCTGCAAGAAAGCCCCTTTGGCTATAATGACTTACTCCTGAGTAGACATGCATAGGATTGTGCTGAAAGGCTGCAGTCCTAGCCACACTTTCCTGCGAGTAAGCCCCTTTGGCTATAATGAGACTCTATAATGAGTAGACATGCATAGGCTTGGGCTCTCAAGCTGCAGTAAGCTCTGTTGACTATAATGGGACTTACTTCTGAGTAGACGGGCATAGGGATTGTGCCCTTACTTCCCAAAAGCACAGGACTGCACCATGGGGTTGGTTTTCTTCCTTGGGGTTTGGGAATGCAGTTTTGTGCCTGGGATCTTTTCATTGCAATACAATGTGTTGTTACACAACGATTGTATAATACACTATCAGACACATAGAGGCGATGCTCCCACAGCTGAAATTCCTCAGGTTAAAAAAAGGCAGGAATGTGGCACAAAACATTACTTCATTAAGGGTACAATCCTATGCAGGTCTTCTCAGAAGTAAGTCCTATTGTGTTCAATGGGTCTTACTCCCAGGAAAGTGTGGATAGGATTGCAGCCTTTGAGCAGAATCCTATCTACGAATATCTACTCAGAAGTAAATCTCATTATAGCCAATGGGGGTTATTACCAGGAAAAAGTGGATAGGATTGTAGCCTGAGCCTCTTACTGTGGTTTGTTGCATCATGTCTGGCCTCTTAGTATGGAAATAACTGGTGATAAAGTCATTCTAGTTACTTCCAGTTGTACTTCCCAGAGGTGGGCCATGCACAATGGCGAGAGGCAGATGCTGAGGAATGTTGTAATAGAACAAAAAAGAAGGGGAGATGTAAAGATGTTACTGTGCTGTTGTTGCTTTTGGTTGATGATGAGGTGTCAAACTATGTGCTCAGTGCACTTTTGCTGACCAGATGTTCACCACTAAAAGTGAACCAGATCCTTGAGAGTATTGACTGCTCTGGTAAAAATCACCAAGTTCCCACTGAGAAGGAAGGTGGCCCAGCTCAAAGCCCAGTGCAGCAAGTTGGTTTGTGCAGATGTGAAGGTGCTATGCTGCTGTGGTGTCTCCAGAGGTTGGTAACCTGGAGCCCTGGCAGTTCCCACCTCCTCTTCTTGGTGCCTTCCTGATTTCATTATACAACTGCCTTGAGAATTCAAGAAAAATGTCCATTTGAAGTGTGCATTTCAGCTGCATGTTTATCCTCCTTGGAAACTAGTGGCCAGAGGCCTGTAAGTGTGACTAAAGAGGATAGAATTGCAGCCTTGCCATTTGGATTTAGACATTGGGTTAAAGTTACAGTGCAATCCTATGACTGTCTACTCAGAAGTAAATCCCATTATGTTCAATGGGACTTACTCCCAGGAAAGTGTGTACTGTACATTATAGGAGTGCAGCCGTAGTCTTTTGCGGCAGACAATTGAAGCTGAGTTGCTTATTGTTCATTAGGACATAGAACCTGTTGCTAATTTATTTGAATCCCACCACTGCCCTCAGGGATATAAGGATCACCTGAGGCAAGAAGGGTTGGTGGGCAGCAGAAGGAGGAAAGCTTGAGGAAGGACAGATTGGTTTAATGGACTGATTGGTGAATGGACTTTGGAGACTGCTGGAGACACTGGAGTTTCATGTGTGGCTGCTGTGCCCAAGACCTGCTGAGGACCAAGGGTCTGCTGTAGTGGCGGGAGGCTGTTGGCAGGAGAGAGGACCTCTGCAGGTTGAACAGGCGAGCTACCCTAGAGGTGGGGTCCAGCAGGACTGCAAGGCAGAACCAGGGACATTCTTGGGTAAAAAAGGGGTACTAATTAGCTAAACTTGGGCATAATTCTCCAGGCAGAGCTTGGACTGGGATTTGGCAGAACAGGTTCCTCCTCCTGCCCTACCTCAGTCAAAGAAAATATCAGACTGCCCATCCTTCATCCAATGATCATTGGTTCCTATCAGAGACAAGCAAGAGAGCATGCTCTAGCCTCCCCCCATGCAAAACCAAAACATTAACCCTTCACTGTATCCTGGCTGGAACTTCCCTGCTGCAAGGTCTTTCATGTGCTGAAAAAACAGACTCAAGTGCGCATGTGAGGGGAATCAGTGCTAAGTCAGGTGGCCTCAGACTCATGTCAATGCCCTTACTCAAGTTCCCATTCCTGCCTAGTGGCCTGCTATAGATCTGTAACATTTCTACAAATGCAGTCACATACCATGGTAGCATCAAGTTTAATATATTAAAATAAAATACATGTTGAAATGAATGGGGACCCACTTGAAATTGGCTTGTGACCACCTAGTGGGTCCCAACTCTCAGTCTGAGAAACACTGCCCTGGCAAATACAATCAATGGAACTGTGAACATGAAGTTTACCGAAGTCCTAGGATGAGGCCACAATGATAGATCTCTTTTAGACCTGCTCTGCTTCCAGAAAGCTTAGTCCTGCAAGGGTGACTTGGTTAACATGAGGCTGCCCCCTTCTGGTCACACACACACACACGGACTCTGCACCAGGGAGTGAGCCTGCTGTTTGGGGGCAGGCAGCAGGCTTTACATTCTAAAGGCTTTAGAATGGGTCTAAAGGCTGTTGCTCTGGCTAAAGGAAACTGGATCATTTCCACTTCTTTGATCACCCATTGGGGTGGGGGATAAACTGTAGCTATATTTGTCGCTATTGGTAAAAGATAAGTCTTCACATATACGGCCTTTTGATACATGGTCAATTTCCAGTTCTTCCATAAGTCTTTCTGTAACTTTTTCAAACCAGTTTTTCCAATTAATATGTCATCCATTACGTTTTATTGAAAAATAAACTCCTAAAAGCTTAATGTGTTCAAATTTTTAGATACAACTAGATGTAGTCAATAACTACACACACACACACACACACACACACACACACACACACACACACACGTCCATCTCGTGTGAGCTCCCTGATAGCAAAAGCACTCCTGCCACAGCTGGAGTGAAACATAAAGGGGTGGGAAAGATCTGGCAGGGATCAGGTCTACCCCCATCACCCATTGGGAGTGTCTGCCTTGGACCTTTCAGGCTCTCAGTCTCTTGTGCTGAGATAGGGAGGGCTCCAAATACAGGATTCCCCCAATAGTCTTTGATGATTATGTGTGTGCATGTGTCTCCTACAGGACTCTTCAGGGAGGAGGGTTTAGAACACCTGCCCTGGCTGGTAACTGCTGCTGTAGCTCCTGGAGCAAGCCCCCTGCTGGAGGCTGTGGGTTAAGTCCTACCTGGGACTTAAAAAAAATGCAAAAAAGCCTGCCTGGGACTGAACTTTGAGAAGTTTTGCAGCCTCAACTGGCCCCCTTTTTGGCAACTGGCAACCAACCTTTATATTTTGCAGCCATGGAGCACATCCTTACCTAAAAGAAGAAGAAAAATTATTCCTTATGGGGATTTGAACCCACAACCTCTGGCTTCACAGACCAGCACTTTAGCAATTAAGCCATAGGAGCTCTTAGACTCAAAGTGTTTGGAACTAATACTTGAGGTGCTGGTGACCACCAGCTGGGTTCAAGACCTTATATATTAGTTCTGAGCACTTTGACTATAGGAGTTCCTATAGCCCAATGGAGAGGGTGCTGGGCTGTGGAGCATAAGGTCAGAGGTTTGAATCCTGCCTTAGCCAGCAGTGCAAAAAGCACTTTTGACTACAGGAGTTCCTATAGCTCAATGGAGAGAGTGCTGGGCTGTGGAGCACAGGATCGGAGGTTCAAATCCTGCCCTAGCCAGCAGTGGAAAAAAAAAAGGGGTGGAGCTAGTGGGGGGAAAAAGGTGCCAGAATGCTGTTCCGGTGCATTCTATTACCAAAAAAGCCCTGCTCTTGGATATATTTGCCCTGTAATGCATTCGAAAGCAAGCATACCATGATCGGACCAAGGTGTAATTAATATGCAACATTTTTCAACTTTCAGTGCTTTTGAAGCCCTTAAGTGATCTATTTGGCTAGCAAACTTAGTATGATCATATGTAAATCTAACTCCATGTTTATCTGAAAATTTACTTAAGAAACCCTTTCTGCACATAACTGGAAAGAAATCTAATTCATTTATAACATTTAAAGCCTTATCTTCTAATTGTCTATTGACCAAAAAACCTTGTAACATTTTCTCTTCAGGTGACAGCATTTTTGAATATTGTCTCTGGGAGCCTGGTTTCAGATAACTGGTTCTATCAGAAACTCTAGATCTATTATTAAAGTCACCTAGAATAATTAAATTTCTGCTGGTGACACAGGCATCTTTTAACTGGGTCCATAACTTTTTCCTTGCTGTCACTGTGAGTGGAGCATATAACCCACATAAACAAAAACTTTTATTTTCCCATTTACCATTAACTAAGAGTTCTTTTAATGTAAAGTCAACAACCAACAGTCTCCCCGGTACCACTTCCCAAACCAAATCTATATTCATGTTATCTTTCTGTTTGA
This sequence comes from Tiliqua scincoides, assembly GCF_035046505.1. Classification (NCBI taxonomy): domain Eukaryota; kingdom Metazoa; phylum Chordata; class Lepidosauria; order Squamata; family Scincidae; genus Tiliqua; species Tiliqua scincoides. The sequence goes on from NC_089829.1 coordinate 8,979,065, forward strand.
AAAGAACTCTCACTCCATCATCATGATCTTCGCCATAAGTCCAAAAGGATGGGCCTAAAGTCTATGCCTTCTGGGCCTGGTTCTGATCCTTTTCATCACAAAAATGAGTTTCCTGAAGAACATAAATATCTTGATTTAAACTTGGAAGTTTTGAGAAAATCTCATTTCTTCTTTCTTGACTTTTTAATCCTCTAGTGTTCCAAGTTATTATTTTAAATAAACTCATAATTATATAAAATTAAATTTTAATTAAATTATAAAATTAAAATTAAATTTTCTCAATAACCTTAATATAAGTTTAAGAACTTATTAACTTATAATTAACTAATATAAACTTATGTTGACATATATTAAAAACTATAACCTTATTTAAAATAACCTGGCTAATCTAAAAGGAACTTTGCTTTGCTTATTCCTCCAGGTGCTCATCTGCAGTTTCCATTTCCAATTCTGATGATCTACTTCTAAATTCTATATCATTTATTTTTTCCAGGTGTTTTGTTTGTTTATCAACAGGATGTATGGAAACTCATTCAATTTGTTCTTTTTCTTTTTCTACCCCCTCGGATAAATTCCAAGGTGTAGCCTTACTCTGTATTTCCACTTGAAAATCAGGTGGTTCTGGAGGGTCTGGATTTTTTCTTTCAGGGGAATCAGTTAAATCAAGAACCCCTACAGTTGTCTGTTCTACGGACAAAAATTGCCTTCTAGTCACTATGAGGCTCCTTCCTTCTCTGTCCATGTGTTTACAATCAGTCTCTTTTGTGTCTTTTGTAACTTGGTTTCTCTGTTTCATACTTTCCTCCTCTTCATTCTCCCCTTCACCAGCTGTTTTATCCATATTATTCATCAGCGAGCTCATTTTTCTTTCTATTGTTCTCATGTCCTTCTCAATATTTATTATAATATCCCATAGTTTACCTTGCTCTTCTTCTTCAGTAGTTTTATCATACCTCAAACAATACCTGTCCAATTCTAAGTATTTTTCTGTTCTTTCCTCCTGCAAATGCTCAATTTCTTTCATGGTGTGAGATTCTTTTTGTATCAGATACTTTTCTCATCTCTGTTCCTTCCTGGTTTTCTTTTGTTTGCAACGCTGCTCTTTCGGGAGTGACTGGTCTCCTTCTCCTTCCTTTTGAAGTGGGCTGTCATCCACCTCAGATAGTACATTTCTGTGCTCTTGGTCACTGCTCTCCTTTTCATCTTCACATTGCAATGTTTGGAATTTATTGTGGCCTCCCAGTGCTTCTAGTGCTGTAGTGAATTGTACTTGGCCTACTCTGAAAGATCTTTTTACTTTTTTCCTTCGTTGAACATCCTTCCATTCAGCCATTCCTTCTTCAGACCTATAAGATTGCTGAACGCCTGCCCCGTCTGTTAAATCTTGTCCCTTTGTCCTTCTCTGCTTCCTGGGATGTCTCTCCTTCTCATTGTACCCCTCAAGTTCCCTTGAGCTTTCTGAGGTTTCTTGCCTTCCCTCTTCTCCTTTCTCAGCTTGGTGTTTCTTTTCGTCTCTCTCTTTCTGTTCTTGCATGTTGTAGTATGCGTCGGGGCACCTATAATGAATGAATGAATGAATGAAATTTATTATATAACCAATTGATCATTACAATATAAAAGCACAAAAGCACATATAAAACAAACAATAACAATTTGACTCTCCACACACATACAATGAAACGGAAGAATTGCAACCCAACATAGGCTAAAAATGTAGAATATTAAAGTGGTTCCAAAATGGAACAGGCTTCAATAATTTTCAAGATCTTACTGGCTAATAAGAAAAGGAAGAAACTTTAAGATTTAGACAACAGAAAATTAGCATGGATCTTCTTTGCCATAAGGGCAAAGCTAGCCACTTTATAAGTGATCTCAGGGTTTGAGTCAGCAAGGAACCAACAAATCAGGGCTGAGATGGATCTTCCTTGGAACAAAGAGATAATATTAGCTAGGTATTTGGATCTAGGGAGGTCATATAGAGGACATTTTAATAAATAATGAGAAACATCCTCTATATCACCTGAATTACAAATACAAGTCCTGAGGTGATAGGGAGTATTTTTGTATCTGCCTTCAAGGACAGCAGACTGCATACATTGAAAGCACAGAGCAGTAAAAGCTCTATGCAATGCTGGCACTGTTAGATAGGATAGATAATTTTCTGTAACAAAGGATAGCTTATACAATGGAAGCCAAAATGAAAAAGATGAAATAGAGATGTCACACAGGTCACGTCTCATGTGGTAGAGACGGATCTTATGTTTTACCAAGGCCTTAACATTTTGGGACAAATAAGAAGGCAAAGAATCCGCAACAATATCATATTTAACCAAGATCTGTTTTACCAAAATAGCCCAGGACAACCAAGCAGGGTTAGAAAGTTGTTCTTTAAAACAGATCTTGGGAAGGCAGGAATCATCCATTGCTGCTAATTTGTACCAGTACAGGGCCAATGCAGTATGACAATGGGCTTCTATGGAGATGAAACCCACCTCCGCTCTAAGAAGAGGGGATAAAATTTGCCTAGGGACATATAACAATGAACATATAAATGCATTTTGGGCAGATTCTAAAATAGAGGTTTTAGAATAACCCCAAATTTCTGCACCAAAGATCATTTGGGGGATTATTTTCTTAGCGAAAACCTCTATCGCGGGAGTCACCAGATTGCCTCCTTTAGATCTCATAAAGTGTAGTAGGGATTGAGATGTGTGAACAGCTTTAAGCTTGGCCATATTTAAATGGGAAGACCAAGCGAGTTGGGCATTTAAAAATAATCCCTAAGTATTTAAATGCTCTAAGTCAGGGGTGCTCAATACGTCGATCACGATCGACCGGTCGATAGCGAGGCACAGTGAGTCGATCGCAGGCTTCTCTCCCGTCCACGCATCCGTGGGAGTGAGCACCTTTGACTCTACTGGGGCTGACTCGTGAGTAGACCTGGAGAGGAGCTGCTGGCAGGCTTCTCTCCTGTCCATCCATCCCTGGGAGTGAGCCCCGTTGACCCTACTGGGGCTGACTTACCTTTCCCCTGTTTTTGCACTAGTATGTATGGAGATCTGCCTGCCCAACTTCCATCTGTTGGTTCTGTGTGCAAGGGGTTTTGCACTGGTCTTGCTGTGATGTCTATATAGAGATCTTCCCTCCCCCACACCTTTCCCCTGTTTTTGCACTGGTCTGTATAGAGATCTGCTCCCTCCCCCACTTGTATTGGAATCGAGGAAGATCTGGTGAGGAGGTAGATGTGGTGTCAGCAGTGGCCCCTTTAAGGCCTGGGCATCCAGCAGAGTGTGATGCACAGCTGCAGCCACTTGAAGGCAATAGGGCCCTCAGGGATATAAGAGCACCTGAGGCAGGAAGGGCTCCACTTATTTATGTGAGTCAGCCTTTTCCTACATGAAGATAATTAAGTCCACGTACCATTCCACCATGACTGATGAACATTTGGAAGTGTGCTTGAGGCTGGCTGTCAGCAGCTGCTGTCCGGACTATGCATCCTTGGCTGATTCACTTCAGTGCAAGTCATCAAAGTAAACTCAAGTAATTACAAAAAATGTTTATAGTTAATTATGTTGTGTTGTGCAATATTGGCTCATGCGGTTATGCAAGGTACACCAACATACATTGTACACACAAATGTTATATGTTATGATGGCGCGAACATTGTAAAAAAACTCTGGTAGATCTCCGAGCCTTGCTGGGTTTCAAAGTAGCTCTTGAGCCAAAAAAGTGTGAGCACCCCTGCTCTAAGTTGTTCAATATGATTATCATCAATTATCCATATGTGCTTCTTTTTTTGTTTCCCAAAAAGCACCACTTTGGTCTTGTTATAATTTATGGACAATTTTTCCTGAACACAAAAGGAGCTCAATCTGGACATCAACCTACGTAGCCCAATAGAAGTAATGGAAAATAAGGCAATATCATCAGCGTACAAAAGAATTGAAAGTCTAGTATCCCCAATCAGTGGAGGGAAAAACTCTGGACCTTGAAGAACATGTACAATTTCATTTATATAAAAATTAAAAAGGAAGGGAGCCAATAGGCAACCTTGACGAACTCCCTTATCAGTGGGAATTTTCTCAGAGAGCACACCTGATGTTCCAAGTCTGACTCTTAAATTGGTATTCATGTGAATCTTCTGTACTAAAAAAAAGAAGTCTTCTATCAATATTTGTTGCAGACAACTTCTGCCAAAGACGCATTCTATTTATGGAATCAAAAGCCGCAGTAAGATCAACAAAAACAGCGTACAATCTTTTATGACCAATCTGAGTATATTTGTGAATCAGGTGGTGGATTACAAAGCTGTGATCCAATGTAGACTTACCCTTTTGGAAGCCGGCCTGCTGTCCAGCAATAATCGAATTATCATAAGCCCATGCCTCTAATTTACGTAGTAGGTACTTAGAATAAAGTTTAGCCACTATGCTGAGAAGGCTAATGGGTCTGAAATTTTTAGGGTCCTGTTTAGAGCCTTTCTTATGGATAGGTACCACTATGCTATCTTCCCATCCCTGGGGAAAAGCTCCAGAGTGATTTATGTGGGAAAATAGTTTGGCAAGAATTTTGCACCACCAGTCCGGATTATGTTTGAAAAGTTCGCCTGGTAACATATCCGGACCCGGGGCTTTATTAATGGAAATAGAGGATATCAGATCTTTAATCTCTTCCGAGGAGACCGGTTCCCAATCGTGTAAAAGGCGAGAAAAAGGCATAGTCAGATTACAACAAGGAGATACACTGTTTAAATTTAACTCAGTAATGATAGCAGAAAAATGAATTTGCCATTGAAGGGGTGTTATCTGATTGTCCAAACCACCATGCTGGGGCTTCATACCTCTGGAGATCAAAGACCAGAATTTAGAAGAGTCCTTTTCAGAGGCGGCCAAGGCAAGAGCTTGCCAAGACTTACTAACATATTCGGCCTTTTTCAATCTTAGAAGGTTTTTATAATCTCTCCTCAATTGAATGTAAGAGGCAAAGTTTGCATCCGACTCCCTCCTCCTAAGAATTCTAAGAGCTCTGGCCACTGATCGCTTTAGCCGAATACACTCCCGATCAAACCAACCACCGTATGAATGTATATCTTGTCCTATCGGCCTGGAGGTAACAAAAAGAGGCCTAATTACTTCAGTAATTTGATTGTAAATAGCCAAAGGGTTTGGGGTCTCAAAAAGAGTATCTATAAGCAATAACAAAGTTGGAGATTCCAAAAAACAGGACACTTGGTCCTGACGTTTGTCTGACCAACGTAGTCTTCTTTCACATGCCAAAGGAGAAACGGTGTTTAGATCTTTATTGTTTGCCAAAAGGCAAAGAAATAACCGCAGAAATTGGCATGTGATCACTTTCTGGTCTACATAACACCTTAAAAGACTGAAAATATGACAAAAAAGAGGATGAAGCCAACATAAAGTCAATAACAATGTTACCCCTATGACCAAGGAAAGTAAAAGAAGCAGAATCTGGGTCCGGGCTTAGGCCATTACAAATAAAAAGATGGTATTTGTAGATCAGACTAAATAAAATTATACCAGCTTTGTTAACTCCAGCATCAGCCGAAAATCTCTCTGGGAGATAGTTAAGCTCTTCCGGGGTTAAACCCAATCTGTCTCCCATAATGATATTATTTTGCCCCATTCTGGCAGTCATGTCCCCAAGTACTAAAAGAGGGAGACCAGGGTGTCCCTCCAGCAAATCCGAAATCACCTGGTCTAAAACATCCAACATGGAAACCTCAGAGCCATGTGAATCCTTGGGAGGGCAATATACATTCACCAAAATAAATTTAAAAGAAGGGGGGCTACACACAGATACCACCAAAATGTTTGAGTTAGGCGGAGTATCCAAAACTTCTGACTTCAGGGATTTATGCATAGAGACTAAGATAGCTAAACCACCCATGGCCCTTCCACCAGACAAAGATTTAGAGGCTGGTTTAACAAAGACAGTATAGCCAGGTAAAGACAGCGATAGTGTCGGAAGGGCACTATTATTAAGTGCCTATAATAAACATGCTCAATCTTTCCACATAAGTTACAGCAAATCCCTTTGTGACAGGCCGCCGCCTCATGCCCTCTTACACCGCACCGCGAGCACAGCGAAGTAGAACAAAATCTGCGTATGTGATTGTATGCCCCGTAGTGATAGCAGGCTGACCCGTTGTCTGCAGTATCTAGTAATCCCACGCTCAGACCCCAAAAAGAAATATTTGGGTATCTCCGTATTACCAGATTTGAAGGCGATTACTGCTCGATACTCTCCCGTCCAATACCCATCTTCATCCCTTTTCTTATCAGGACCCATTAGCACCGTTGCATACCTTGACATCCAGGTATCTATGTCTTCTGCTGGAATCGTTGTGGTCCTCAATATCACAGTGAGGACTTTTGTGTCTCCCCTGAACACAGGGACCATGTTGTAATCTTTCAAAAGAGCTTGATTTTTCTCTATTACGGATTTACAGCCTAACCAGAATTCCTGATATGTCTTTTTGGAGGCTAAGAAGAAATCAATTTCCTTAGATCCTGGTAGCTGAATAACAGCAACTACATCTTCTCTAGGAAATTTTAGATGACCTTTCAATAAAAGTCTAATCAGATATTTTCTTGTTCCTGCTTCAGAATCCATCCCTCAGTAAGTAAACCTCACCGCAAACCTTTTTTTAGGATTTCTTTCATCAGACGGTTCCCCGGTGACATTGCTCCAATATGCATCTTCCTCATCCTCCCTGTCTCTCTGATCAATGGGTACACGAGAGGAGCGTTGTCTCCTATTATAGGATTGATCACGCCAATCAGATCTTATGCACGAGCATATGTCAGCTTGGATTCCTGTCGCAATTTTTCTGTGACAGACTCTTCTTCTAGTGGGGCTTCTTTCCTTTGTATAGTTTGCCTTTGACTCTCTTCCTGTATCGGTGCAGGAGTCTTTCCTGTCTGTTGCAGAGGTGTAAGTTCTCTCCTAGGAGAAGACTGACCAATTTTGGGTCTAGCTCCTTGGTGTTCATAAGACGTACTGAGTTCTGGAATTGATTCTTTGGATTGCCCTTGTCTTGCATTAAACCATTCCATATTAATCAGTCTTTGATCACCATCTGGAGGGGAGTCATCTCCTCACTCTTTAGTTATTTTTTTTCCCTAGCTAGTGTTTTTCTTACCATACCTGGCGTTTCTGGGGTTTCTTGCTCTCATTCATCAGCAATCTCTCCCTTTTCCTGTTGCCCTTTTTTTTAAACTGGTGTGAGGAGCTTATCTCCTTTTACTGTTTCAGAACGTAATCCATCTGATGTACTAGGTTGATCTACAGGTTTAATGGATTTGGATAGGATTCCCTCTTTGGCTTGCAAAGGCCCTCTTTGCTTATTAATCTTCTGTCTCTGCTTCAGAGAATTGATTACAGAAATCATGTTTTCCTTAAACTGTTCAACCCTAATGAGTCGGGAACTCTCTCCAAGGTTTTCTCTATAACATATCAGAGCGTCCTCTGGAGGATCCTCCCAAAGCCTCACTAAATTTTGCAAGATTTTTATCATGTGAATTTCTTCTAAGCATTCTGGCAACTCTTTGGTGGATGTTCTCGCCTTTCTGAAAAATATTACTTTTTTAACTACTTCTAAAGTCATAGTTTTAGCATGAATAGGCTCTAGCTCAATTTGCTCTACAGGTTTCCCTGATAACATCTGCAGCATTGAGTCTCTTTGTTTCTCTAAGAGCTTCCACAAGGCAATTTGGCTAAGCCTTCGCAATCTGTAGTGGTCATCCACTGGTAAATCTATATGTGCTTGACCATATCAAATTTACTCACTACCTTTGGATGAATAATATCCTGTAGTCCTTCTTTAAAATCCTTACTTAGCACAGCTTGCCAAGCGTCTTTAATGTCCTTTTCTTTAGAGGATTTATACTTTGATTTCCTGTTCTTATTTCTGCTTCCCTCTGTTCTTCCTGCTCCTCCTCAGTACTATCTCTCGATATACTTTCGTTTTCAGAAAAAAGTAAAGGACTAGTGCTGCCACACTTAATTCCAAGAGAGGCCTGATCTGCTCCTGTCCTTAATTGTTCCAGTGTCTTCACTCCCTTTAATATCTCTTCAACTATAAAAATATCATCCTCTTCCTTCTCGACAAGTGACCCCTGTTCCATCTTTCCTTGGACTTGTCTCCTTTCATCCCTTTTTAATTCTTGATCTTTATTCTCAACCAAAGGGGAAAAGCCATAATTCAATAAATTAAGTTTCCTTTTAGGTTTTCCTTGACTTAGTTCATTCTTATACCCGGAATAAGGTTTAAGTGGGGAATGGTCCCTTTCCAAAGTAGACAAGATGTCTTCAGCCTCAAACCATCTACCAAGACTTTTCTTTGTTTGAAACGACTGTTGTATTTGTCTCACTAATCAGTAACTTTTCCTTACTACCTTCTGAATTTAAGGGATTTTTCATTTTTGCAGGGTCTCTCATTTCCACATCATCAACAAACTCCTTGTCCTATTGCTCTAATGGTGAAAAGGTATTTCGGCCTAACAGGCCTTCCAAAGCAGGGATCTTGCTTAGTTTTGCCCCCCAAAAGGGTTCCAGGAAATCCTTAGCACCCAGGCCTGGTAGGCCCAAAGCAGGGGCCTTGGTTAAATCTTTATTCCAATGTGAGGCCTGATAACTCACTGGGAAGACCAGGGACTCTAGTAAAACCACTCCCAACAAAGATTGCAAAGAAGCAGACTGACTTTGTTCTTCTATACCAGCAGCCATTTTGTCTTCTTCCTCATCAAAGAGAACAGCACATTCAGAAACATTTTCCAGGGTTTCCATAGCACACATCCCAACATATTGCACATCATTCCATCTGGAATACATCCCCCCAGCTGATCCTAAACTTGGATCCTGGGCATCTTCACTCAAACTCTTATTTTTGGACGTTTTTGAAAAGGAGACAGGAGCACTGTCCAAACACGTCCTCTTCCCAGCTATAACAGATGACAGTTGACAGTTGACTCTTACTGTTTGGTACCTAACCAGATGACTTTAGAAATTGGCTACTCCCCTATTAATAGGGGTAGGTGGTCCAAAAAATTCAAGATACGTGAATTTCTTTCCAAGCTGCTGGGCCTTGAATCATCGGCAAGTGACTTAAAAATAGCTGTGTATCTCCCTTTCTTTCCCTCTGCAACCAGAGTATTGTTAAAGTTTTATTCCAGCCGTATTCCTAAGCTGCTCATTGAACGGAGACAATTATTGCGGTCCTTTAATATCTCAATGAGAAGGGTTTTCCAGGAAACAACTATAAGACCTTTGTTTGTAAAGAGCTCCAATGGACCTAAGAAAGTAGCTTTGGCTCTTTCCTCTTCCCCTCCTTTTGAAGAGAAACTAGGCCATTATCTTCAAGTTGTGACTCTTACAAGGGGGAAATGACCGCCTCATGCCCCTTCCCTAGACCTTCTGAGGGGCAAGATGTGTTGACCTCCCTGGAAAATTGCCTTTTGGAATTGAAGTCCACTTTCTCCACAGTGACAGCTTCTTTTCCCTACAAAGGATGCAAACCTCCTGCAGAACTTACGACACTGTAGCTTCCAGGGATGTATCTTCCAGGGATGTAACTGCTCAACTCAATCCCACTTTTATAAACTTTTGTGGCCCTTTGAGCCCCCCTGAAGCCCCGTTAACAACTTTGGATTCTGAGATGAAGGAAATTATGGAATGCACAGAGTCTGCTACTAAACAACTCTCCTATGCTGACTACCAGAGCGAGATGAAGGAATTGGGGATAACCAGGGACGACCCCCCTGAAGCTACCATCAATTTAAGTCTGGATTCTACAATCTTCCATGGAATTCCTGCTGAGCAACTGGCCTCTTTTGCCTGCTCCCTATCTGGTATTTCCCCTCCTTTAAAGATGCCAAGGCACGATCCTAAGGAATCAACCAGGCCTCTCCTTGATGTAGAATCCTGTGGTGTCTCTCACTTATCTAACGGAAGTATAGCCGCTCCCACTCAAACTTCTTGTAATCCTTGTGCCCCTTTATTTCCTACCTGTGTTGTGGACAGGCTTACCCAGGGGGGTTTTTTACCCTGATTGATGCTCAGTCTCAATCTGTTCCCCCTTGTGTTTTGATTTTATTAACCCTGTGGAGAATCCGCAGGATGATACCTCAAAGGTATCCTCAGCTTCTTGTACAGGAATTCATGACCCTGCTAAGTCTCCCAACTTGGCAGCCCCTGAATTTAATACTGCGGATAGGAGCACTTCTGTGAAAGGTTGTGTTCTTTACGAGCCCCTTCATGAGACTAAGTGTATCGAGACCACCGATACACTTGATACTCTTTATTGACTATCTGCTCCTATCTCTTCACCCCAGACTACTCAGTTTGACTTAAAATTGATATCATGGAATATAGCAGGCTGGGAAAAGAAAAAGTCTGACATCGATTTTATTAACATTTTGTCTAGGTTTGACATTATTTTTTTTGCAGGAAACCTGGACTCTGAAAGAACTTAGCATTTCTGGCTTTGTCTCTTATCATCTTGCTGCTTTTAAAACTAAAACAATGGGTCACTATCGATCAGGCCTGTGCTGCCTGGTTAGATCTTCTCCTGGTTTTGTTGTGACCCCCCCCCTTTTTTATTAAGTTCCATTATATTCAAGCTTTTTTACTTAAAAACACTGAGTTTCATATTCGTATGCTGAACGTGTATATCCCTCCCCTTGGTATGCTTGCTTTGGAATATTGGGCGGAAGTGAAGAATATTGTTGAGCATGTACTGGTGTCTTACCCTTCAATTTCCCTTCTTATTGCTGGAGATTTTAATTCAAGACTAGGAGCCAATAATCTTGCTCTTGCCAAATATATGAAATGGGATATGGAAGAGATGATTCCCCCTTGGTTTCATTGTGACAGTAAGTCCAAAGATTCGGTAATCAATGATAATGCATCCCAAATGGTAGACCTGTGCATTAGTTTCAGCTTATATGTTTTGAATGGATCCTTCGGGAGTGATACAATGGGTGACTTTCCTTTTTTTTCCCCTAAGGGGCGAGTGTGATTGATTACATTCTAGTCTCTAATGATCTAATCCCTAGGATTTCTGACTTTGAGATTGGGTCCCATGCTGACAGTGATCACCTCCCTGTTCTGCTGTCAATACTACACCCTTCTTCTACAGTGGTACACAGGGACATTTCCCGAAATTCATTCTTGTGCCCAAAATGGTCATCTAGGACTGCATCGGCCTTTGAACAATGGTCCAGATTGCCAGAAATTGAACATTTAAGACAAACTATCCAATTGACGCATTCACCAGAAACTGTTGTTTTGGCTTATGGTGTGATCTCCCAAGCTCTAATCGAGATGCTCAATTCTAATCAAGCCTTGAAAAGTAATGGAGGTCCAACCTCCTGGTTTGATGTAGAATGCTGGTCACTATGAAATATAGGGTGCGACAATTGTTCCATCTATTCCGGTTCCATCCATCTCCTGAACTTTCGGCCCTTTATTTCTCATCCAGAAAGAACTGCCAACAATTCCTGGAGAGGTAAAAACATAACTTTGCTTTGACCAGATGGCATATATTGCTTGAAGCTATTTTTGCTAAGAATAGTAAGACCTTTTGGCATCTGGTTTCTCGCTCTAATTTGATATCTTCCCAAAGCGATTGATTCCCGATTGCCCCCACTGAGTGGATGGCACACTTTTCTAAAATATTTACCGCCCCCAATCTGGCCCCTACTGCTGTACATATGCCTCTTGATCGTCCATCTTGGACACTGGTCCCCAAGGAAGAAGTTATAGAACTAATAAGTACCCTGAAGACCGGGAAAGCCCCGGGGCCGGATGGTTTCTTGTGTGAATTCTTAATAAATAACTCCAGTTGGTGGGCGGAGCCTCTGGCTGATCTTTTTACGCTGATCGATCAATTTGGGATTTTACCTGATTCTTGGTTATCCTCAATCTTAGCCCCTATATTTAAAAAAGGTGATCCTGTTATTCCGGGAAATTACAGGCCAATTAGTTTGCTCTCTTTGATTGGGAAACTTTATGCTAGGCACCTGTTAAAGCGTTTAACAGATTGGGCCCATGAAAAGCGCGTTCCTGGTAGAGAACAAAATGGCTTCCGCCTGGGTTCGTGTACTTTACATCATGCACTTTTACAATCCTTTTTTGCTGAGAAATACTCAACTTATTTTAAGGGCAAACTTTAAGTGGCTTTTATTGATTTACGGCGTGCTTTTGACTCAGTTAACAAGGAACTTCTGTGGAACAAATTAGCTTCTTGGGGGATTGATCTTCATTTACTTTTTTAATCTGCAAACTTCACTCTTCTAATTATTTCCAGACTAACCAAAGTGGTTCTCTTTCAGATAAGATACCAATAACTAAGGATAAGATACCAATAACTAATAACCAATAACTAAGGAACTAATTATTCAGACTAACCAAAATGCTTCTCTTTCAAATAAGATACCAATAACTAAGGAGGTGTGCCAGGGCTGTATTTTAGCCCTGTTATTATTTAACCTTTTTCTGGCAGATCTGCACCCCTACTTGACTCGTTGTGAAAAATTTGCCCCTATTCTGAATCACACTCCCTTACTTATTCTGCTATATGCGGATGATGCTGTTCTGCTCTCCATTTCTAGAACTGGACTGTGATAGCTATTAATAGCATTCCAATCCTATTGTAAGTCCAATGACTTGTTAATTAACTCAGTGAAGACAAAAATATTGGTCTTCTCTAAGCCTTGGAAACCTGTACCCTGGAATATTGGTAATAACTCCTTTGAACAAGTAAGATCATTTAGATATTTGGGGATCACTTTTCACCATCCACTTAACTGGTCCTTACATAGGAAATTGGCAAAAGCATCAGCTGTACTCCACCTTAATGCAGTCGCTCGTTTCCACTATAATAGTGGTAATCAATACGTCCCTGCAGCATTGCAGATCCTTCAGGCTAAGATCATGAGTCAGTTACTATATGGGGCCCTGATCTGGATTGAAGCTGTTAATTGGGAATTAGATCAGATGGTGGCCTCCTTTTTAAGATTTTGGGTGTACCTAATATGATTAGGTTATTGAAGATGATCCTTGAGTTGGGTGTTGTATTGGAATCCTGGGCGATCTGGCGAGGGGGTAGATGTGGTGTCAGCAGTGGCCCCTCTAAGGGTAAGGCCTGGGCATCCAGCAGATTGTGCTGCACAGCTGCAGCCACTTGAAGGCAATAGGGCCCTCAGGGATATAAGGAGCACCTGAGGCAGGAAGGGTTGTGGAAGTGCACATTGGAGGTAGGAGAGGAGACTGACTGACTTGGCTTATTGACTTTGGAATCTGACCTCGGACTGTGACTTGGCTTATTGACTTTGGACTCTGACTTGGATACTCTGACTGATTTGACTGGCTTACTTGGAATCTGTGGACTGGAACTGGACTCTGACTTTTGCTTGCTGCACTGGTGAGTTTAACAAGGGAAACTAATCAGCCTTAAGCGGGCACAAGGCCCAGTGGGAGAAGCTGTGGCAAGACAGGCATCCATCTTCCCTCGACTATGGCATGGTCCTTGGCCTTCAAATTTTGACTACATCTTCATTTTAACATCCATCCTGATTCCTTGCTTATTGATCTTCTAAAGGACCCTTACACTTCCACCTGGCACAGACTTTTTGAAGTAAAACTTCAAAATATGGGCCTTTCCTTGGAATCTCTTGCAGACACTGACCTTAATCAAGTGTATTTAATCTTAGGAACAAAATTATGGGAGGAAGAAACTCAGTCACTTATTCGTAACCTTAACCCCACCTGCCCCTCCCCCCATTACTTTGGCCTGACTCCTTCTTTTGGTCATGGTCTCAGCTATTTCCAGATGTTAGTGAATCCTGGCAAGAGATGAGCCTTTATGCTTGCAAGATTTAATATTTTCCCTTCTTCAGTCCTTTCTGGAAGGTTTCAAAATATTCCACGAGTGTAGAATTTGCAAATTTTGCCACCTGGAACCTGATACAGTCGCCCATATTTTGTGTTGCTTCTCCGCTTATAGTTACCTTCGCGAACGCCTATTAGAGTCAATTTTATCTAACTTTATTGGCCCCTCTGAAGGACATGTTGGCTTCCTCCTTGAGGATAACTCTGAAGTAACTACCAGCTTGGTAGCAGATTTCCTGGTGGCTGTTATCACAAAATGTAGTCGCTTGTGAAATATTGTTTGGGATGTGTTAATGAAGGCAAGCTCTACAATGAAGTTAAAAATGCTATTTTTTCTACCTTGCGTATTTAATTGTTTTAAATGCAAATAAAGGTTTATGATATGAATGAGAGACTTAGAACCTCTTCTTATGCTTTCAAGGCAGCTGCCACTAACCTCCTAATGTCTAAAGCTACCTTTTTGGGGGCAGAAGAGCAGGCCATTTCAGACCACAACCTATCCAGGAGTGTCAAGAAGGTGCTGAGGAAAATTGCTTTGTAAGTAACCTTTTCCACAGATGCCCCTCTTGATGCTTGTCAGTTTGCTGCAAGATCCATGGCCTCTGCCTATGCAGCTAGAAGAAATGCCTAGTTCCAACCCTGGAATATTGACACAGGTTCCCAGGTCATATTGGTTGTTCTCCCCTTTGAGGGGAATAAAGCTTTTTATTAATAAAGGGTCAGTCTACCCAACCTCACAGCCTGAAGCATATGAAAAAAAAGACAGCAAACACAAAACAATGTGGTGGTAGATGATAAGGACAAAACATCCCTGACAGGTCCTCATTAGGTCCTTGAACTGGGGTACAGTATGGTTCTCACCTTTCTTGGTTCCAAATGGTGAGATTTAGGTCATCGGAGTTCATCCGGATGGCTTTTCGACACATTGGACTTTAAGGACGGACATCTACCTGAGCAAGTCCAAGACAGAGCTGATCTGGGAGGTGCCATCATAGCTTTTATAGTCTAGAGAATCAAGGGAGCCCCTCCCCTCAGGAAGACTTTGTAACCTGACCTGCCTGCCTGAGAGGGAGGAGCTTCCCAGATGTCAAGGACTGACCCTGCCATGGAGACCACCGAGAAGGGGAATTCACAGGTAAGCTCAAATCTCCCCGTTTGCTCAGACCTTGGGAGTTTGTGTGCTTTGATCTGGAGTAGTGCCTGCTGGACCTTACTAGTCATCGTTTCCGGTTTGGTCACTATTTTCTTTTCATCCAGCCAGCTGAATTCAGGCACTTCCCATCAGTCTGCTCCCCCTCCCCCATTTCCCCATTTCGTTTCATCCCTTTTCTTTTGGATTTTGCATATACATTAGATTCTTTCCATGCCTGGTCCACATTCACAGGCTCTGACTGGGATCACTGACTGGAACATCTGGAGCTCCAGCCTGATATGATATTATAAGATGTACCTGCCAAATGAAGAAACCCATTATTATTATTATTATTATTATTTTTTGTGAGGATAGGACATTTCCAATTGGGGTGCTTCTACTCTGCTCTCCTCCCAGTGTTAGCCCAACATTTGTCAGGTGCTCCTAGTGAACGTCTTCGACACCTGATGCAGGGTTGATACACAGCAGGTTGCAAGTTTGAACACTTTTATTCAGTGGGATTCAGCTTAAAATGAGAAGCAGGTAAAGCACAGAGCAGAGCAAAAAGATAGGTCTCTGTCTGAAAAAGACAAGGTTCTTTTTCTTATATGGTTTCGAGCAGCACAATTTTTGTCACCGGTATATTTTGTCTACTAAACCAGCAGAAAGCCAGCACTAGGAGGAAAACCCATGTGCACCAGTTTCCAAATGTTCCCCTTCTGTTTTCACTCTTTCAGTTAGTCCCCCTCCTCTGTGCTTTTCACCCTCTGCTTGGTGAAACTTTGCTTGATAAGGAGTCTGCAAAGGTCAAAATGATTGCTTTCATGCCTGGAAGAAACATCCTATGGGAAGCACTTAAACTTGGACCTCCTTTTCCAAAAGTTAGCAGTGAAAAAAGAAAAGCTCTGTTAGCTCATCCTCTTGGGGGTTTCCACTCCTCCCCTACATGACTATTATTGCTGCCGTCCCCTGGCTGCTACAGCTACTGTATTGCCAGTCTTGAAAATGTTAGCATTACAGTAATCGAGCAATTCAGCAAACTCTTGATCATGAACATCAACAGTGAAATACCCTCCACCTTACAGAAATGACATGAAGGACTTGATTGTCAAACAGTTTGGGTTAAGTAAAAGCAAATGACTGTTTCTCTGCAGCAATTTTTGTCAGAGACATTGTAAAAAATGCATCACACGTTCAATACTGTCCCTTGAACATTGAAATTCAAGAAACAAACATTCAAATTGATGGAAGATCCCATGCACACCATCCTTAATGTGATACCAGGTCACCGGCACACCGTTGTCCTCTAAGCGTTTCTTGTACAAAAGTCCGTCGTCCCTGAGAAAGTCATATTCGTATGTCAAAAGGAAAGTCTCAGGCAGTTGCTGGATAATCTCATCATCAGCTAACAGTGGGGAAAACCTGGTCTCGAATGCTGACTTGCACACTTCATACAGTTCTTCTGAAAATGGAGCAAGCAATGGGGGCTCAGAGGCCTTGACCTTGAACTCAACCGGAATGAGGTCGGCACTAATCCATTTGATGTACTTCACCCTCATGACCTCAGGAACATGGGCATTCTTCATAAGTGCATCCATATCTCTTACCTTCTTACCAAGAGTCCTGAGAGAAAGCTGGCCTGCCAACTTTTTGGGTAAAGTAGGAGTTGAGTGGTATTGTTGATAAGAAGGCAAATTGAAATCCAGGGCCTGGAGGAATGGGTAGAGCATGATCTGTGCTTGGAACCTTGGGAGATCCACTCAGGTCACCAATTCTTGGGCAAGGACTGTAGAATATGTGCTGCCAGTGCTGTCCCCACCAATAATAATGCGATTGGGGTCGACTCCATAATCCTCAGCGTGCTTCAGAAAGTGTACAGCAGCACTGAGGCAATCTTTCATCGGTACTGGATACAGATGCTCAGGAGCTAAACGAAACCTAAAGCAATGGCAAAAAGGACCAAATTAATCATTTCAGTAATCATTTTGATGAGATGGGAAAACTTCCAGTGAATACAATCAATGGAATGACGGATGTAAAGGTTTTGCCTAAAAGAGATTATAATAATGCATGTTTAGTCCCTACTAAGCAGAAATTACTAGGTGTCCCATCCAAAAAATCCTCTTTCTTCCAATGCCTTTGGCTAATTAACACCTCCACTTCAAAGACAGCAGCTGCGATGTGCAAAGGCATGAACACAGAACTCCTTATCAGTTTGAGCAATTAACAAAATTTATTGCTACAAACACAGACACTGCCTGCAATTCCTCTTGTCCAGAAGTTTTTCCTCCCCAACACTTAACTTAGTGGGTATAGGTCCAAACCATCTGGTCCAATCTCCACAGTCCAGTCTTCCCAGTTCAGTCTTCCCAGTAGCAGTCCACTGCAGCAGAGTCCTTCCTCTGTCCAGCAGAGTTCAGGCAGTCTCTTCCTCTGTCTTCTCCAGCAGAGTGTCTCCTCCAGCAGGGTTCTGGCAGTTCTCTTCTCCCTGTGACCTCCAGCAGAGTTTTGGCAGTCCCCTTCTCCCTTTGTCCATGTAGGTCCAGTCTGTGTCCTGTAGGTCTGGTTGTGCGGGGGTCCTTTCTCCTTCTGAAGCTGCCTTTTGTCCTTATAAATCCTATTATCCAAGATGCAGCTCAGTTGTGAACTACCTCATTAGCCCATGTCCATACAAAGTCCCATCAAGGTCAAATGAAGTTCAGGTGTCTATCCAAGTCTCCATTGGCCTTGATTGATTACAGCTGTGGAGCTAGCCCTGCCCTTCCCAGAGCTGCGAAATGTTGTGCAAACACGTCACAGCGGCTGACCGTGTGTTCCTCCTGGTCTACTGGAGGGGCCTGATGGAGGAGGCCCCGTACTACAGGGAACAGCTCTACTGGACGGTTCTCAGCAGACGCAATGGTAGCAGAGAAAAAAGATCTCTTCTTTGCTACCACTGCCACGGAAGGAGGTAGGCTGTGGTGTCAGCAGTGGCCCCTTTAAGGGTAAGGCCTGGGCTTCCAGGGAGTGTGCTGCACAGCTGCAGCCACTTGAAGGCAATAGGGCCCTCAGGGATATAAGGAACACCTGAGGCAGGAAGGGTTGGTGGGCAGTGGAAGGAGGAAAGCTTGAGGCAGGGGAGACTGGATTAAAGGACTAAGGAATTGATGGCTAATGGACTGCTGGGGGACTGATTGGTGAATGGACTTTGGAGACTGCTGGAACAGATTGCTGGAGACACTGGAGTTTGGTATGTGGCTGCTGTGCCTAAGACCTGCTGAGGACCAAGGGTCTGCTGTAGTGGCAGGAGGCTGCTGGCAGGAGAGAGGAACTCTGCAGGTTGAACAGGTGAGCTACCCTGGAGGTGGGGTCCAGCAGGACTGCAGGGCAGAACCAGGGTCATTTGTTGAGGGAAAGAAGGGGAGCTAATTTGCTTAAAGTGGGCATAATTCTCCAGGCAGAGCTCAGCCTTGGAATCTGGTAAAACACAGTGCTAAAAGTTTGAGAACTGCTGCCATAAGTTGTTAGTAAGTTGACACAGGGGTGTGTGTAACTCTACAAGTTTTCAAAATCACTAAAATCAGAATTTTGAGGAACAATACTATCATGTTTTATATCAATCTATGCGTAATTTCATGCAGAATGCAATGAAACAAACCACATTGAAATATCTGTGTTCTAACAAAAGGTACAGCCAATAAACCGGTGGGGGCAGGGTGATGGTACATCACCATGCCCACCACCTGGGGTGTTGCCCTGCCCACTGCATGGGGTGACGCATAGGCCTCCTGCACCGGGTGATGCGAATCCTAGTGACACCACTGGGGTGCTGATTCCAAAAATGGCATCAGTTTTCCCCTATCATTTCTAGTTTTGGAAATATGGCATAGTCTCGTCAGTGAATGGTTCAAGGAGCTTCCACATGAGGAAGCCTATGCTATGGCCATTTTTGGAATCAGCAATCCAAACTCATAAAAAACCACCATAAATTTTGATAAAATGTTTTTCTGACCCTCAGTTTTGCAAGTCTTTGATATAGATTAAAGATCATCCTGAACTATTTTTTGCCAATGGCAAAGAGTGGTTAACTTGATAACTGTAGGCACAGTGTATTTTAGTGCATTTTACATTAGAACAGTTTCTCAAACTGTGGGTCGGGACCCACTAGACGCTGTGCAAGAACCACCATTCAGAGCGCGATACCATAGTCTTTCGAGACTGAAGGTTGCCAACTAAGGGTCGGGACCCACTAGGTGGGTCATGAGCCAATTTCAGGTAGGTCCCCATTCATTTCAATATTTTATTTTTAATATATCTGTGTTCAATAGTGTTGAATGCCTTTTTGTTATCCTCTCTGTACATGTTAATCACGTGTTGTCTAGTTGTATCTTATTACCTATTAATAATAATACCTAATATTACTGTTAATAATAATATTTCTCCAATAAAAAATGGTTTAAAAATAAATAAATTAAATAAAAGATTAACAAGTTGTGAGTTCCTGCACTTTTTTTTTTTTTACAAAAAAAGCACTGAATGATTGTATATATTGTATATATTTAAAAGTTTTTAGCGAGACTTAGGAGAGTGTTTGGTTTTCCATATTACTGTATCAAGCTGCTGATAGACCCTTGGGCAGATAGACCTGGGTTCTGCATTGGGAAGTCAAGTAGACCTGAACTCCAAAGACTATTCCAGCTGTCGCTACCCTCCCCCTGTTTTGCCCTCCCCACCTTTGGGAAGGGGCCCTGTCACCAGGATCCAGCCCAGGCAGCTGGGAGCTCCCCAGGAACAGGGGTCTCCTTGGGGGTAGAGGCCTCCTCAAGAGTAAAACCCGAGTACTTGAGGACTGGGGTCCTGTACAGAGCACCTACGCGGGAGGAGGAATAAGGACCAGCTGGGAACCCCAGGCAGGCACATGGTTAGGAGGGGTGGGGCCAGCCCAAGAGGGAAGAGGCCTCATAAGGAGCCTGGAGAGGGAAGAGAGAGGTCGCTCCTCTCCAGAGGGGAGTAAGGCCCGAGGAAAGCAAGAGGGAAAGCAGCATCCCTGCCTAAGGGAAAGGAGAGAGGCCTCCAGAGGCAGGGGACCCGCCCTGGAAAGAGGAGACTGGGGGGAAGATTTCCCTGACCCAGGACCCTCCTGGACACAGAGGGTGACCCCTAGAGAGACGGGATCATGGAGACGGGGCATTGAAGCCCACTATACCCCATGGGGGCAAGCTGGCTGGAGAACCGGCACAGAGACAGCAGGGGCCCTCCAGAGGCCAGGCAGCTGGACCCCGACCAGTAGGGTTATATCCCCCGAGAGCCCTGACCTTGGGCCCGGGGATTCGGAGCTGAAGGCTGGTGCTGAGAACGCCCAGAATCGGGGAGGGTCAGGTCCAGGGACCATCCAACATTGTCGCCACAAGTCGGCATAATGTATGTAGGCCTGTGAAGGAACAGTCCTCATGAATGTGAAATGGCTGACGCTATTAAACCGTTTGTGTCGAACAACTGTACCTGCCTCCCATCTGTTAATCTGTCGCCGACCATCGCTCAAGGACCGGGTAAGCCCCTCGCGCTCGCCTACAACACCAGGGAAGGGGCCACCTCCCGCTATGGACATTACAGGCCCAAAAGAAACTATGTACCCCCTGATAAAATTCCTTTCAGAGGCCCTGCTCACAGGTGAACCTCCCTGAGAGAAACTAAGAGCTCCCAGTAACTGGACGGGGAGAACAAACTAACATAAACAAAACCTGACATGCCAATCTCATTTGTGGTCCCTTCTCTATTTCCCTGGGGCTCTCCCCAGCAGCCTCCCACTCTGCTCACCAGAGAGTGGGCTGTCCCTGACTTGCCCAGCCTGAAGCACCCCAAGGAGAGTGAGAGAGAGAGCTCTCCAAGAGACTAACTCCCCATCAACCTGAACACCTCAGAACTGGAAGGAAATTGGAAGGAAAATCCTTCCAGAAACCACAACTATTAATGATTTCATCACAGGATGGCAGAACACGTCTTTTTACTCTCTACCAACTAGGGAGATTTTATGAAGGCAGGTCTCTGATGCCACAAGGAAGATCTCCAGTTACCTCTGCTGAGCAAACAGGATGGTATTTGCTGATATTCTGTTTCCTCTGACCTACTGTATCGGCACCTTCATTTTTTCCTTACTGTTTCCATGGAGCATTTATTATGCCATCACAAGGACAGACTTGCCTCCTGGATTCCCAGACCGTTTAATACTACAAGCTGCAGATACACTGCATGATTGCTTATTTGCCTTGGTAAGCTTTCCTGCGCTTAATATACATTTTTTTTTCTATTTTGTTCACGTGAAATGCAGGGCACACCATACTCTCTCAAAGTGCCCTGAAATGGCTGGAGGAGTGGAACCTGCAATAGTCTTGCAACTGTCTTCTCTCCTTCCTAAATGTG
Organism: Tiliqua scincoides; assembly: GCF_035046505.1. Taxonomy (NCBI): domain Eukaryota; kingdom Metazoa; phylum Chordata; class Lepidosauria; order Squamata; family Scincidae; genus Tiliqua; species Tiliqua scincoides. Next base: position 9,000,507 of record NC_089829.1, read on the forward strand.
GGTTGGGGCTAATCTGGATGCCCCAGAGAAGCACCATCATATGGGAAACCAAATGTGAGTGCCGGGGGTGTCTTTGACTGCTTTGCACACAGAAGACTCCAATTTCAATTCCTCTTGGCAGCATCTCCAGGTTGGTCTGGAAAAGACCATAAGCCTGAAACCAAGCAGAGCTGCTGCCCAGAAGAGGGAGGTGAGGGCAAAGGAGGGGCACTTTGGTTAATAGACAATCCTGAACTAGATGGATCAAGGGTCCATTGGCGGTATTTAGTGAAAGGCAGGGTTTGAATGAATGAGTAAATAAAAACCCTTGCTCTTGCCACAGTTCCAATCTAACAGCCCAAACCTAAACTTGCCCAGCACCTAGCAGTACAATGGCGCCGAAATGGACATCACTGTATCCTGTGGGGCCAGGGAAGCTGCTGGAGGTTTCCTCAGAGTAAGGGAACATTGGTTCCTTTGTCATGTGTAGACTGCAGCTGGCCCTGATGGGTCTACTTAGCCCTTGAGCTGATGCAGAACCGAGGAGACCCACATGGGCTCCACAGCTCTGGAGTGGGGATAGGAGCTGGCAGCAGCCTCTGCTGTTGTCCCCACCTCCCCTAGGCCCAATCCATCCACCAGCCCGCTTGCCTTCTGTTGAGTTCTGCCCCTCCCTGCCTTCCCCCCACCCTGCCCTGCTTAGCTGACTGGTGCTGGCCTCTCCACCAGCGCTGGGTCTCTCCTGCTGGCAGAAAAGTGCCTAACAGCACTTTTGCAACATCCAGTACTGGCACTGCGAGTGCAGCACTGACACTGGGCAGCAAAGGATTGGGCAGCCTGTTGGCTCTCAAGGATAATGTGGAACTTAAATGTATATCTTCCAAAAATGTCAGTTTGTGGCTCCAGAATGTGTGATGGCAGCATGATATACTCGCAGTCACTGGACCATGTCTGACAGCTGATTATGAGATCCATGTCATTAATGGCCCATCACATTGGGCCGCAGTAAATGTTTTCTCAAGACAGCAAACAAAATCCCTGTTTCATCCCTGATCTGGTCCCATAGTCTTATCAGGATATTGTCTTGCCAAATTCACATCACAGTCAGCGTTATTTATAATGTCAGGGCAAAGGGGTAAAAGTTGAAAATGCATCCTGGGCATGTGAGAGAATGCTCCTCTCCCCTAAAAAAACTATTTAACACCTAGAGTAGCCATTTTCAACCACTGTGCCATAGCACACTGGTTATGTGTGGAGATATGCCTTGGGAGTTTGGGGGAGGGTCATTTATTAGTAGGGCCATCAGGGGATGTGAGACTGCCACGAACGGCATGGTGTGCCTTGTCAATTGCCCAAAAACTGATGGTTTGCCTTGACAATTTTAGTACCTTGTCAGCGTGCCATGAGACGAAAAAGGTTGAAATCCCTGACCTAGAGCCAAGAGGGCAGCATTGTCCTGCACACATCAAAGAATTTGCACACATCAAAAATTAACCTGCTAAATGTCTTTTGATTTGTTCTCTGTATGTTGTTCTGAAATTAGGGGTCATTTCTCCAGAAACATGACATCTGCCGTGAGTTTGCACTCGTAAGGTGGTTGTTTGATGGAATACCACCTTCACAGGACTCAAAACTGCTCATCCAGAATCTGGTTTTTGATGACGTCCCATTGAGGCTGTACTGGTCCAAAACACCAGTTGCTGGTTCAAAGGAGAGGAATGCTCAACCTTCACAGAGGAGCCAGCCTGCTTGGGAGCATTCGTAAGTTCTTTGGAGGGAACCTAGATGTTTTGGTTAGGTGGTTTGTTAAAAAAAAGTTGACATGGTCCTTCACAAATCAAAATCCAAAATATTTACTGAGTAGTTTACCCGAAAGGGAAGTCACTGAATTTGTGCTTCTCCCATGTGTGGTTCAGCTACTGGAATTTACTAGGATCCCATTAATAGAAAATTCGTTTGTAGTGGTGTAGAATTGCCAGCACAACCCAGAATGAAGACAGAAGACGTTTGTGGGTCTATGAAAGAACCACAGCTTCATTCTAATCTATCCCTTGGGAGCTGCAACAAGATAAATGAGTTTTAACTCCATTCCAACAGTGTGGGTTTCCTATAACGAAAAACAAGAGCTGAGAGGAACATGACCTTCATCATCAACCCTGCATGGGTGACCCTCCCACCCCTAGCATCAAGTAATGCATCAATATTTAACTGATCTGTACTTCTCACTTCCAACTCAACTTAAACAAAGCTCCAGACCATCTCACAATGTTTGGGATTTTTAAGTTTTGCAAAAGATTGCAAATGACTGAGGTTTAAAACATTTGCACAATATGGAGAAAGTAGATGGAGATCACCTTTTTCAACCTCTCACACTAGAACCAGGCTGGGTCAGTCAATGAAACTGGTGGGTGGGCAATTTTGGAGAGTCACAAAGAAAGCCTTCTTTGCTCAAATTTATTTGTGAAATCCACTGCTACCAGATGTGGTGATGGCCACTAGCTTAGATGGCTTTGAGGGGCCATGAGAAACACATGGTGGACGAGTTACTGCCCCTTGTCCTGATGGCTTTCTGCTCCCCACCCCCAGAGACATCTGAACACCAGTTGCTGGAAAACTATAGAGGGACAGGGAGCTGACCTTCAGCTGTTGGTTTCCTAGAGGCATCTAGCTGGCCACAAAGGGTAACAGGATGCTGGCCCGAACCATGAATGCCCCAAACCACAAATGCCACACACAGTTACACAGAACCAAAATTATATAGAAGGGAATAGAACCACGTATAAAACATAATTATTTTATGACAAGACTGAACAACAGCACATCTTTTCACAACCCTCACTCTGAAGATGGCAGCAATATAGATGGGCAAAATGGATGCCAGTCAGACTCAAAGCCCAGTCCTATGGTACCCCCCTCATAGCATGCAGCCAAGCCAAAATGGGTGATGCTGCATGCTGTGGTGGTGGTGGGGGGAAATCCAGAAGCATGGGGAGGGGGAATGGAAAATAGTCTCCAATAGTTCTTGATCCCCGATCTTGCCTGATCTCGGAAGCTAAGCAGGGTCAGGCCTGGTTAGTACTTGGATGGGAGACTGCCTGGGAATACCAGGTGCTGTAGGCTTATACCATAGTCTTTCGAGACTGAAGGTTGCCAACCAGTTCTTGATCACTAACGGGTCTCCTCAGACTTGCACCAGCTCTTTAGCTGGCGCAAGTCTGAGGAGACAAAGGGGGTATGTTGCCCACCTTTCCTTCTAGTTTTCATTTCTTTCATTAATCCACTTTTATTCCTTGTACTGATTAGAATGCAACAAAATAATGGAATAATATCTGCTCCCAATGCTTCCTTGACCTAATGACATCTGCAGGAAAGAAACATCTCCTGAGGGTTTTATCTCTTTATCAGTTGTCCCAGAACTTGTCCAATAATCTCCCTTGGAAAAACTTATTTTTCAGAAGCAAATGAACGGGTTTGCTGCAGCATTGCAAGAAGAAGTGATTCTGTGGTTGTGTGTGTTGGGTAAGTGGCTTTGTTTTCCTTGTGTTAGAAAAGAGTACATGGTTCTGGAGCTGAGGATTCGATATGGCGTTGACACAGAATAGCTCTATATTTAATAGGCAAATAGGCTCCTTTTCATAAGAACATAAGAACATAAGAACAGCCCCACTGGATCAGGCCATAGGCCCATCTAGTCCAGCTTCCTGTATCTCACAGCGGCCCACCAAATGCCCCAGGGAGCACACCAGATAACAAGAGACCTCATCCTGGTGCCCTCCCCTACATCTGGCATTCTGACTTAACCCATTCCTAAAATCAGGAGGTTGCGCATACACATCATGGCTTGTACCCCATAATGGATTTTTCCTCCAGAAACTCGTCCAATCCCCTTTTAAAGGCATCTAGGCTAGACGCCAGCACCACATCCTGTGGCAAGGAGTTCCACAGACCGACCACGCGCTGAGTAAAGAAATATTTTCTTTTGTCTGTCATAACCCGCCCAACACTCAATTTTAGTGGATGTCCCCTGGTTCTGGTATTATGTGAGAGTGTAAAGAGCATCTCCCTATCCACTCTGTCCATCCCCTGCATAATTTTGTATGTCTCAATCATGTCCCCCCTCAAGCGTCTCTTTTCTAGGCTGAAGAGGCCCAAACTCCGTAGCCTTTCCTCATAAGGAAGGTGCCCCAGCCCTGTAATCATCTTAGTCGCTCTCTTTTGCACCTTTTCCATTTCCACTATGTCTTTTTTGAGATGCGGCGACCAGAACTGGACACAATACTCCAGGTGTGGCCTTACCATCGATTTGTACAACGGCATTATAATACTAACCGTTTTGTTCTCAATACCCTTCCTAATGATCCCAAGCATAGAATTGGCCTTCTTCACTGCCGCCGCACATTGGGTCAACACTTTCATTGACCTGTCCACCATTGTATTGGCAACCTTCAGTCTCGAAAGACTATGGTATCGCGCTCTGAAAGGTGGTTCTGGCACAGCGTCTAGTGTGGCTGAAAAGGCCAATCCGGGAGTGACAATCCCTTCCACACCGGGAGCAAGTGCAGTCTGTCCCTGGTCTGTCTCCCTGGCCATGGGCCTTCCTTCTTTGCCTCTTAGCCTCAGACTGTTGGCAAAGTGTCTCTTCAAACTGGGAAAGGCCATGCTGCACAGCCTGCCTCCAAGCGGGCTGCTCAGAGGCCAGGGTTTCCCACTTGTTGAGGTCCATCCTTAAGGCCTTCAGATCCCTCTTGCAGATGTCCTTGTATCGCAGCTGTGGTCTACCTGTAGGGCGCTTTCCTTGCACGAGTTCTCCATAGAGGAGATCCTTTGGGATCCGGCCATCATCCATTCTCACGACATGACCAAGCCAACGCAGGCGTCTCTGTTTCAGCAGTGAATACATGCTAGGGATTCCAGCACGTTCCAGGACTGTGTTGTTTGGAACTTTGTCCTGCCAGGTGATGCCGAGGATGCGTCGGAGGCAGCGCATGTGGAAAGCGCTCAGTTTCCTCTCCTGTTGTGAGCGAAGAGTCCATGACTCGCTGCAGTACAGAAGTGTACTCAGGACGCAAGCTCTGTAGACCTGGATCTTGGTATGTTCCGTCAGCTTCTTGTTGGACCAGACTCTCTTTGTGAGTCTGGAAAACGTGGTAGCTGCTTTACTGATGCGCTTGTTTAGCTCGGTATCGAGAGAATGAGTGTCGGAGATCGTTGAGCCAAGGTACACAAAGTCATGGACAACCTCCAGTTCATGCGCAGAGATTGTAATGCAGGGAGGTAAGTCCACATCCTGAACCATGACCTGTGTTTTCTTCAGGCTGATTGTCAGTCCAAAATCTTGGCAGGCCTTACTAAAACGATCCATGAGCTGCTGGAGATCTTTGGCAGAGTGGGTAGTGACAGCTGCATCGTCGGCAAAGAGGAAGTCACGCAGACATTTCAGCTGGACTTTGGATTTTTTTGTTATGTTACCCGGTAGATCTACCAGGCACCAAAGTCAGCTGGACTTTGGACATTTCAGCTGGACTTTGGCAAGGCACCTGGAAAAGACAGCATCCCTGCTGAAGTCCTAAAATGCTGCAAAGAGATCATCATCACTGAGCTGCATGAAATCCTCTGTCTCTGCTGGAGAGAAGGTGGAGTACCTCAAGACATGAGGGATGCAAACATCATCACGCTGTACAAGAACAAAGGTGACAGGGGTGACTGCAACAACTACCGCGGCATCTCTCTCCTTAGCGTTGTAGGAAAGCTGTTTGCCCGAGTTGTACTAAAGAGGCTCCAGGTACTTGCAGAGAGCGTCTATCCAGAATCGCAGTGTGGATTCCGAGCCAACAGGTCCACCACTGATATGGTATTCTCCCTTAGACAACTGCAGGAGAAATGCAGGGAACAATGACAGCCACTCTTTATAGCCTTCATAGATCTCACAAAGGCTTTTGACCTGGTCAGCAGAGACGGCCTCTTCAAGATTCTCCCCAAGATTGGATGTCCACCCAGGCTCCTCAGCATCATCAGATCTTTCCACAAGGACATGAAGGGCACTGTTGTCTTCGATGGCTCCACATCAGACCCTTTTGACATCCGAAGCGGAGTGAAGCAGGGCTGTGTTCTTGCACCAACCTTGTTTGGGATTTTCTTCGCTGTCCTGCTGAAGCAGGCCTTTGGAACTGCAACAGAAGGCATCTATCTCCGGACCAGATCAGACGGAAAGCTCTTCAACCTCTCCAGACTGAGAGCAAAATCCAAAGTCCAGCTGAAATGTCTGCGTGACTTCCTCTTTGCCAACGATGTCCACCACCACCCCAAGATCTCTCTCCTGATCTGTCACAGACAGCTCAGAACCCATCAGCCTGTATCTAAAGTTTTGATTTTTTGCCCCAATGTGCATGACTTTACACTTACTGACATTGAAGTGCATCTGCCATTTTGCTGCCCATTCTGCCAGTCTGGAGAGATCCTTCTGGAGTTCCTCACAATCACTTCTGGTCTTTACCACTCGGAAAAGTTTGGTGTCGTCTGCAAACTTAGCCACTTCACTGCTCAACCCTGTCTACAGGTCATTTATGAAGAGGTTGAAAAGCACCGGTCCCAGGACAGATCCTTGGGGCACACTGCTTTTCACCTCTCTCCACTGTGAAAATTGCCCATTGACACCCACTCTCTGCTTCCTGGCCTCCAACCAGTTCTCAATCCACGAGAGGACCTGTCCTCTAATTCCCTGACTGTGGAGTTTTTTCAGTAGCCTTTGGTGAGGGACCGTGTCAAACGCCTTCTGAAAGTCCAGATATATAATGTCCACGGGTTCTCCCGCATCCACATGCCTGTTGACCTTTTCAAAGAATTCTATAAGGTTTGTGAGGCAAGACTTACCCTTACAGAAGCCATGCTGACTCTCCCTCAGCAAGGCCTGTTCGTCTATGTGTTTTGAGATCCTATCTTTGATGAGGCATTCCACCATCTTACCCGGTATGGATGTTAGGCTGACCGGCCTATAGTTTCCCGGGTCCCCCCTCTTTCCCTTTTTAAAAATGGGCGTGACATTTGCTATCCTCCAATCTTCTGGTACTGTGGCCGTTTTGAGGGACAAGTTGCATACCTTAGTCAAGAGATCTGCAACTTCATTCTTCAATTCCTTAATAACCCTTGGGTGGATGCCATCAGGGCCCGGTGACTTATTGATCTTTAATTTATCAATGAGGTCTGAAACATCTTCTCTTTTAACCTCTATCTGACTTAACTCCTCGGTTAGGAGGGGCCGTTCGGGCAGTGGTATCTGCCCGAGGTCTTCTGCCGTGAAGACAGATGCAAAGAACTCATTTAATTTCTCTGCCATTTCTAAGTCTCCTTTTATCTCCCCTTTCCCTCCCTCACCATCCAGAGGGCCAACCGCTTCTCTGGCGGGTTTCCTGCTTCTAACATATTTGAAGAAGCTTTTATTATTCCCCTTAATGTTGCTGGCCATGCGTTCCTCATAGTCTCGCTTGGCCTCCCCTATCACCTTCTTACATTTCTTTTGCCACAGTTTATGTTCCTTTTTATTCTTTTCATTAGGGCAAGACTTCCATTTACGGAAGGAAGCTTCCTTGCCCTTCACAGCCTCTCTAAGCCTCTTTCTGAGGCTTTACACTCATGTTGCATTTATGATAGATACATATTTATGCTTAAATAGTAAAAAAGCACTAAAAATTAGTGGAGACACATATTCTGTGGTCATTTACTGAGAATTGGTCACTAGAGTGATCTCCCAAGGCTTTATGGACAGGGCTTGACCTACCCCTTCCTCCAGGCATACGACTTTAAACTACCTTCCTATGTTTGAAAACAGTGTTATTTATTTTACTCAGAAATAAGCCCATTGTGTTCAGTAAGACTTCGGCTGTAATCCTATCTTACTCATCAGAAACATCTCTCTCTCTCTCTCTCTCTCTCTCTCTCTCTCTCTCTCTCTCTCTCTCTCTCTCTCTCTCTCTCTCACACACACACACACACACACACACACACACACACACACACACACACACACACACACACACACACACACACACACACACAGAGTCCCCTTTATATGCAAATTCGCTTATCTACAAGGGGCAGAATTTTCACCTACCTGCAGTTACCTGCAACTGTTCTTGTTATCCACAAATACAGCCCTAGTGATGATGAGAAGCTTGATGATGAGAGGTCTCTAGATAGCTACCTGGAGGCTGCTCTGGGGCTAGGACAAGCCCAGGAAAGGAATCAAGAGACAGGTGGAGGAGGAGGAAGGACGGGTGAAGCAACCCCCTCCCCACTGCTGAACTCTGAGGCCTTGCTGTTAGGCCGGCAACCTTCAATGAGGGATAGCCAGCATGGAGAAATCACCACCACCACAACCTTCAATGCATCGAGGGATACCAGCAGAAAGGAGGTAGCATCAGATATTGGAGATGCTGATGAACCCTCAGCCCCCATAGACCAAGTTAAGATTCAGGTACATAAAGTTGATAGGATGTATGGTGAAGAGTGTCTCCTGGAACCTGGCCCCATTTTCCCCATAGGCTTGATCATTCAGTATCCACTAATTTGGTATCCTGGAACATTTTCCTGGAACTTAATGAGATATATTTGAGGCGGTCTCACTGACTGCCCCCCCCCCCACCCAGAGCAGAATGCAGCACACACCCTGTTGGCATGGCTGCATCAGTGCTATAATGTTGGATTGGACCATCAGGCATTCTACAGAATGCCTGGCAAAGTAATGAAGAAGCTTATTTTGTTCTGACCTTACATACTTTATCTAGGGATTATATAACCTACCTTTCTTGGCATCCAAAAGTATTCTACCCCTTTTCCTCTGTCTTTGTAAGCTGACCTGCTGGGGCTTGGCCTGTCAAATGCCACAAGGGCTGGTCCATGACATCCTGGCATGAAGTGTTTCCCCTTGTTCCTTACAGGATCTCAGTAGGAACTGGTAGTGTTTAGGCTGTATGGATGCCAAGGAGAAGCACGACCATGATCCCAGTACTTGAAGTTCCCTCTGCAGCTTGTAAAATGGTTGCTGAAATTACAGTAATTAATATAATTAATGGATAATGATTTTTTGTGACATTTTGCTGCTTTCTCAGTCTTTGGAAGGATCCTAGGAGAGGCTCTCCCAGAGAATGCCACGTAGATGAAGTTCACTATGTTCTTCTATGCTTCGTCTCTGAAATGTAATGCAGTGGTTCCTGTAAGTCTTTGCATGGGGGTGGGAAGCAACGCGATCACCACAATCGTGCTGCTGCGGGGCAGGAAAGGGTTTTTAAAAATTTACCTGGGGGTTGCTATGGCTCTCTCTAGGGTCTGGGGAGCCTGCAACCCCCTCTGCAGCCTTCCCTGAGGCGTGGAAATATTGTAAAAAGAAAAAAAAATGACTTCCTGTTTCAAGATGAAAACTGGAAGTGGGTTTTTAAAAATCTTTTTAAATCTTCAAGCCTTGGAGAGGGCCGCAGAGGGGGTTGCTGGCTACCCAGATCCTCCGGAGAGCCGTAGCGACCCCCAGATAAGTTACAAAACCTCTTCCCTGTCACACAGCAGTGCAATCGTGGCGATCACTTCCAGTGGTGCTTTTCTGGTTCCCCAGTGGGTCATGACCCACCAGTTTGGGAACCACTGATCTAATGTAATCTAATCTGCCCTCTCATTTGACATGGGTTCTCATGCTTTTGAACAAAATAAAAACTTGCTACTGGTTAACTAGCAGTGTTTAGTCTCTATGAGGTTGGTTGCTTCCACATGGCCATACATCAAAAGTCCTTGTGTCACCATCACCCCTCCAGCCCTTATTTCCATCTACATAAGCATGTGATTCAGCGGTCACCCCAGGCAGCAGATTGGTGAGGGCTGCCTACCTCTGTCCTCCTACTTTCCTCCACTGCTTCTCCTTCTCATTCCACTCCTTGGTTTGGGAAAAGGAAGAGGGTGACCGAGAGGAAACATGGAGGGGAGTGCTGAATTAGAGTATTGGAGAGTGGGAAAAGCAGAGGCCACTGCATTATCGAGTAAGCAGGGGTAGTGTTTGGCATGCAATTTCAGGCATCAGGAAATCTTGAACCAGCCCTGATGGGATAACACTTTGATGGCCCAATCCTACCCCCTCTCCTTTTCTGGCAATTGCAAATGGCCTTCTGAAAGCAAGTACAGCTGGCTGCTTCTCGAACACCAGCAGGAAGGTCAGGCGATCCTATGTTTGGCAGCTCATGGCAGCAGCTCTGTGGTGGCCCACTGACAAAGGTGGTGGGGGTGGGAGGGAGTGAAAGGGAGGCAGGGAGGAAATGGAATGGGGTGGGATGGAACAGGGAGATTACGAGCGTGGGGAGGACGATGAATTGAACGGAGTTGACCCCAATCGCATTGTTATAGGTGGGGACAGTACTGGTGGCACATATGCTGCAGCTGTTGCCCACGAACTGGTGTCCCAAGTGGATCTCCCAAGGCTTCGAGCACAGATCCTGATCGATTCATTCCTCCAGGCACTGGATTTCAATTTGCCTTCCTATCAGCTATACCATTCAAGCCCTATCGCAGGGGTGCTCAACACGTCGATCGCGATCAACTGGTCAATCGCAAGGCAAAATGAGTCGATCGCGGAGCCCTTAGTCTAGTCTAGACTCTAGTCTATAGACTCTATAGACTAGACTAAGGGCTCCATGATCAACTCATTTCGCCTCTATAGTGCCTGGGCGCTTTCTTCTATCACTCGAGCTGCTCAACACTCTTCTCCCCATGCCTGTCTCCTAGCAGAGGGACCGGAAGTGGCTCGGGGAGGGGAGGGGGGCTCGGTCCCTCCTCAGGTGGAGATTCCACTGATGGGGCCACCATTGCGGAGCCATTGAGCCTCCCTCCCAGCGGCTGGGTCAGGGGGCCCTCCCCACAGTGAGGTGACTGGGCGCAGACCCTCCCCTCTCAAGTGAGGTATGGGGGCTGTGAGGGGACAGCGAGCGGAGAGCGGGGCTGGAGGTGATGGGGACAGCAGTTGTGGTGGAGGTGCTGGGGCTCCCGGCGGTGGGGGCAGGAGGAAGGCTACGGTGCTCCATTAGGAGGGAGTTGCCAAGGGAAGGCTCAGAGCAGAACTTCGGTTGTGCCTTGGAGAACCTGAGGAGAGTCTCCAGAAGGGCTCGGGAGCAGCCCAGGACTATCTGGAGGAGTTGCTTGGGGCCACTCAGAAGTGCCGCTGATGCAGGGTGGTGGCAGTCTCTGGCTTGGGGAAGTTCAGCAGCAATTGAGAGATGCAGGCGCCCAAGGCTGCGGTCCTCTCCTCACTTACCCGGGAGTAAGCCCTATTGACTAGCATGGGACTTACTTCTGAGGAGACAGGCTTAGGATTGGGCACACAAGCTGCAATCCTCTCCACACTTACCTGGGAGTAAGCCCCATTGACTAGCATGGAGCTTGCTTCTGAGGGGACATGCAAAAGATTGGGCTCTAAAGCTCCTATCCACACTTACCGGAAAGTAGTCCCCATTGACTAGCATGGGACTTACTACTGAGTAGACACCATAGGGTTGGGCTCTGAGGTTGCAATTCTGTCCACATTTACACAGGAGTAAGCCCCACTGACTATAATGGGATTTACTGCTGAGTAACCTCATCATAGGGTTGGGTTCTGAGGTTGCAATTCTATCCACATTTACACTGGAGTAAGCCCCACTGACTCTAATGGGACTTACTTCTGAGTAGACATGCATAAGGTCGACCCCAACACATCTAATTCTGTTATGGCAAATGCTATTATGTTGAAATGCCAGCAAATATACTACTATGAAGCAAAAGAATTCACTGGAGGCACTGTGTATTGCTAAGCCCTGAATCAGGAAAACTGCCAATGCCCAATTTTTTTTATCTTTATTGATTTATTTCACTATGTAAACTGCCTTATATACTACTTTTCAACAAGAGTAGTTCATAAGCTGTCAGCAGCTACAGTCCGGACTATGCACCCTTGGCTGATTCACTTCAGTGCAAGTCATCAAAGTAAACTCAAGTAATTACAAAAAATGTTTATAGTTAATTATGTTGTGTTGTGCAATATTGGCTCATGCGGTTATGCAAGGTACACCAACATACATTGTACACATAAATGTTATGTTATGATGGCGCAAACATTGTAAAAAAAACTCTGGTAGATCTCCGGGCCTTGCTGGGTTTCAAAGTAGCTCTCGAGCCAAAAAAGTGTGAGCACCCCTGCCCTATCATATCAAAAAAAGTGGTTATCTGGTTGGGTTTCAGGACTAAGAAGGTTAGAGGTGTGGATGCAATGATGAAGAATGCCCATGTTCCTGAGGCCATGAGGGTGAATTACAACAAATGGATTAGTGCCAACCTCATTCCAGCCGAGTTCAAGCTCAAGTGCTCTGGGCCCCTGGTGCTTGCTCTGTTTTCAGAACAACTGTATGAAGTGTGCAAGCCAGCACTTGAGACCAAATTTTCCCCACTTCTAGCTGATGATGAGGTTATCCGGCAACTGCCTGAGACTTTCATTATGACCTGCAAATATACTGTTTTCAGGGATGACGGACTTTTGTACAAGAAACGCTTAGAGGACAACGGTGTGCCAGTGACATGGCATAATCTTCAAGATAGCTTCCATGGGAACTTCTACCTAGTTGATTATCCACTCATTGAATTTCAGTGCACAGGGGATGCTGTGAAACAAGTCATACATTTTTTAGAGGGTCTTTAAGAATTGGTCAGGGTGCATTAAGGGGGAACTGACCTTCGACAGAAGGAATGAAAAGAGAGAATTGAAGGGTTGGATTGCAATACACAGTGTGTTTAGGGATTGTTTACAATAAGGGGGGCATGAAAATCAATGCTATGCAAAAAGCAAACACAAGTGCTGCAAATAAATGATAAGCATACTCTCAGTATCCCACTTCAAAAACATCTATGGCACAATCCTAACTGCAATCTGGGCCAGCACAAGTCTCTTGTGCCAGCCCGGGAGGGTTGCAAGCATGCCATAAAGCACATTTGTACCTCTGTGGGAATAAGCTGCAGCAGTTCATGGAGGTGCACTAGCCCACAGAGGCCAGATCCAGCCTCCATAGTGGCAGCAGCAGGTGCGTTTGCAGCGACCAATCTCAGCCGGCACAGGGGTCTGAGGGAGGCATGGGGAAAGTGGGAAAGAGGCAGGAGGGAGGCATTCTGGGGCACGTAGAGGGCGGGAGATGGTGCTAGGACCCAGCAGTTATGCTAGATCCTAGTCCCATTTCTGGGCAGTGTAGTGCAACTCTGGGTCGCTTGAATCTGTGCCAGCTCGTCAGGTGGCGCAGATCCGAGTAGACCCATTGGAGTTGTTTCTGCTTTAACTGGGGTAAGGGGAAAAGTTTCCCCATGTCTCAAGCTGAGCCACAGTCAGCCCCAACCTTGTTCTGGATACAGCGCAGGCCTCCTGGTCTGCCAGCACACGTTAGGTTTGCTGTTCCTGTGTGTTGCAACTCATTGAACTATCCAAAGGTGGCTTGATGTCTACAGCAGAAAAGGAAATACAGGCACATGTCACTTAACAACAGTTCACTTAACAACAGACCACATATACGACAGTGGTCAAAGCTCAACAAAGAGGCTCTTAAAGATGCAGGCAGGTCTCCCATAGCCTGCAGCAGAGTGTGTCTTTATACAACAGACACTTAATGTAATGAAGAGGCAATCTGTCTCCAGTAGCCAGTGCAGCCAGCTAGACACACTGGCAAGGAGTGTCTGTTTATACAACAAAAGCGCTAGATTGTGCCAAATGTTCACTTAATGACTCAATTGCATAACAATGGGGATAGGAGAACATATCCCCATCATTAAGTGACGCACACCTGTATTGACCGATGCATGAATGCAGCTCCACACCATCGGACCATGAATAATCTGTGCTCCAAGAACAGTATAAATAACCAAAGCAAACGGTATAAATAACCAAAGGGCCCAATCCTATCCAACTTTCCAGCACCGATACAGTCGTGACAATGGGGTCTGCACTGCATTGTAGGGTGGGGACCATATTGTGGCTGCTGCAAAGCTGGAAAGTTGGACAGGGAAAGTTTGGCCCTGTGTGTTACTTCATTCATTGGTTACTATTATCGGCTTGATTATGGGATTTTTAGAAACTCCCTTCTTCTACCTCATGCCCCAATCCTATCGCCCACCTTTCAATGCAATGCAGAGGCTCCAACAGATGGCTTGGGAGATATAAGTTTTTTTGTTTTTTTTTTAAAGATTTTTAATAAGCAAGCTGTCCATATTTTTTTTTACTTACCTCCTATAAGGTGTCTGGGCACCAATGGGTTTCCTAAGACCTAAATAGCTTGCACGAGTCTGAGGAGCTGCAGGGATGGCATGACTTATCAAAGGCCAGGCAAAGGGGAATGCAAGGCTACCAGAATGGTCCCATGAAATGATGAATATGGAGCTCAACAAACACATCAACAACCCTTCCTCCATAAAAGCAGCAGCTTGAGCAGTTGATAAAGTGAAACTTTAAAAAAAAAACAAAAAACATAAAGCTAGATGGGTCCCGACAGACTATCATTCGAAAAGTGAGTCCCAGTGCTAAAAAGTTTGGGGACCACTGCTCTAACTTCAGCTCAGTTTATTTTTTCTGGGGAGAAGTTTCATCAGCCTTCTTAACAATTACCTTTTTGCTTCTTTCATTGATTATCGAACACATTTTTAAAAAAGAAATATTTGATAGCATTAAATTAATTGTTTAAGTCATTAAGTAATTAAATTAATTGTTCTCAATAAACTCATTGTTTGTAACTGAGCGGGCGCTTCCTAATCTCCTTTTATTCTTATGGTGGAAGTTTGTGGGAGTACCAAAGCCTACAAGATCCCTGGACATGCCAGGTGATGATTTTAATCTTGCAAGTCTTACATAGTCTGGAACTGGCACACCTAATGGAACAGCCAATGCTCCCAGGTACTCAGTCCCTAAGTGGCTCATCAGGTTCATACCAAGGGTGGCTCATGGGGTTCATACCCTTAGTATGAACCCCATGGGCCACTTAGGGACTGAGTACCTGGGAGCATTGGCTGTTCCACCTTTGGGAACAATGGTTGATATACATATCTAAAACAAATAAACAAAAGTTACTCATTAAAAAAAAAAATCTGACTTCACTCAAAGTCAACTGACCAGAGGCTGAATAAATAGCTTGTGTTGATTAACTTTAATAAGATATTAGTTTAATTATTAAATAGCTTGTGTTAGGATTGGTTCCTCCCTTCTTGGCTGGCAAGTTTAGATAAAGATCTTTGAGTCATTGCATCATAGAGTTGGAAGGGACCCAGAAGGTCATCTAGTTCAACCCCTGCCCATAGCAGGAAATCCTCCTAGAGCGCCTCCAGCAGGTGCCTGTTGAATTTCTGCTTATCTTCCATGAGGGAGAACCCAACACCTCCCTTGGCAGTCTGTTCCACTGCTGAACAGCCTTTACCGTCAGAATTTCTTTGTCTTGAAGTTGGTACTCATGTGATCTAATTCGAGTTCAGAGGTGTCAAACTCTTTTCATATAGTGGACTGAATAGCATTTATGATGCCTGCTGATGGCCAGAAGTGACGCAATTAAGCAGGAAGTGATGTCATTAAGCATGTCATGAGCAGAAATTTGCACTTTTTCTCACTTAGCAACTCATTAGCTACATTAGAAAATATGTACATCTGTTCATATTTCCAAGATATGGGAAAGCCCAATGATCACACAGGCCACCCTTTCAGCAGTGACGGCTCAGCAACTGAGAGCAGCCGATGGTGGTGATGGGAGAGCCCAAGGGCTGGATAAAGAACTTCTGGGGGCTGCATCCAGCCCCCGGGCCTTGTGTTTGGCACTCCTGTTCAAGTTCATCTAGATCTAGTCCATTTGATCTAATGTCCCACTGCCATTAGGTGATAAGACTTTGATTGCGTCCACTCCCAGGATGCATATAGCAGTTGGATTGGTCATGAAGTGGCAGCAGTCACAGCAGTTGCCCAAGTGCCCATCAATGTGCTGTTAATAAGGTTTATGGCAATTAGCGTTATAAGAATTAATAGGTAGAACTACAAGATGGGTGACTCTTGTGGCCAGTGGACATGAAACTACCTTCATAAAACAACTTACTGGGTAAGACAATGTACAAGAGGATATGGGCTTCATTTTGTGAATAGTGAGGCCATTGGAAGAGGCAACACTTGACTCATGAGGGCCAGATGAAAGTCCAGTCTCATGGCACCACTGCCTGGATTTGAAGAGATCTTGAATTGATTCTATAGTGCATCGGTAAAGCAGCTACCACATTTTCCAGACTCACAAAGAGAGTCTGGTCCAACAAGAAGCTGATGGAACATACCAAGATCCAGGTCTGCAGAGCTTGCGTCCTGAGTCAAACCATATCCCGCAGACTAGGGTAGGTGATTTCCCCGCTTTTTGATTTTCATAGCAGACCTCTCTCTCTGTCTGTCTTTCTCCCTCCCTTGCCCAAAAGATTCAGCCACCTTTCCAACTAATTCCTGCTGATCCAAATACAGCTACAGTGGTGCCTCGCATAACGAAATTAATCCATTCCGCGAGTCCTTTCATTATGCGAGTTTTTCATTTTGCGAAGCTCGTTTTCCCATAGGAATGCATTGAAATTTAATTAATGCTTTCCTATGGGCAAGAAAAGTCAGAACAAAGTCAAATTTGGTTTACAAAGTGTTTATTAAGTGCTCTTTAAAGGCATACATACTGTAAAGAGGATTTCAAAAATGGGGGGGATACTGAGTGGGGAGCTTGAAGGCTGTAATCCTGTGCACACTTTCCTGGGAGTAAGCACAATGGGACTTACTTCTGAGGAGACATGCACAGGATTGTGCTCTAAGCTGGGGAGGACAGAGCAGCTGCACTCAATTGGTTGCTTTTGCCGTGATCATGGGGGGAAACATGAAGGAAATGGGGCAGTGAGAGGGTGAATGAGCGATGGGGGGATGCTGAGTGGGGAGTTTGAAGGCTGTAATCCTGTGCACACTTTCCTGGGAGCAAGCACAATGGGATTTACTTACATAAACTGACATGAAGATCCTCCTCTTACTAGGGTGGACGGGATCATAAAGTGACATGAAGATCCTCCCCTTACTAGGGTGAACGGGATCATAAAGTGACATGAAGATCCTCCCCTTACTAGGGTGAACGGGATCATAAAGTGACATGAAGATCCTCCCCTTACTAGGGTGAACGGGATCATAAAGTGACATGAAGATCCTCCCCTTACTAGGGTGAACGGGATCATAAAGGGACATGAAGATCCACCCCTTACTAGGGTGAACGGGATCATAAAGTGACATGAAGATCCGCCCCTTACTAGGGTGAACGGGATCATAAAGGGACATGAAGATCCACCCCTTACTAGGGTGAACGGGATCATAAAGTGACATGAAGATCCGCCCCTTACTAGGGTGAACGGGATCATAAAGGGACATGAAGATCCTCCCCTTACTAGGGTGAACGGGATCATAAAGGGACATGAAGATCCACCCCTTACTAGGGTGAACGGGATCATAAAGTGACATGAAGATCCGCCCCTTACTAGTGTGGATGGGATCATAAAGTGACATGAAGCTATGGGGGGATGCTGAGTGGGGAGTTTGAAGGCTGTAATCCTGTGCACACTTTCCTGGGAGCAAGCACAATGGGATTTACTTACATAAACTGACATGAAGATCCTCCTCTTACTAGGGTGGACGGGATCATAAAGTGACATGAAGATCCTCCCCTTACTAGGGTGAACGGGATCATAAAGTGACATGAAGATCCGCCCCTTACTAGTGTGGATGGGATCATAAAGTGACAGATCCTCCCCTTACTAGGGTGAACGGGATCATAAAGTGACATGAAGATCCTCCCCTTACTAGGGTGAACGGGATCATAAAGGGACATGAAGATCCACCCCTTACTAGGGTGAACGGGATCATAAAGTGACATGAAGATCCGCCCCTTACTAGTGTGGATGGGATCATAAAGTGACATGAAGATCCGCCCCTTACTAGGTTGAACGGGATCATAAAGGGACATGAAGATCCCCCCCCCTTAAGACTAACCAAACCAAAACAAAACAAAAATTCATTATGCGAAGCATAAGTCATAAAAATTCGTTGTGCAAGTTACCAAACTTCGCACACCGCTTTCGTTCTGCGAGTTTTTTGCTGCACGGGGCATTCGTTATGCAAGGCACCACTGTATTTGAAAATATCTCTCTTCTCTGTAACTGACCTGAAATTAAACATGCCTTTTACTTGTTATCTAAATGTCTTGAGTACACTTCTGTACTGCAGCGAGTCATGGACTCTTTGCTCACAACAGGAGAGGAAACTAAACGCTTTCCACATGTGCTGCCTCCGATGCATCCTCGGCATCACCTGGCAGGACAAAGTCCAAACAACACAGTCCTGGAACGTGCTAGAATCCCTAGTATGTATGTATGCACTGCTGAAACAGAGACGCCTGCGTTGGCTCGGCCATGTCGTGAGAATGGATGATGGCCGGATCCCAAAGGATCTCCTCTATGGAGAACTCGTGCAAGGAAAGTGCCCTACAGGTAGACCACATCTGAAAGAGGGATCTGAAGGCCTTAGGAGTGGACCTCAACAAGTGGGAAACCCTGGCCTCTGAGCGGCCCGCTTGGAGGCAGGCTGTGCAGCATTGCCTTTCCCAGTTTGAAGAGACACTTGGCCAACAGTCTGAGGCAAAGAGGCAAAGAAGGCAGGCCCATAGCCAGGGAGACAGACCAGGGACAGACTGCACTTGCTCCCAGTGTGGAAGGGATTGTCACTCCCGAATTGGCCTTTTCAGCCACACTAGATGCTGTGCCAGAACCACCATTCAGAGCACGATACCATAGTCTTTCAAGACTGAATGTTGCCAACAAGTACTCTCAGGAAAGTGTGGTTAGGATTACAGATTTAGGAGCCCAAAACAAAGTGGGCCTTATGCTGCCAGAATTAGCGCTCTGGTGGCATAAGACTCTTGATGGCTGTCACAGATGTGGGACACTCTCTGGAGCAGGCAGGTGCCACCACAAGCAGTGGTGGTGGCACACCAGTGGATCCTCCATGGCCCCTGCAGCTTGAAAGTCAATGTGGGGGGAGGCAGTGAGAGGGTGGAATAGGGCAGAAAGGGGGTGTAACAAGGGTTGGAAAGGGTTGATATTGGCACCAATATCTTATCTCCCTTCCAGACCTTGATTCACCTTCCTGGGTCCACTCAGACTAGCACCAGCTTACTCTGGGTAAGGGAACAAATGTTCCTTTACCTGGAGGAGAGCTCTGGGATTGCCCTCCCCCCCACCGGTTACTGCATGCACCCCAGTAGCATGGCTGCATCGGCTGGGGAGGGAGATGATAGAATTGAGGCCTTAGTTACCTATTTTAGGGGGTGGGGAGGGTTCCCTTTTTCCATGGTTTTTTTCACCATGAGCTCAGAAGAGAAGGGTGGCATACTGGCATCCCATTCACTATGGTAGGATGTGGTACTGGCCTCAGGCTTTGGTGGAATTTAAAGGGGGTTAGAAAAAATTCTGGGGGGGAGAGGTCTATCAATGGCTACTAACTCAGATGACTAAAGATTATATACTGAGGCACACTAATGAAGGAAGTTGATTTTATGCACCTTATTAAACCATCAATATGCATGGATCATTGCAACATATATCAAAAGAACTGAGCCCTGCCCAGACATGTGATCAGACGCAAGGCAGGCAAGAGAGGAAAGGAAGGTGGGAGGTGAGGTAAACAACCAAAGCACATGCTGTTCTTTCTGCTCCAATTTCAGCTTCATAATAGTAAGGGAAGATTATTGAAGTGTCATGAACTGTGGCCTTCTCAGACACAGCATAAGATGATAGTGAGACAAGTCTTCTGGACCTGTCCCCTGGCAGTGATAAGAACATAGGAACCTAAGAAGAGCCCTGCTGGATCAGTCCATTTGGTCCAGCTTCCAGTATCTTACAGTGGCCCAACAGATGCTTCTGGGAGCACACAAGGCTACCTGTTGGCAACCTTCAGTCTTGAAAGACTCTGGTATCGCGGTCTGAATGGTGGTTCTGGAACAGCATCTAGTGTGACTGAAAAGACCAATTCGGGAGTGACAATCCATTCCACACTGGGAGCAAGTGCAGTCTGTCCCTGGTCTGTCTCCCTGGCTATGGGCCTTCCTTCTTTGCCTCAGTCTGTTGGCCAAGTGTCTCTTCAAACTGGGAAAGGCAATGCTGCACAGCCTGCCTCCAAGTGGGCCACTCAGAAGCCAGGGTTTCCCACTTGTTGAGCTCCACTCCTAAGGCCTTCAGATCCCAAGGCAACAAGAGACAACAAGAGATCTGCATCCTGTGGCCATTCTTTTGCATCTGGCATTCAGAGATAAGCTATCTCTGTCATCATGGCAGGTTTCCTCCATCAATTTGTCCAACCCCCTTTTAAAGACATCTAGGCCAGATGCCATTACCATATTCTGGGTCAAGGAATTCCACAGATATCATCACTGGGCAGCAAAGTATCACAAGAACACAGCCAGATGGCTCCGTCTGATTGGGAGAAAAGGGGAAGATCCATTCGCAATCGTACAGCCTACCAGGAAGTAAGTACACTTACCTCCTGCAAACTGTCTGATCATGCAACCACTTTCTGGTACGGTTGCATTGATGCTGGTGGAGGGGATAGGATAGGACTGGACTATGAGAGCGCAATCCTATCCTGTGCTGGAACAGGCAAACAAAGAAGCTTGCGCTGTATCCACCGCAGGATTGTGGCCAGAAGCAGCTTAGCCAGAGTCAAGGGGAAACTTTTCCCCTTACTCCTGGGTAAGGGCTTCTGGCAACAATGAGTCTCCTCAGACTTGCATCACCTCTGGAGGTGGCACAAGTCAGAGGAGAGCAGAGACGCTTGAAACTGCTCTGTTCTCCCTGGGAATGGGGGTTGGGATCTAGCATAACCTCCGGATCCACCCACACCCGGGGCCGCCCACCGCCTGCCCTCCCCCCACTCAGGGATGCCTCCCTCCCTCCTCCTCCCTGCCTCCCCATGCCTAACTTTCGTCCTTGCATCGGCTCATCCGAGCTGGGGATGAGCTGGGGGGAAGCCGGCATGGAGGCTTATGTCAGCCTCCGCAGGCCGGCGCTTCTTGGAGCGCCAACCTGGCTTCCCCTAGAGGAGGCGTAAACATTACAGCACGTAAACATGCTTTATGGCCGGCGTAGGGCGCAGTTAGGATTGGACCCTGAGTGTCACAAAACAACAACAACAGTATTTATATACCGCTTTTCAACAAAAAGTTCACAAAGCGTTTTACAGAGAAAATCAAATATCTAATGGCTCCCTGTCCCCAAAGGGCTCACAATCTAAAAAGATGCAACACCAGCAGACAGCCGCTAGAAAAGACACTGCTGGGGTGAGGTGGGCCAGTTACTCTCCCCCTGCTAAATAGAAGAGGAGCACCCACTTGAAAAAGTGCCTCTTAACCAGTTAGCATGTACCACCCTTTCAAAATAAGACAGTTTTGTGTCTTCACCTTGGTGCCCACCAGAAATGATCTTGACAGCAAAAACCTAAAATAAATAACATAGGTTGAGTTTTCATATTATTATTTTTCTTGAGAATAAAAATGGCTTCCTCATTATTACAGGTTATACGCAACCCATGTAATTGCAGGTCTACTCCTTGGAATGCTTCCTATATGCCTTTTCCAATTTGAAATAATCTTTATCCTCATGTGGGTCTTTTCATCATGGGTTGAGATGGAGCCAATTCTTAATATTACATCCTTATTATCTCTCTCTCTCTCTACACACACACACACACCCACACACACACACCCACACCCACACACACACACACACACACACACCCACACACACACACACACACAATTTGTGTGTGAAAGACACACACTCTCTCACACAAATACATATGTCTTTGTGTATATCTTTTGAGGTGTTGCAAGAGGGTGCCTCAGGTGCTTACTCACCTAGAACCAGGGCATAGAGAAGGAAGAGGATAAATGCCCTGACTAGCATCTAGCCAGATCCAGCTCTCTGTTGTGTGCCTGGGTGCAGAGCAATGGCATCCCTTGCGAAGTTCCTTGCGTGCCTTCTTGTCTCAGTGTTCAGCCTTCCAGCCATCATTCTGGGCTGTGCTGTCTTCCAATATGCCAAAGCTGTCCTGCCTCCTGGAACTGACCAACCATTAAAGGTCCGCTTCTTTTTCACTCTGTTCTTGTCAGCGATGGCTTTGGTAAGTTTTCTGGATTTTTAAAACTCAGAAACCTGTGGTCTTGGGGAAAGGTTTTGATAACAAAACGTGGTCCATCAACAACTTTTATATCATCTATACTAGAGATTCTATAACAAGATGATGGGTCCATGAATGACTTTCAGGCTGCAACCCTATATAGATTTTCTTGAGTAAGCCCCACTGAACACCATGGGATGTACATCTGAGTGGATCATGCTGCTAGCCAGGTTCATACTGTCTCTAGGTTAACAGGCAATGACTGTAACTCTACCAGTTACTGGAGGGGCACATAGGAGAGGGCTATTTGCATCTATCACCTGCCTGTGGACATCCTAGAACCATCTAGTGGTCCTGGTTTGGAAAACAGGATGCTGAATTATTATTATTATTATTATTATTATTATTATTATTATTATTATTATTATTATTATTATTATATTATTTATTTTTACCCCGCCTTTCTCGCCGAAGGGACTCAAGGCGGCTTACAAACAAGGTTAAAACAAATTTTAAAAAGCATAACTTAAAAACAGATAAAAACATAGCATATCATAAAAACAGTAGTCAGATAAGAAAAAAAAATAACCAGGTAAAAGAGCATAGTGCAGCAAATTAGAAAAGGATCAGGCCTGTAACCAGATGTTTAAAAAGATATTAAAAGATGTTAAAAAGGCCAGGAACTCAGAAGGCTTGTCTAAACAGAAGGGTCTTCAGGCCTTGCCGAAAAGTTTCAAGAGAGGGAGCAAGTCAAGGGGAAGGGAATTCCATAGCGTTGGTGCCACTACTGAGAAGGTCCTATTTCTTGCTGCCACCCCACATACCTCCCTAGGCGGTGGCACTTGTAAAAAGCCCTTCTCTGGTGACCTAAGAGGACGAGCCGGATTGTATGGGAGTAGGTGATCTCTAAGATACCCTGGCCCAGAGCAGTATAGGGCTTTAAAGGTCAAAACCAGCACCTTGAATTGGACCCTGAAACGAATGGGCAGCCACCTGGTGATGGACTCAAGATAGACTATTGCAACTCCCCCTCCCCGTCCCTGCAATCTTGGCTGTTGCAACACCTGAAAACCTGGTGGACAACCTCAGAGAGACTAACTCCTCCTGCCATGTACAACCAGGTCTCCGTAATACATACCAGGTCAGCTTTCTCATCCAGGATTAAATCCCAGATGATGCAGGTTTTATTATTCATCGACCTGGTATTCAAAATTATAGAGACCAATGTTCTGATCCATTAGGACTGTTCTTATGCTCCTATAAAGGATTAGATACAGTCATGTGACAGGGCTCAGAGTTTGCAAGAGCTTGGGGAGTTAGTCCATAGGGCTTCAGCTTCCCCTTGGCTGAAGGATTGACTGCTAGAAGGGGTGGTGGCACCTACTGGAGGGCAGTTTGCCCTGAGGACTTGTGCACCCAACTGTTTGGTGTGCTAGGCCAGTCAGGTGAATGTGCAAACGTTTGGCTTTTTGTCTAGGAACTGTACCCTGCTCTCTCTCGGAGTATGAAGACCCTTGAGATACTAGGATACACAAGAACGAAATGGGAACATGCATCTCTGACTAACTGGGGGTGTTTGGCCAGTGAACCAGGAGCGTGTAAGACCAGTCAGAGAGACTCTGGACTGTGTCATGGTGATTAGCAATAGTGACAGCTAATATCCGGAATGGATGTACATAGAGACTCCATGTACGTACAGCAGCTACGAGGGGAAACACAATGGACGAAGGCAGCTGCTATCATCATCATCATCCAGTTGTGTCACAGCCCATCAGATGTTTGGACTGAGATTTTTGGACGCTCACTAGTTTGAACTCTACCCAAGAGTTTAAGAACTGGTGAGATATCACCATATCACGTTCAGTGTTCCTACCAGCACAGCTCATTGCAGTTGGTCAAGTGTTAACTTTGCAGTGCTTATGTTGGGCAGATATTTCTTATTGCACAATCCCAGCTTGCGCTGGAACAGGAAGGCCAGCATGCCTGCCCTGTATTCCAAGCAAGTTTCGGGCTGCAAACAGGACAAGGGGAACCGCTTCCAGCCCAAATGGGTCTACTCAGATCTGGTAGAGGTGGCGCAGATCTGAGCAGCCCAGAAATGGCCTGGGTAGGCTGCCCAGGAATGGGGGTTAAGATCTGGCATAACTGCTGAGTCCCGACCCTGCCTCCCACTTCCCCAATGCCCCCTCTCCTGTCTTAAAATACCTCACTCCCACCCTCCCCACACACCCCAAATCCCATGCCGGCCTGGAAAGGCCAGTGCATACATAACCATCTGCCGGTGCAACAGAACCCGGTTTGGCCTCTGGAGGCCCGTGCATGACTGTGGGCCGTCCTCCCTCCCCTTCAATCAGCCCAAAAGTGCTTTACGGCACTTTTGCAATGATGATGGGCCACTGCAAAGGACTTGCGTTGCCCCAGGGCGCCTTTTGGATTGTGTCCTTAAGGTTATTGTTGTTGTTAAATTCATTGTTTCCCATGCCTCCCTTAAATAATCTATTTGCCTGAGCCTTTGTGCATCTTTTCAGCTTTGAGCAAAACCTGGACGTGCTATCATAAGCATATAAACACTTGTGACTTACGGCAGCAGATCTCCCACTTAAAGCATCACAAAAGTCTTGGTGCTGTCCTATTCTTTGGGGCCACCAGTGCAAACGGCAGGGGCCTCTCATGTTTGCCACTGGCTTCCAGATATCACACCAGAGCAGGTAAGGTGGCAGGCAGGTAGGTTCAGGGGCTGGAGGGAGTGGATTTTGGCAGCAGCAATGCATGCCAGGATCCTATCCCCCTATCCTGGCTTGGACCCACTCCCAGAGGCTCCTCAGTGTTAGGCCAGGTAAATAAGCAGGAGGCCTACCAGGGGGCAAGTAAAAAATCTTTTATTTACCCCCACTGTAGGATGCAGCACTTGCTCCGTTGGCACTGCTACATCATGTAAACCAGGGGTCTCCAAATTTTTTGGCCAGAGGGCCGCATTAAATATCTGGCACAGGGTAGAGGGCCAGAAAAAAAATTTAAATATAAAATTGATATAAATTAATTAGACATGTAACTTAGATGAGTGAATAGATGAATGAATGGGCTCATTCATTCAATCTCTCTGGCCCTTAGAACACTCTCCAGATGCAACCAGAGCACAGCTCCAATCACGTTCGGTCAAATGGGCCAGAAGCTTTGAGGGGACAAGAGGCTGGCTGCGGGCCGCATCTGGCCCCCGGGCCAGGGTTTGGAGAGCCTTGATGTAAACTGGTGGGGAACAGGATTGGGTCCTCAGAGCCCAATCCTATATGCATGTTTACTCAGAAGTAAGTTCCACTGTAGCCAATGGGGCCAACTCCTAGGAAAGTATACATAGATTTGCAGCCTCAATTTCCTTAAATTCAACTGTAGCTCCAGAGTGATGAAATCTGAGCCATTCCTAACATTTTCCTTTGAGGAATACAAGTTGTGCAAGTCTCAAATGAGCTCCTGGAACAAATTTCTTTCCAATCAGGGTTTTGTTTTGGAGAAACTGGGACTTCAAAGCCTGCTTGGAACACTTCGACTTCTGGTAAATGGAGTGCCTCCTTTCAAGGACCCATCAATTCTCATCCAAAACCAGGACTTTGATGAGGTGCCGGTGAGGATTTATCAGTCTAAAAAAACAGGCACTGAAAGAAAGAAAGCAGTCCTTTTCTTCCACGGAGGTGCGGGCACGTTTGGAAGCATCGGTAAGAAAGACATGTCAGGTTTATTGAAAATGTTGAACCCGCAAAAAAAAGTAATGCTTGATGATTAACAGCCCCATTAACAATGGGGCTAAACGATTCTGTGGCCACCCTTGGGCTGCCACAGAATTAAGAGACTCTGTGTCAGGCCACATGGCCCAACATGGAGGCTCTGGATGTGGCAAAGCAGAGCTGCACTGGTCCCACCTCCCTCCTGTTCCTTCTCCCAGCATGCCTCCACCATGGAACACCTCCTTCCTGCCTCCCCCCAACGTCCCCACTCACCTCTCCACTGCCCTATGGTCCATGCAATCATCAAGCAGCGGAGCACCAGCGATCCACCGGCACTAACCCAGCACCTCCTGGCACTGAGCTACCTCTGGCGGTGGGCTGGTATTGAGGGCCACAAATGTGCTTTATGGCATGTTTGCAACACTCACCACTGGTGGAGCACCAGTGGTATGAGCTCAGGATTGGGCTATGAGTCTTTTTCTTCTTCTTCTTAGCTGCAAGATCTCACAGAGCGTTGGTTAGGGATCTTGTAGTGTGATCTCATTGCATAGTGTGATGAGATTTGTTGACCACATTTGAGGGAAAGCAAAGTTCATGCATTGACCTCATTGTGAACCTGTCCCTGTTCCCAGATGTGTGGGTGACTCTCTTTCTTGCCACATCCCTGCCAAAAGCAGGTTTTGTTGCTTTCCAAGGCAAGGCTGTGATCCCGGTGTGCTGATTCATGACTAGTTGGAGCAGGATGGGAAGTGCACTTGGGTGCAAGTCCACAATGAAAGCAAAGCATCATTTTGCACCTGGGTGCACATCCAGAGGTGTATGTTATGCATCCACATTCAATGGGTTTCAATGGGTTGTTTCAATGGCAGCCATCATCACCCAGGCAGAACAGAACAGGAAAAGAAGTGGTAAGCAGCAGGTTAATCAAATGTAGAAACAGCAGGGTATAGTGCAGGGGTGTTAAAACTCATTTCCTATAGTGGGCCAATAGCATTCTCGGTGCTTGCTGAGGGCTGGAAGTGACATCATAAAGCAGGAAATGACATCATTAAGCAGATTATGGCCAGAAACAAGCACTTTGTTCTCACATAGAAACTCATTAGCTGCAACTGACAGAAGAGAAAATGTGCAGATCTTGTTCAGATTTTCCAGATGTGAGAGAGCCCAATTATAAAGGTGGGCTGGAGAAACCACTTCTGGGGCTGCATCCAGCCCCCAGGCCTGATGTTTGTCACCCCTGGTATAGCAGCTGTGGTGCTGAACTTGGACCTGAAAGATCCAGGACAGCCATGAAGCTTCCTGGGTGCATTGGACCAGTCACATTCTCTCAATCTCATGTACCCCACAGGGTTGTTGTGAGGACAAAAAGGAGGGAAGGGACCATGTACTCCACCCTGAGCTTCTTGGAGGAAGGGTGGTATACAAAAATACAAAATAAATAAGAGAATCAGTGACCAAACTCTAACAGATTAAGGAGATCAGTTACAGTTCTTCCTGCAATTGGTGGATAACCTGTTACACCAGTGTTTCTCAAACTGTGGGTCGGGAACCACTAGGTGGATTGCGAGCCAATTTCATGTGAGTCCCTATTCATTTCAATATTTTATTTTTAATATATTAGACTTTATGCTACCATGGCATGTGACTGCATTGGGGAAATGTTATAGATCTGTACTTTTTAACAGGCTGCTCTGTATATGCTTTTAACAATGTTAGTAAATAGGACTTAAGCCTGGGAAATTGTGTGTAGGATTGCAGCCTAGGATCATTACAAATTTCCCTGGGAGGCTTCTCTGCTAGCCTGAGTGTGCGGCCACCAGCCATGAGCTCTGGTGGCCTCGTCATGCGTGCTGTTGCAGCAGCACTTCGGCCACTGTCATGGCACTTCTGCCAGGGGAGCAGATGTTCCACTGGTAGCCAGTACAGTTAAGACTGGGCTGTAAATCAGTCAGCCTGACTTCTCATTGGGACCCCTTCCCCAACAATCCCTTATCATAACTTTTAATTGCAGTGGTGCTTTTCTGTCCTTAAATGTATAATAACTGACAAATGCTGACTTTCAGATGCCTATGAGAGAATATGCCGGCATATCGCCAAAGAAACTGATTCCGTGGTGGTAGCTGTAGGGTAAGTGCTCATTTCAGAGACGCGCCTCTTTTGCTTCTAGATAGCAGGGACATGCTGTGGGTGGGGAGGTAGGTGATGCAGAGCCTCCCTGCCAGAGTCCTTTGAAAAGCGCCGCTGTATGTGAGGTGTGCAAGCACATGCAACCCACACACTCCGCACATCCCTGCTAGATAATCAGGTGCTCTTCTGTTCATCGCAATCTTCTCCTCCATGCTGCCTCTTCTGTTCTATCCCTCTCTTCCTTTTTGAATCCAAGGACTGGATCAGGAAAGTTCATCAATCCTCCACCTGAGGCAACCCCCTCAGTCAGCCTCAGAAAGTGATCTTAATTCTGGGCAGGTTGATATGGAAAATGACAATGCCAGTGGGGAATCTTCGGCTATACAAAGGGGGTATATACAAGACACTTCCCCTGCACTCAGTGGCATAGCTAGCAGGGGGTGGGGGCAGAAAACATTTGGTGACACCCTTAGGATATGTGTGACACCACTAGTGGTCAAAATTGTGCAAACCTTGTTGTTTGTGAATAATACCATAAAATTATATATCATTCGATAGGTAATTTAATGCAGAAACTGTCGATTATGTTCTATCAAAAGTTATAGTCAGATAACCAGAAGAGGAAAACTCAATTGCATTATGTAACAAAAAGTGAATTTCTTTAACTCAAAACTGACCAATGAGACTGATTGTTCCAAGAGCCAGTGAGATATTGTTAAGACACAGCATGGAACCAATAAGTTGTTAGCAGTGCCAACTTTCATTTCCATGTATCAGAGCTAATACTGGAACTCATATTCTGTTGTGTCAATGCCATCAAGTTGGCCTCTGGTTTTGTGTTTTGTTTTTGTTGATTACTGATTTGTTGAGTGACCTTTACTGTTATACAGTAAAATAAATAAATAAATAAAATTAATGAGGGTGACACCAACCCTAGTGATGCCACTGGTGGGAATGTTGGATGTTGTTGGTCACTTGCTTAGATGTCTGTTAAAGTGGACCCCAGAATCTGGTTGAGGGTGGGATCATGGAGAGGGGGACATGTGGGGGGCTAATATTGGGAGGGGTGGTGGAAAGGTTCTTATATTGCAAACAGGGAGATGAGTAGCGGACAATGGATGGAAGGATTACTATTGGGGATATTAATTGTGACTTCTGATGGGAATGGGAACTGGGAATAGGTGGAGAGGGTTACATACATCTAACCATGTAAAGTTTATAATCATTGCAGGAAAGAAATGTTCTCATGGGTTTTGCTTGCATGCAAAGTCTTTCAGGTCACACAGAGTTCCTGCAGCTTGTTGAATAGGAGGAGGGGGTTGGAAGTTGATGTGGGGGTGGAAAGTGGGGTGTTGCTGGTCATTGGCTTCGATGACTTTAAAAGTGGATTCTGTGGACTATAGATCTACCAGTAGTTATTAACTATGATGGCTACACTGAATCTCTAGATGCCCAGGCAGTATATAACTGAGTACTACGCACAGGGGAGGGCAGAGAATTTCATCCCAGTTTGTGGGGAAATGTACACCATGTTTATTTTCTGGCCATTATTGTTATTCATGGCATGTCATGACTATACTGAAAATAATTTTGTTGTAGGTGGGGTCAAATTATGGGCCCCAGGTGTCAAGTGACCTAGCTATACCTCTGCCTACACTTGCAGTCGACAGATGAAAGCAGAGGAAAGAGTTTTTTCACACTTTCGATCAAGCACTGTGATTACATTGCTGTTTCCATAGGTATCATGTGGCTCCTGAGAATCCTTATCCAAACCAATATACTGAATGTCTCAAGGCTACAGTCCATCTGATGAAGAATTCAGAGGCCTATCAGGTGGACTCCTCCCGTGTCATTCTTAGTGGTGACAGCTTTGGAGCAACTTTGGCCACTTATGTTTGCCAGTTACTGGTAAACAGACAAGACCTCCCCAAATTGTACGCCCAAGTCTTAATCTATCCGGCACTACAGGGAATAGACTTCTCTTTGCCTTCGTATCAACAGAACCGCAGAGTCCCACTCCTGTGGTCTGAACTTATAGCCTATTTTGGCTGCCGTTTCCTTAACACAGACCTGTCCATCCTGAACGATATTTTAAAAAATTGCCACGTTCCTGAGGCGATCAGGCTGAAGTATAGGAAGTGGGTAAGTGCAGACCTCATTCCGGAAGAGTTCAAGGTCAGAGGCTACAAACCAGAAGACTTTGCCTTGCGTCAATTTAAGCCAAAGGTATATGAAGAAATGAAGCAGGTTTTTGAAGTTTCATTTTCACCACTTCTTGCCGAAGATGCTATCATCAGCAAGCTCCCCCAGACGTGCCTGGTGACCTGCGAATTTGATCCACTCAGAGACGACGGACTGTTGTACAAGAAACGGTTGGAAGACCATGGTGTGCCGGTCACGTGGCTCCACATTAAGGATGGCGGCCACGGAATGGCTGTCCTTTTTGGCTATGGAGTCTTCTCATTACCGTCTGCAGAACGAATTGTGAGGGACACCACAACATTTATCAAAAATGTATGAGATGCCTTTCCCAAATAAAAAGCAATGATCAACACAACATCGTGCTTTGTTTCTGAAATGTGGCACTTGTGGAAACATTCATCATTCAAAGAGGCAATGATGGCTCCCTCCTCTTCCCCACCCACACAAAATATCAGTGAAGACCAGAGATTCCAAGTGCAATTCGATCCCCCACCATGCTATAGCATGCAGCCACAACAAAAAGGCCTGCAGTCACCTATGGGTCTCCTTGGACATTTTAGTGGCTTATTTCCAATGAGAGAGGAAGGTTGGGGATGTCTTGGAAGGGGCATTTGAGATGTGCATAACTCCCAGTAGAACCACCTCTTCCCACCCCCTCCCTGTCCCCAGTTCCTCCCCAACATACCCCATTCCTCCCACTCCCCACCCCTGACTAGCTTAAACCCATTTTCCACCATAGACGTGTTTGCACAACTTTTAAAAAGTTGCATTTTTGCAACTATTCAAGGGAACCTCCAGAGAAATATTTAAAGAAAAAAAATTCAAAGTGTTTCCACATACCTGAAAACAATTGTGTTTTGTAACCTATGGTGGTCTACATGCATGTTTTTTACCTGCCTGCAGTGTTGACTATTAATTCCTATGGAAACCATGCAAGAAACCTGAACTCACCCCAAAAATCTTTTTTTAAAAGACCCACCTGGTCTTACTGGGCAGACAGCTGTTCCAAGATCTTGCAGACGAGGGCCCCAGTGTGATCCTCCTGGAGTAAGAACTGCTTTCTCGAAAAACCCAATTTTTTACATTGCTTTGGGCTGCAGCAAGAGCAAGATTAGGTGTTTTGCAGGCTTTTGATACAGGGCCCAATCCTATCCAATTTTCCAGCACTGATGCAGGTGCAATGCAGCTCCGATATAAGAGAACATACACTCCCTTATTTCGAGGAGGCCTCCATTTTGCCCCCCCCCCCACTACAGGATGCAGTGCACGCCCCATTAGCACGGCTGCACCAGGGCTGGAAAATTGGATAGGATTGGGCCCACAGTCTGCTACTTATCTCTCATCCCCTGTAATGAGCAGGAGACAGAATTCTTCTTTACTCTTCTTGACCTTCGTGCTCTGTGAATAGCTTGAAAAAATCTTCTTTTTGTATCAGATCTGTGGGAACACCTTGAAATTGTTCCAAAGACATGTTTGGAAATTATTGTGTCACTTTTTGGAGGCCCTCTGAACACATTGAGCAAACACACCTTTTGATATAAAATGGGTATGTGAACGGAATTAGAGGTGTTTGCACAATCTCTTCAAATTTCTTTAGCAAATAATTGCAGTTGTTTGTTTGTACCTGAAAGCTTTAAATTCAGAATTCAGGTTGGTCTGTTGTTGTCAATGTTCACATGTTGATCAACCTATAGATCTCTATTGAGAAAGAGCCTCTTTAAATAAATGCATATGAAGAGGTTCCACTTTTGTTTGTTCATTGACTATAGGACACTTCTAATAATTCCTCCCTCTTCCTTCCATCCATCCTGAGCCTCACTCCTGAACATTCTTACACGTTCAGCCTTTGGCCTAAATGGAATCCCTTTATCACATGTTGTGCCATGTTGGCTTTCCTACTTGCCCATTATGCGAGGAGTCATACGACAAGGAAGATCTCCTGTGTTAGGATTCATGACCCATGTAATTGTCACCAAGGAGAGTCCTTGTTTTCTGATACCTATCCCTGCTAAAGCATTGTTCTCATACCATCCCTTGGTCTGTCTTTTGGGGATGCCGTCATAAGATATTGTTACCATGGCATGCATTGGGTTGTCCTTCTTCAGAATTCAGCTCCCTTCGGGGCCAGTTGAACATCCTCAAGTGCTAAAGGCAATGCCGCCAATACTGCTGACCTTCTTCCATGATGCCTTCTCGTGTCCAATGCATCTCTGTTCTCACCCAGCAGCACATCGGATGCCACTGATGAGGCTGAAAGAGAGCATCATGACTGAGTGGGGATTTGAACCTGGTTTCCCTCCCTGGTCCAACATTCAACCCATCCTTCATCAACCTGGTGTCCATGGGTTGTGTCTAGTGGCCCCTGCCTGTCATCTACTGCCCCTGTCTTTCCCCCTGCTTCTCCTGTGACCTGCCAACCTCTGACCTGACTGCCATTTGCTTCCACCTGCTGAGGTGGAAGCAGCAGTAGGTTGATAAGAGGTGGAAAGACTGTAAAGGAGAAGGAAATCACAGAGGAGGCAGTGGTAGGATGGTAGAGAAGAAGCCAATGCCTAGATGAACAGCATGGAGACCCCACCTGATTTGGGGCCAGCACCAGTCCTTCAATGCTACCCCCATTCCTTGGTGCCCACTGGCACTTTTAGATGGGAACCACTGAATTTCTCTGGTTCTTCATTAACTTCATTTCACAGAAATATCTCAAGCACATGAGAGAGGGCAGCGCATCAGCATCCACAGGACTTCAGCACTGCAAGGGCCATTTTTCTGTCTTGCTCCCACTCTTGTTTACAAGCAGTTCTTTGAGGCCTGCACTGTTTGCAGACAGGATATGGATCTGTTCATGCTCAGTCCTGGCTTGGTTGGACAGAGCTGCACATGCAGCGTCTGGGTGCAAGGATGCTCAATTAGTCAGCACCAGCGATGGGGAAGTGTACATAGGGGCATTCGCACAGAAATCCGCCCCAGATATTCTGTACCCAAGTACAATATAATGTATGAATAGCTTTTATGACAGCCAGTTGCGATCCTGTGTCAGCCAGGGCCAGCAACACAAAATGCTGTCCACCCCACCTCCAATGGGCATGTAGGGAGGCCTTCTGAGAGCCAGAGTGGACACCCGATGCCTTCCCAGCCCTCGGAGGCCCTCTGTAGTTGCCCGGTGGGGGGGGAGAGGGGGCAAGGGGGGCTGTTCCTGGCCCTGATGAAATTTGGATGTGATGCCTTTCTGGGGCCAGGGAGCTTGCGGGCATTAGAAAGGATTGTTAAAAAAAAATGGGAGGGGGTCACGGTGCTGCCCTCTGGGCGGCACCACTGGGCATTTGCCCCCTTGACCTCCCCCCCCAAGTATACCAGCGATGACAGCAGCAACAGGGCAAGTATCCTGGGTTGAAGTATTTCATTCTAAATGTGAACAAGAAGAGCTAGGGTGATGGATACGGTTGTCAGGAGTCCCAATGGCCACCAGGTGTCACCAAAGGAACCTGTTCACTTCTATGCTCTTCTCCAGCAACCCAAAACAGGGAGGAGGGTGGATTGTGAACTGCTGAATTTCTCCCTGGATTTGCAGATTCCAGGGAAACTCCTAGCACTAAGCTGAGGATCCTTCCAGAGTTGGGTGCGCACATTTGTTTGAATGCTGCTGTGAACGTAAGAAGGAGTCTTCAGCTAATGAGACCAGCAGTCTCTCTCACTCAGCTCTGTCCACGGGCCGGCAGAAGCTCTCTAGGAGTTCAGGCAGTAGTCAGATTCCGGTTGTGCTGGTCAGCGTACAAGGGGGGCCCATAATGTCGACCAGCAGCTCTCAAACATTTCAATCTTTGGAACCTTTTAGACTCTTAAATGGAGCCTCGGGGAGCCCCACCACTATATGTGCAGAGTCTTGGGCAGCTTCAGAGCATGGGCACATGCATGGAGTGGCACAATGCTGAACAGATGACGGCCACTTATGGTGTGCTCGTGAAGCCCCTGAAGAAGGGTCAGGGAGTCGGGGACGTTTTTCAGGACCAGCTCCTGGGAACACCTTGTTTCTCACCTGAAACTGCGGGTCTAGAGATCTAGAAGATCTGGTAACGATTGCCAGGAGAGGGATGGTTATTCTGATGGCGTTAAAGTATCTGGAGCTTGAAAGCTCGGCTGGGGGGCTAGCCTTTCAGGACTTTGCCAGCAAGACAGTGAAGGAGACGCGGAGCTTTGAACCATGACAAACTGCTGAACCCCTTGTGGGAGATCATATTCTGAAAGAAGATACTGGGAAGAACAAAGTAAGTGCTGCTTGTGTTATGTAAACCCTGGTTTTAACGGATTGATTTGGCTCAACTCTTTGAAGGAGAAAGGAGAGAGGGGAAAGATTCTGCCACCTCACTGTGGATTTTTATATTTAGAAGATTGTTGAGCATTTGGTGTTATATGGAGAATATGCAGCATGATTTCATCGATATATTTTCTAAATGTGTAGCCCTGTATTGGATATAAATTCTTCTTATCAGACTCTGGACTTGGGACTATTTTGGATTTTCTTAGATCGCGGAAGGATATCGTGAAGTGTGGAGTGGAAAATAGAACTTTGTCTTTAGCAGAGAGGGAAAAATTCCTCACATTCCATTGTAGAAGAGAGTTGTCTATGACATCTAGTGACATCTGGTGGACTGGAAAATAATTACAAAGAGAAATGACTGACTTTGGAACAAGAGTGGAAAAACTGCATGTTGGAAAAAATGGATGAATTGCTGGTATTGACACAAAGACAGGTGATTCGGTCTTTGCAGATCCAGATCAGCGTGGAAATTTTGGGCAGGCAAGTGTCTGGGCTGAGTGAGATGGAAGGCGAAGACATAGCATTGGAGACAGACAACTATGGATCAACAATCTGAGCTATTGCTGGATGAGGCAAACTGGAAGAGAGGATTGAGGAAGATACTGGATCAGAATAGAGAGGAGGCATTTCGATTGACAGACCTTGAAGACATCGGTCAAGAAATTGGTCAAAGGGTCAAGATGACTTATCGGGACTTGGATTTGTGGGGAGGAGTAGGGAGAGGTTGCATTTTAAGGAAGGAATTATTGAAACAGATTTGTAGGAAGTTTATTAGGAAAAAAAAGGAAAAAAAATGAAAAATGAAATAGAGGGAAGTTAAAGTTTAGAGATGATGTGAGATGCAAATTGAAATTTAAGATACTGATATGATCTAGTAGTTATATAATATTTGATTGGGATAAGAGAATATATAGGTCAGTATTTTGTAGGTCAATTTTGTAAGTTAATTTTGATGAATTAGAAGTGGAATTTATTGATGGGGATGATCTGGAATATATGGAAATGATTTGATAGATTGATTTATATTTAGATTTATGGTATGTATTTAGTAGAAAAAAATTGTATTAGAATAAGTTGTATAAATGAGTTTAGAATTTTATTGAAAGAGGGAAAATAATGAACGGTGGAAAAAGATGCAGAGTGATAGTTAAAGTTTAGAGTTAAAATGTAGAAATTGGTTAGAGTATATATGTTATTAAAATGTTGTATTTTTAGATATTAATAATTTTAGAATGTTATAGGTTAATTGGAGATGGTATAGAGCAGGGGTGTCCAAAGTTTTTGGCAGGAGGGCTACATCATCTCTCTGACACTGTGTTGGGGGCCGAGGAAAAAAAGAATTAATTTACATTGAAAATTTGAATAAATTTACATAAGTTTACATAAATGAATATATTAAAGATGAACTTATATGAATGAATGAAGGTCTTGAAATAGCTCAAGGTCTATAAAGGTCTTGCACAATGCAAGGTTGGCCTTTCCTTTGCTGCTGCTACTGCATCACAGACCTGAAACAGCAAACAGTGGAGGAAGCCCTCATCCCACAGCTCACGCGAGAGGTCAGACAGTCGCCCTCAGGCTGAGAGCAGTTGCATTGGGCCAGTGAGGGCTCCAACAAATCTCCAGAGAGCCAGAGGCTCATTGGAGACTGGGGGATCCCTGAGGGCCGCATTGAGAGGCCTTGAGGGCTGCATGTGGTCCCAGGGCCGGGGTTTGGGCACCCCTGGTATAGAGGTTAGAGAAAGAGAAATGATATATTCAGTTATAATGACATTAACAATTGTAAAATTTTGTATACTACTAATTTGAGATGTTATAGAGGTTATAGATAGAGAAATGATATACTTGGTTATTATGATATCAACAGTTGTAAAATCTAGTATATGAGATATTGATAAGAATTTAGAATTTTAATGAAGAGAGAGAATTATGATGATGATGGAAATGATGAAAGAAAGTATAGAAACAGAAAGAAAGTATAGAAACTTTAGATAATTTTTAGATAATTTCCTTTAGATAATGTATTTAGATAATTTTTTTTTCTCTTTTCTCCTTTTTATTTGTAGAATGAGATTTTAGTATAGGTATATGGTATCCTGCAAACCCAATGTTGTTATGTATATTTATGTTCTTATGTGTGTTTGGTTTTTTTGTTTGTTTGTAGAAAAACAATAAAAAAATTATTATATAAAAAAAGAGGGGTCAGGGAGCCCAAGGGCCTTCTTTGAGGAACGCTGATGTAGACATTAGTATCAGCTCCCAAGAGAAGAGAAAAGGTGTAATGTGGTCCATGTGATGACAACCCTTTGTTGGAAATGTTTCCTCCCAGATTTCCCTCACCTAGAAGCACAGTAACATCAAAACCCAATGCAAATTTATCATTCTGCATGCGCCTTCTGATGAAAAATGTTTAATTCTGCTATCTTTTAAAAAGTGCACTGTTTTAATAGCCTTGTCTGATCACATCCTTTCTACATGACACGCAGCTGTGGAAAAGCCATTGAAACAGTTAGTCTCCTGGCTGATACACACAATCACTTTGGAAACTGGCTCAAACTTTTTTATACTCAGATTGGGCAGAAGGTGTCCACACAGGAATATTCAGTCATCTGAATATTTTACCATGGTGCCAAATCAGCGGATCATGGAAGGTTCCCACAAGGGCATCTAGTCTAACCCCCAGCCTATAACAGGAAATTCTCCTAGAGTAGAGATTTTCAACCTTTTTCAACTCACGGCACACTGAGAAGATGCTAAAATTGTCAGTGCGCATCACCAGTTTTTTTAATTACTACATTACAATTAATAAGTACAATTAATTAATTAAATCATTACAAGACCATTACAGAAATCACCACATGCTGAAATTAAACTTCTCTAAACTTGAATAGATCTTTCTCATAAAGTTACCTTGGACCAAACATCCCTTGGAAAGGGAAGAGGGAATTGTATGTGGTTTCTGGAATGGAGGAAAACATGTTTGGAAGTTAAGGTGGTCACATTTTTATCAGAAGTTGACAAAGAGGTCACAGCACATAGTATACTGAAGAAATGGGGAGTGAGAAGCAGTGAAGTGGCATGATCAAAACAAGGTTTGAGATCCAACAGGGGGAGAGAGAGAATGCAAGGCAAAGATTCCAAGACCTTTGGAAAGTGGGGACAAGCTAGGAAGGAAGGTGTTAACTGCCTATGTAAGATTTTAGGATGGGGGAGGAATGAATTGTGTGTGCAGGCAGGAGTGAGGTGGGGGAGAAGGTGAGGGGGAAGAGATGTGTCAATTGCCAGCTCGTATATGCAAGGCCTGTCAGTGCAGGCAATGCAGGGAGGGCCACTTTTGGGGCGGACAAAAGCTGGCAAGATGGGAGAACTGGAATGTCTGGTGACTAGGGAAAACATTGACATAGGGGGCATAATGGAAACCTGGTGGAATGCGGAGAATCAGTGGGATACCACAATCCTGGGCTATAAACTCTACAGGAGGGACAGGCAGGGGGCGTGTTGGAGGTGGGGTGGCCGTTTATGTTAAGGAAGGGATAGAATCCAGCAAAGTAGAGATTTAAGGCAGGTCCGACTCCACCGTAGAATCTCTGTGGGTTAAATTACCAGGCCTGTGGAGCGATGTAATACTGGCGGCATACTATCGTCCTCTAGACCAGAAGTTGGAAGGGGACCTTGAACTGAGGAAACAGATCAGGGAGGTGACAAGGAGGGATAGGGTTCTAATCATGAGG
This sequence comes from Tiliqua scincoides, assembly GCF_035046505.1. Classification (NCBI taxonomy): domain Eukaryota; kingdom Metazoa; phylum Chordata; class Lepidosauria; order Squamata; family Scincidae; genus Tiliqua; species Tiliqua scincoides. The sequence continues at coordinate 9,038,823 of NC_089829.1, forward strand.
GACTTTAATTATCCTCATATTGACTGGGTCAATTTGTGTTCTGGTCACGAAAAGGAGGAGAATAAAAAGGAACATAAACTGTGGCAAAATAAATGTAAGAAGGTGATACGGGAGGCCAAATCAGACTATGAGGAATGCGTGGCCAGCAGCATTAAGGGGAATAATAAATGGAAGTCTTGCCCTAATGAAGAGAATAAAAAGGAACATAAACTGTGGCAAAAGAAATGTAAGAAGGTGATATGGGAGGCCAAGCGAGACTTTGAGGAACGCATGGCCAGCAACATTAAGGGGAATAATAAAAGCTTCTTCAAATACGTTAGAAGCAGGAAACCCGCCAGAGAAGCAGTTGGCCCTCTGGATGGTGAGGGAGGGAAAGGGGAGATAAAAGGAGACTTAGAGATGGCAGAGAAATTCTGTCTTCACAGTGATCCCGAATGAACACACACACTGTTCTTTGGATTTTTGGAGAGGCAATCAACAGATGACATGAGAATTCAAAGGACTTCTAACGTTTACTCATTTGCAAACGGGACCCCCCCACACACACATGGAGGACCCCGAAGGATCACAATGATGCAAGTTTTATAGGGTCTTTTAGATAGGGGAGGGGGGACAAGAGCACACAAAGAGAGGAAAAAATCCCTGGGAAAAATAACAGACCAACAGGCACACAAACAACATTTGGCATTGTTATCAGATCAACATCTTGAGCCTCAGGATGTTGATCAGAAGGGCAATTCGATACGCATCGGTAATTTGTTTACAGAGATATCCATTACAGGGGGTCTGGTACTCTAACTCATCCCTTTTTACCCTAACCCTTTCATCCTCATTTGTTGATTGCCCTTTATTTATGACTTTTCTGTTCACCCTTGTGAACCCATACCTACAGCTAGCTTGTTCTGTGAGAGGGATAGCTTTTGGTCAGAGGAGAGCCTTATGGGTGAACTGGACATCTTAGTATATTTCCATATTGTGAGCTGGGCATATTGATATCAACGGCAGAAGACCTCAGGCAGAAACAGCTGCCGAACAGCCTCCCCTGACCGAGGAATTAAGTCAGATAGAGGTTAAAAGAGAAGATGTTTCAGACCTCATTGATAAATTAAAGATCAATAAGTCAATGGGCCTGGATGGCATCCACCCAAGAGTTATTAAGGAATTGAAGAATGAAGTTGCTGATCTCTTGACTAAGATATGCAACTTGTCCCTCAAAACGGCCACGGTACCAGAAGGTTGGAGGATAGCAAATGTCATGCCTATCTTTAAAAAGGGAAAGAGGGGGGACCCGGGAAACTATAGGCCAGTCAGCCTAACAACTATACCGGGTAAGATGGTGGAATGCCTCATCAAAGATAGAATCTCAAAACACATAGCCGAACAGGCCTTGCTGAGGGAGAATCAGCATGGCTTCTGTAAGGGTAAGTCTTGCCTCACAAGCCTTATAGAATTCTTTGAAAAGGTCAACAAGCATGTGGATGCAGGAGAACCCGTAGACATTATATATCTGGACTTTCAGAAGGCATTTGACAGGGTCCGTCACCAAAGGCTACTAAAAAAACTCCACAGTCAGGGAATTAGAGGACAGGTGCTTTTATGGATTGAGAACTGGTTGGAGGCCAGGAAACAGAGAGTGGGTGTCAATGGGCAATTTTCACAGTGGAGAGAAGTGAAAAGCGGTGTGCCCCAAGGATCTGTCCTGGGACCGGTGCTTTTCAACCTCTTCATAAATGACCTGGAAATAGGGTTGAGCAGTGAGGTGACAAAGTTTGCAGACGACACCAAACTTTTCCAAGCGGTGAAGACCAGAAGTGATTGTGAGGAACTCCAGAAGGATCTCTCAAGACTGGCAGAATGGGCAGCAAAATGGCAGATGCGCTTCAATGTCAGTAAGTGTAAAGTCATGCACATTGGGGCAAAAAATCAAAACTTCACATATAGGCTGATGGGTTCTGAGCTGTCTGTGACAGATCAGGAGAGAGATCTTGGGGTGGTGGTGGACAGGACGAGGAAAGTGTCAACCCAATGTGCAGCGGCAGTAAAGAAGGCCAATTCTATGCTTGGGATCATTAGAAAAGGTATTGAGAACAAAACGGCTAATATTATAATGCCGTTGTACAAATCGATGGTAAGGCCACACCTGGAGTATTGTGTCCAGTTCTGGTCGCCGCATCTCAAAAAGGACATAGTGGAAATGGAAAAGGTGCAAAAGCGAGCGACTAAGATGATTACGGGGCTGGGGCACCTTCCTTATGAGGAAAGGCTATGGCGTTTGGGCCTCTTCAGCCTAGAAAAGAGGCGCCCACCTAGTGGGTCCTGACCCACAGTTTGAGAAACACTGCACACTGATGTGCCCACGTCTGAATTGGTATTGCATATTTTGCAACACTAGTATTGCGTATTTTGCATGCTCATTAGTAAAGAGCATGCGTACTGAGGCTAATGGGACATAGTGGTTGAAAATCTCTGGCTTGGATGAACAAAGCTGCAGGAGAAAGGTCTGGGAGTGGAGCACAGCACCAACGATATTTGCAGGATATTTGTCCTCTACTGTGGCGCAAGGCAGATTCAGGCTGCCCAAAGGAAATCTACCTGGGAGATCCAAGGCAGTGGCAGACACAGTCTTGGAGGAGAGTTCCCTGGGCATCCTTGTGTGTGGCAGTTTCCTTCTGGAATTACACCTGGAACAACCCATACCCAGGACTCAGCTTCTCCCTCTTTGCAAGCGATTTTCAACCTTTTTTGTCTCACAGCACACTGACAAGGTACTAAAATGGTCAAGGCACACCATCAGTTTTTTTTAACAATTGACAAAGCACATTGTGCTGCCAATGGGGGGCTCATATCCCCCAATGGCCCTACTAATTAATGACCCTCTCCCAAATTCCCATGGCACACCTGGGGACCATTTGTCCCCGCACACCAATGTGCGATGGCACAGTGGTTGAAAATAGCGGTGAAAAGCGGTGTGCCCCAAGGATCTGTCCTGGGACCGGTGCTTTTCAACCTCTTCATAAATGACCTAAAGACAGGGTTGAGCAGTGAGGTGGCAAAGTTTGCAGACAACACCAAAGTTTTCCGAGTGGTGAAGACCAGAAGTGATTGTGAGGAGCTCCAGAAGGATCTCTCCAGACTGGCAGAATGGGCAGCAAAATGGCAGATGCGCTTCAATGTCAGTAACTGTAAGGTCATGCACATTGGGGCAAAAAATCAAAACTTTACATATAGGCTGATGGGTTCTGAGCTGCCTGTGACAGATCAGATCTTGGGGTGGTGGTGGACAGGTCGATGAAAGTGTCAACCCAATGTGTGGTGGCAGTAAAGAAGGCCAATTCTATGCTTGGGATCATTAGAAAAGGTATTGAGAACAAAATGGCTCATATTATAATGCCGTTGTACAAATCGATGGTAAGGCCACACCTGGAGTATTGTGTCCAGTTCTGGTCGCCGCCTCTCAAAAAAGACAGAGTGGAAATGGAAAAGGTGCAAAAGAGAGCGACTATGATGATTACTGGGCTGGGGCACCTTCCTTATGAGGAAAGGCTATGGCGTTTGGGCCTCTTCAGCCTAGAAAAGAGGCGCCTGAGGGAGGACATGATTGAGACATACAAAATTATGCAGGGGATGGACAGAGTGGATAGAGAGATGCTCTTTACTCTCTCACATAACACCAGAACCAGGGGACATCCACTAAAATTGAGTGTTGGGAGAGTTAGGACAGACAAAAGAAAATATTTCTTTACTCTGTGGAACTCCTTGCCACAGTATGTGGTGATGGCGTCTGGCCTGGACACCTTTAAAAAGGGATTGGACAAGTTTCTGGAGGAAAAATCCATTACGGGGTAGAAGCCATGAAGTGCATGTACAACCTCCTGATTTTAGAAATGGGCTATGTCAGAATGCCAGATGCAAGGGAGGGCACCAGGATGAGGTCCCTTGTTGTCTGGTGTGCTCCCTGGGGCATTTGGTGGGCCGCTGTGAGATACAGGAAGCTGGACTAGATGGCCCTATGGCCTGATCCAGTGGGGCTCTTCTTATGTTCTTAAGAAAAAAGAGTTCTCAAGGACCCTTTTCAACCAGCCAGTCCTTCAGTAGGTGGCCCCTGGAGGACTCCTGCTGCTTGCTTGCTTCTTACCTGGCTGGCATGCCCACTCTCACCCACAGAGCCTACCTCTGAATGCCAGGTGCAAGGCAGTGGCAAAAGGATACAGGTCCTTGTTGCCTGTGATATAGGAAGGTTACACCACTAACTTTAATTAATTTTCAGCCACCGATTTGCAAACTGTGGTACTGGTGTCATGTGATGCTTCACGAGGGCATCCAGCTGGGTGTGGTGTTAATGGCACCAAACAGCCCTTCCATATTCAGGTTCAGGTGTGGCCCAAGTGAAACCAACACCTGAAACAGAAAATTCCTGTTGCCTCCCACAGTTCTGCCTCTCTGTGCTTGCCGGTGTGCTCCCCAGCTCCCCCTGTGCCAGTGGGCTCAGAGACCAGCAGCACCCCCAGCACCCCTCTCCCACACCTGCACATGTGCACACCTGCTGCTGCAGCCCACCCCAGTCAACTGCACCATCTTCCTCCTCCCTCCCTCTCTTCCATTTTCTGGCTCTTTACTGGCAGCCCCTTTTAAGTGTCAATTTTAGCCTCTGAGCTCCAGCCCCATGAGACTGGTGTCTGCTGCAAAGCATCGTTCAGCTCCCCAAGATGATGATACCATATCTGAACATTGTGGGAGGAAGCTGCTAGTCACGGCAGTTCTGGGCAGTCGTCCTTGGAAATCGTCAAACCACAGGATCTAACAGTGTACAGGCAGAGACACAAACAACTTCATCAGGCTTCGGGGAAAGGCAGGAGAACTATGGCTTGTGATGAGGTGTGGAGGAGCAGTCCCTGCTAAGAGCTCTTGCTTCACCTCAATAAGAATCACGTGTCAACACTAATTAGCAGGCTTGAAATGTCATGGCAGGGGTGCAGAACAGTCACAAAATGTATGACGGATTTCATGCCTTTACAGATCTCTTACAGCACAATCCTGTCTTGCGCTGGAACAGGCGGGCCAGGAGGCTTGCATTGTATCCAGCACAAGATAGGGCTGCAAAGTGGCTCAGCCAAAGGTAAGGGGGAACTCTTCCCCTTACTCCCGGGTAAACCACTGCAGCCCCTATGGGTCTTCTTGGACTTATGCCTCCTCCTGAGGTGGCGCAAGTCTGAGAAGAACAGAATGGCTTGAAGCCACTCTGCACTGCTCAGGGAACAGGGTTGGGATCCAGCATAACTGCTGGGTCCCAGCCCTGCCTCCCGCTCCCTACCCACTTGCCTCTGGGACTGCCCTCTGCCCGCCCTCCCCCAGAATGTCTCCCTCCCGCCTCCTCCCTTCTCACCCCAGAGCCTTGTTGACGCAGCCGCTGGATTCAGCCTCTGCATGCCGGCCTAGCCAACTCACAAGGAGGCGCAAATATGCCGTATAGCACGTTTGCGACCCTCCTGAGCCAGCGCAAGGGACTTTTGCCGGCCCAATGGTACCTTAGGATTGTGCCCTTGGTCTGGTTGATGTATGTCATACACCCAGAGGCATAGCTAGGTCATTTGACACCCAGGGCCCATAAAATTTTGTCACCCCATAATAATTCAAAATGTGAATTAATACCACCCTTCCTCTAAGCAGCTCAGGGTGGTGTACATGGTTCCTCCTCTTATTTTGTCCTCACACAACCCTGTGAGGTAGGTGAGGCAGAGATAATAATAGTCATGACATGAAATGAATAGTAATAAGGGCCAGAAAATAAATGCAGTGAATATTTTCCCCACAAGCAATGGATGAAATTCTGCATAAAATGGTATATAACATGATGGTATTATTCCTAAAAGCCACAATTTCCAGAATTATGGTTACTAGGAAGATTGTGGGGGATCCAGGCTTGGAGGGGGGGGGGAGAGATTGTAGGGGATCCAGGCTTGTAGGGGGGAGAAAGGGAGATTGTGGGGGATCCAGGCTTGGAGGGAGAGAGAAAGGGAGATTGGGGGGATCCAGGCTTGGAGGTGGAGGAGTAAGCATAGCACTATCAAGACTCACCCGGCTTTGCAAGTCTAAAAACAAGTAAAAATTCACCTTACAGCTGAAGCCTCTGTTTTATTCTGGGGGGGGGGGGGAGGGGGGGGAGGGGAGGCTGCCTGCTGGAGCATTTGTTTACCTCCACTTTCATCAGACCAGGACCATGTAGCTAGCCTTGCACTCCCCTGTGCCCAAATTGACACAAATTGACACATGCTTGCCTACTACTTCCTTTCGCTTTCCACAGGGCTCAATACATTCATCTGCTGGGGGGAGGGACTTCCTTCTTGGGTGTTTTTTGGGAGCTGCTTTCATTGGATAGGAACCATTCTGGTGTCCTTGGATTCCTCTCAACCTGCCCTTTCTGAAGAACTAAGGCAAGTCCTCCTACTCACAAGTATACGTGCAATATGGCTCGGTTTCACTTTCCATAGGGCTCCATGCATTTTTGGGTTTCCTGTTTTTTGGCCAAAACTTTTGATGGAAAGGAGATATTTCACTCTCGTTTTTTCATTGCATTCCACTGGAAATTCCACATCCAACGGTATATGGCATGATGGGGTTACTCTGAACCTTCCCAATGTTAGTGATGTTGGGGCATTTGTGGTGTCACCCCCCCAGGGTGGTACCCGGGACAAACCGCCGCTTGCTACGTTATTGCATACTCCTAAATGTCAATGGGTAATTCTCACAGCGAAGACAGGTGGAAAGTGAAGTGCCCCAAGGATCTGTTCATGAATGACCTGGAGACAGGGTTGAGCAGTGAGGTGGCTAAGTTTGCAGATGACAACAAACTTTTCCGAGTGGTGAAGACCAGATGTGATTGTGAAGAGCTCCAGAAGGATCTCTCCAAACTGGGATACTGGGCAGCAATTTGGCAAACGCGTTTCAATGTAAGTAAATGCAAAGTCATGCACATTGGGGCAAAAAATCAAATCTTCACATATAGGCTAATGGGTTCCGAGCTGTCTGACAGAACAGGAGAGGGATCTTGAGGTGCTTGTGGACAGCTCAATGAAAGTGTCAACCTAATGTGCAGTGGCGGTGAAGAGGGCTAATTTTATGCTTGGATCATTAGAAAAGGTATTGAGAATAAGATGGCTAATATTATAATGTCATTGTACAAATTGATGGTAAGGAGACACCTGGAGTATCGCATCGTGGTCGCCATCAAAAACGATGTAGTGGAAATGGAAAAGGTGCAAATAAGAACAACTAAAATGATTCCTGGACTGGGGCACCTGTCTTACTACATTTTGGGCTCTTCAGTCTGGGAAAAAAGGCACCTGAGGGGGGGATATGATTGGGACATACAAAATTATGCAGGGGATGGATAGAGTGAACAGAGGGATGTTCTTTTCCCTCCCACATAACACCAGAACCAGGGAACATCTGCTAAAATTGAGTGTTGGGAGAGTTAGGACAGAGAAAGGCAAATATTTGTTTACTCAGCATGTAGCTAGTCTGTGGAACTCCTTGCCACAGGATGTGGTGATGGCATCTGGCCTAGATGCCTTTAAAAGGGGATTGGACAAATTTCTGGAGGAAAAGTCTAATACAGGTTACAAGCCATGATGTACTTGTGCAATCTCCTGACTTTAGAAGTGGGTTACCTTAGAATGCCAAATACGAGGGATGGCACCAGGATGTGGGTCTCTTTTGTCTTGTATGCTCCCTGGGGCACTTGGTGGGCCGCTGTGAGATACAGGAAGCTGGACTAGATGGGCCTGGCTTGATCCAGCAGGGCTGTTCGTGTTAGAACCAGCTGAAGCTTCTAGAGGGCTACATAACTCTTGCTGCCTCCCATCCAGAAGACACAGCTACACCCCATCTGTAATCAAGATGTCGTTGTCTAATTAATGAACTGGTGCAGAGCCAAGCTTGTTGCTACTCAGAGCATGGCATGGCCACGTTGAGCATGGATAACGTGTTCTTTTCTCAGAATGCTAATGAGCTACTTTTGTGCAATACAGAAAATGGACACAGCTAGGGCTAAGATGGCATCAGCCAGAGGCCTTCCTTACAATCCTAAACCTGATCCTATACCTTTTTGAAACAAGAAGATCCAAACTTGTCGGGGTGTTGCTGTTTTCTGATTTCAGAAGAAGGTTGGAGGAAATGAGATCTGAAAAGGAAAGCAAGAAGAATGGAGAAGACAACCCTCCCACTGACATTGGCATGCACCTACTGACAGGGCAGCTAAACCTGTCTGTCTAGGTAAAGGGGTGGGATGGAGAGAACAGTAAGCCCAGGGGCCAGGCTTCCTGAGACACTGCAAGATGCTACCAGTAGGCACTGTAATCTTAACCAGATGCAGGCATGGACTTGATCTTGTTCTGTTTGCTTTTTCCCCAAGCCAAGCCTGTCTGCAAACTTCACAAATTGCCCCAGGCCTTGGGAGTTTGTGTGGGATGTTAGCAGTCATTGTATCCAATCTGGTCGAACAGTTTTCTTGTGCCCAGTCAGCTGAATTCAGCCTGTTTTTCAACTCCTCTCCCCCATTTCCCCATTTTGATTCATCCTTTTTTCTGTTTTTTTTTTTTATTCTTTTCATAAACTAGTGACATTTGACTCTTTGCTTGCCTGGTCCACATTCACCGGCTGTGACTTACGCCCCAGGACATTTGGACCTCCAGACCCATCTGATATTACAAGATGGAATTGCCAAATGAAGAGATTCAGAATTCTTTTTGGGTGAGGACAGGACACATCAGATGGATGGCTGTTACTCTGCTCTCCTCCCAATGTTACCGTACAACATTGGCCAGGTGCTCCACCTGATTTGGGACCAAAGCATAAGAGGTTGCAAGTCTGAACTTTGAATAAAAGTGTTGAATAAAACTTTTCAAATTAAAACTTTGAATAAAAGGTTCCCTTGCGAGACAGGCACAGTATGGAGCAGAGCAAAAAGCCAGGGCTCTGTCTGCCAAAGACAGGGTGCTTTTTCCCATACAGGTTCCAGCCAATGCAATCTTTATTTAGCACCTGCTTCCTTATGACCACCAAACCTGCAGAAAGCAAGTGCTGGGAGAAGAGCCCATCTGGACCAGTTTCCAGATGCTCCCCTTCTGTGGTTTTCACCCTTTCAGTTAGTCCTTCTCCTCTGTGGTTTTCACTCCACCTCCCCAGGTGATACTTTCCTTACGACCTGCTTGTTAAGGTCCTAATGATTGTTTTCATGTCTGGGAGAAGTTTGTCATATGGTAAGCAGTTAGACTACCTCCTCCTTTTGCAAGGCTAGCATCAGAGTTAGCAGAAAAGAAAAGCACAGTTTCAACTAGTTAGCCCACTTCCTCCTGGGGGTTTCCACTCCTCCCCTGCACCAATACCAATACATTTTAGCATGAAATTAGCAAGACCAATTTGGCAAACTCTTGTTCATAAACATCAACAGCGAAACAGCTTCTCCATTACGGTGTCGATGTGAAGGACATATGGCCATTCATTGCCATACAATCCAGGCTAAAATAGCAAAAATGACTGTTGCTAATCAGGAATAGGCAACTACCACTTCTGATGAAAACTTATTTTTGTTAGAGAGCTCGTAAGAAATGCATTATATATTTGAAACAGACCCTTGTGCTTTGAAAATCAAAAAATGGATGATAAGCTATGGAAAAGTTCCCATGGAAGCCATCCTGAGCATGATACCAGGTCACGGGCACGCCGTTGTCCTCTAAGTGTTTCTTGTACAAAAGTCCGTCGTCCCTGAGCATGTCATATTCGCAGGTCAAAAGGAAAGTCTAGGACAGTTGCCGGATAACCTCATCATTGGCTATCAGTGGAGAAAACCTGGCCTCGAATCCTGGCTTGCACACTTCATACAGTTCTTCTGAAAACGGAGCAAACATTGGGGGCTCAGAGCCCTTGACCTTGAATTCGTCCGGAATGAGGTCAGCACTAATCCATTTGCTGTACTCCACCCTCAAGGCCTCAGGAACATGGGCACTCTTCATCATTGCTTCCATATTGCTAACCTTCTTACCAGTAATCCTGAAACCAAACTGGATAACCAACTTTTTACTAATAACAGGGCTTGAGTGATATTGTTGATAGGAAGGCAAATTGAAAATCAATGCTTGGAGGAACGGGTAGATCAGGATCTGTGCTAGGAGCCTTGGGAGGTCCACTCGGGACAACAGTTCTTGGGCAATGACTGTAGAATATGTGCCACCAGTACTGTCCCCACCAACAATAATGCGATTGGGGTCCACTCCATAATCCTCGGCGTGCTTCAGAAAGTGTATGGCAGCCGTGAGACAGTCTCTTATCTGGATTGGATATGGATGCTCAGGAGCTAACCGAAACCTAAAGAGATGGCAAAAAGGACCAAATTAATCATTTCAATAATATTTTGATGACATTGGAAAACTCCCAGTGAATACTATGAGTGGAACGATGGACATGAAGGTTTGACCAAAGTTCTGGGGTGATGCAAAAATTACTCTGATCTCTTTTAGATCTGCTCTGCTCCCAGACAGCTCAGTCCTGCAATGGTGAGTTGGTTAGCATTACGATGACCCCTTCTAGGTGCACACACACCAACTCTGCATCAGAGAGTGAGGTTGCTATTTGGGGCAGGCAGCCTGGAACACCCCAAGCTTATTTATAAGCCAATTCTCAACAGCAGAACCACACAATCTTCTCTAACACAATGAAAGCATAGCCACTTACCCAACACACACAACCACCGAATCACTTTTGCTTGTAATGCTGCAACAGATCCGTTCATATGCTTCTGAAAAATAAGTTTTTCCAAGGGGGATTATTGGACAAGTTCTGTGACCATCAATGAAGAGACAAAACCTTCAGGGGATATTTCTTTCCTACAAATGTCATGCGGCCCAACAGAGGCATCATTAGGGTTTGCATCACCCAGTACTACTCATTGTGTCACCCCCATGATGGACCTCCTCCCGTGTCAGACTATACAGAATAAATTACAATACTATACATACACCCTAAATGCAGTGGCACCACTAGGGTTGGTGCAACATCCATTAACTCTATTTTAATTACAGGTTTTAAGTACAGGTCACCTAACAAATCAGCAGCCACCTTGATGGCACTCACACAACTGAATACTAGCACTGATACATGGAAATGAGAGCTGAATGTTTTATTAGTTCCCTGCTACGTCATCATAACACTTCGTTGGATCTCAGAACAATCTGTCTCATTGGTCACCGAGTCAAAGAAATCCACTTTTTGTTACAGAAGGCAGTTGTGATTTTCTTTTCTGGTTGTTTGACTGTACCTTTTGAGAGAATTCAGATATTTCAGTGTGGTTTGTTGGATTGTATTCTGCATGGAGTTCCACATCCAATGATATATTTCATGATGGTATTATTCAAAAATACCAAGATTTCACAATTTTGGCCAGTAGTGGTGTCACATACCTGAGTGCAGGGGTCTCCAAACACCAGCCCGGGGGCCAGATGTGCCCCGTGAAGAGCTTCTATCAGGCCTGCGGCCAGCCTCTGATTCCCTGAAAGCCTCTGGCCCAGTTGACCAAGCACAACCAGAGTTGTGCTTGTGGGATGGGGAAATGGGGATCTATTTAAGTGTGTGATTACACTCCTGGGCTGTGTTGGTGCTTGGAGAAATCCTTGGCATTTGAGCCCATTCATTCATTCATTCATTCATTCATTCATTCATTCATCTAAGTTCCATATCTAATGTATTTATTTAAATTTTATTTTTTATTTATTTTTTTGGCCCTCGACAGGCATAATGGGGGCATTTTGGGATGGGGAGGGTGGAAGAGGGTAGGCCAATGGGCAGACTGGGCCTGGGAGGAGGGTGGGACCGGCCTGGGCAACTTAGACCAGATCCTAACCCCTCCCCCAGCCAACCCAGCATTACTTTGAGCTGCTCAGGTTTATGTCAGTGATTTTGCTGGTGCAGATTCAAGTAGACCCTTAGGGGTGGTTGACATGCAACACAGGGTAAGGGGATAAATAGTTCCTTACTCCAAGTTGTGCCACAGCCACCTCCACCCCTGTGCTGGATACTGCACAGGCCAGTTTTCTTGTCTGTTCTAGCACAGGTTAGGATTGGGCTGTTACTCACATTCTGGCGCAGGTAGGTTGGCAGAGGGGGCAGTTTAGGGGAGGAACAGGGCAGAGAGTGGTCCAGATAGGGGTGTTTCAGCATTGGGTGTGGGAGGCTCTCAGTTGCAGCCAGGGCCACCAATATCCTATCCCCTTCTTCCTGTCCCAAATCACCCCTGAGACTCCTGAGACTTACACCAGCTAAAGTGACGTCATTGGTCCAAGGAGAACCACTGAAGGCCAGGTGGCCTATTGGGAGGTAATATTTTTACTTAACTTTCCTTGGCCTTGTGGTGCACCCTCCCACCCACGGCATCCAGTGCAGGGTCCATCAGTGACATTGCACACTCTGGGGTGGTGGGGGTAGGACTAGGCCTTAAAACTCATTGATCTTTTTGCAGATCCCATGAGTAAGAAGAAAGCTGTGGTTCTTTCATAGCTCTGCAGATATTTACATCTTCATTCCGAGTTGTGCTGGCAATTCTACAATGCTTCAAAAGAACTTTCTGCCATTTTCTCTGAACAGGGATATGTGCAGAACATGGGCTCAGTTGACTGCTGTAAATTGGCCTGAGGGGATCGTGGCCTGTGCCTTTCATGAGCCAATAGACAGTCAGTCTGAGTTTGTCTGAGCCAATCATTATAAAGTTTTGTTTGAGCCAATGGGCTCACTGTTGAGGAAAGTGAACTGAATACCTTGTAACAAGCCCTGAAAAGTTGGTTTGGGAGGTTTTTGTGGCTGGATGAGTTTAAAATACAATTTAAAGCTTAAATTTGCAACATAAGTCAAAATGTTGCTCACGTCTTTTAAGTCACAGTTTAAAACATGGTGCAGGACTTAGGTTCCAGCCTTTTGCTTTCAACTGTGGAAATCATTTTCAGGGGGTTATTTCAAATTTGTATCCTACTGTCAAGGGTTGGGTGCCCTTTGAGGAGAAAGGGGGATTTAAATAAATAAATAAATAAATAAATAAATAAATAAATAAGCTGTGTACCAGCTTAACTGCCAGCTCCTGCTTGAATTTTTAAAGTCGTACTAACACTTTTTGCCTGTTCATTTTAACCACAATTTCCTAAATAGGTTTCTCCTCAAAGTTATTTATTCTAGTATATTTTTCTGCTGGAAGCCAGGCATTACTTATACAGGTTGGCAGCCCAATCCTATGCATGTCTACTCAGAAATAAGTTTCATTAAAGTCAATGGGTCTTACTCCCAAGAAAGTGTAGATAAGGATTGAGCTGAGAGTCTCCTTATTCAAGAGGGTTCCGTTTCCAGAAATAACATGGATGGCAAAAATTGCATTAAAGCAAAGCCATTAAAAAAAAAAAAATGTCCCTTTGCTGGGTGATTTAAATACAGCCTTGTTGACCTTTGTGATGTAAGACAGAGTCATTAGGCAGACAATTCATCAGTCAGTCTCCCTCCAGGCACTTAGAAAGGCTTCACTCCCAGCCAGTGACCCCTCCCTTCACCCAGAGCAAAGTGATTATCTTTCTTTCACATGCTCAGGGGAAAGGGAGAGGTCACTTGCCTTGGAGTGAAGCTGCTCTAAGTGCCTGGAGAGAGAATGATTGATGAATTGTCAGCCGGCTGCCCTCTTGCATTAACAAGGCTATCATTAAACGACTGTTTTCCTTTAAATTAAAGGACACTTCTCATTGGGTTGAGATAGAAAAACCCATGAATAATTAGGTTATACCTGTAATTGCTTGCATGACTGTCTCTCTACGAGAAAAGCAGTTTTTTAAACTGTGATTTTAAAGGGATGCATTTTTTCCTTTCTCCAGGGATCAGCACATTCCTTCTCATTTATAGTGGCCATATGTATTGAGTCAAATCTGTATATAAAAAAATCCATGCAGCTGGGGACTTCCCCAGCCCCGCGCCCAGGGCAAAGGTCCATAATGGTGCCTCCCCTGTGGGCTGTCACCGCCCCCCAGGTGCAAATACACCCCCCCCCCACTCACCGGAGGCTCACAGAGCCTCGCACAACCTGAACCCGCGTCTGGGAAGCCTCTCTGAGGTTCCTCAACACTATAAACCGCATCCAAGAAACTAGTAGCACAGTTTCCAAGCCTGTCAGAAGTCTCAAAGAGGCTTCCACAGGGTCCTAGAGGCTCGCGCCTGGGGCATTTGCCACATAGAACCCAATGGTAGGTTGGCAAGGGAATCCATTTATAATAAGATTGGACCTGTACTGAGAGTCTCTTCTTTTTTGTCCAAATTTGTTTTTGAATTTTAATGGCCTCTCTATAGATTCAAGTATGGTATTTTTGCACTGGAGAAAGAATCTGAGTCTGATTTAAATTGATACACAGAACTAGAAATTAATAGAGCATTGCGACCCAAATGAAAAGTGACTGCACAAGAAAATGACAACTGAACAAAAAGTATTTTTGCCTTGCATCTGGAACATCATGGTTAAGACTCGGAGGATATTGGAGAAAGGTAGCCTCAGACCCATCTATAGACCTACCAAAAAGATAGGCACTGCGGTCTGTGAAGGATAAAAGGCCACCACTTTCGACAGCTGGTATATATCATATTCCTTGTGAGTGTGGGAAAGTCTCCATAGGGACCACAAATAGGTGTGTGATTTCTAGGGTAAAGGAACATGAATGAAACTGCAGCTTAGAGCAAAGTGAAAAATCAGCAGAGGCACAGCATACTCTGAGAACAAATTTTAATCAGACTCAGGGATGTTGTGTAGGACTTACAGCCATTCCTTGTCAAACAATTCTGGTTACTGAAAGCAAATGACTGTTCTTATGCAGCAATAGGAAGCTACCACTTTGAATGAAAATTGATTATTGTTAGAGACCTTCTAAAAAATGCAATACTTGTTTCAAACAGTCCTCTAAGCTTTGAAATTCCAGAAATGGATAATTAAGTAGTAGTAACACTCCATGCACACCATCCCGAGCATGATACCAGGTCACCGGCACACCGTTGTCCTCCAAGCGTTTCTTGTACAAAAGTCCATCATCCCTGAGAATGTCATATTCACAGGTCAAAAGGAAAGTCTCAGGCAGTTGCTGGATAACCTCATCATCAGCTAGAAGTGGGGAAAACTTGGTCTCAAGTGCTGCCTTGCACACTTCATACAGTACTTCTGAAAACGAGGCAAGCACTGGGGACTCAGAGGCCTTGACCTTGAACTCGGCCGGAATGAGGTCGGCATTAATCCACTTGCTGTACTTCACCTTCATGGCCTCAGGAACATGGGTATTCTTCATAATTGCATTCACACCTCTAGGTTTCAGAGCAAGATTCATGAAATAAAAAATCACAAGCAATTTTTTGGATAAAATAGGGCTTGAGTGGTACTGCTGGTAGGAAGGCAAATTGATATCTAGTGCCTGGAGAAATGGGTATATCAAGATCTGTGCTCGGAGCCTTGGGAGATCCGCTCGGGACACCAGTTCTTGGGCAACCGCTGTAGAATATGTGCCACCACTACTGTCCCCACCAATAATAATGCAATTGGGGTCAACTCTGTAATCCTTGGTGTGCTTCAGAAAGTGTATGGCAGCCGTGAGACAGTCTCTTAGCTTGATTGGATGCGGATGCTCAGGAGCTAAACGATACCTAAAGCAATGGCAAAAATGATTGCCACATTTATCATTTTGATACTCCTTTTGATGAGATTTTGATGAGATTGGTTACCCTCCCCCCCCCCCCCCCCCGTGAACACAATCAACAGAACAGAGGTTGTACCTAAGGCTTGGGATGAAGCAAAAATTGTTGTGGTCTCCTTTAGATCTGCTTAGTTCCTAGAGAAGTAATTCCTGCAGTGGTAAGTTGGTCAACCTAAAGCTGCCCCTTTCTGGCCTCACACACACTGACTCTGCACCAGGGAGAGAGGCTGTTCTATTCAGACAGGCAGACATTCCAAGCTTACTTATAAGCCAATCCTCAACTCCAGAACCATGTACTCTTTTCTAACACAAAGAAATACAAAGTCACTTACCCAACACTTACAACCACAGAATCACTTCTTTCTGATTCTGTTCATATCCTCCAGATTCGTTCATATCCTCCTGAAAAACATGTTTTTCCAAGGGAGATTATTGGACAAGTTCTATGAACATCGACGAAGCGATAAAAGCCTCAGGGGACTTTTTCATGTAGAAATCATGAGGTTGGGAAGGCACTGGGAGTAGATATGATTCTATTATTTTGTTCGAATCATTAAGAGGAATAAAAGCAGGTTAATGAAAGAAAAGGAAATTAGAAGGAAGGCTTGCAGTTCAGTCACAGAGAACATGCCCTGCATGCAGAAGATTCTGGACTCAATCCCTGGCCACATCTCCTGGAAGGGCAGGGTGAGACAAGGCCATGAAAGCACGCTAAAACTAATCATTTATGCAAATATTTACTTATGTTAATAATGTTTATGCTATGTTATGGGTGTTTATAGCTAAATTAGTTTAAAACAAATTATTGGTTTATATGTTTAGGAAATAAGGAAAAGTGTTTATTTGTTTAGCATGCTTATATGTTGAGAACCAAAAAAAACCCAAACATTTTTTTGGTCTCTGTCTGCAAAATGCAAGCTGGCTGCTAATTAGTCTCAAGGAATGTCTCTTGGCAAACTGCCAAAGCATCAGATAAGATGAACGCTTCATGAAAAAGGGAGTGAAATACACTCCCAAGCTTGAATGTCAAAACAAGTGGGCAGATGAAAACACATGGAAAAAGAACATTTTTGGCTTTTTAAACCTATTATTCTATTAGTTCCCTTTTAAATCAAAAAAGGAAAACAAAAACAGTTTTGCCATTTTAAAACATTGTATTTTCAGAAGGACAATTTTATGAATACTGAGAGAGTTATTTACACCAGAGCATCACAGAAGTGTCAAATAAATTACTAAGTTAGCATGCATGCCAAATATTCTTCAATAGTTAATAGTTATAGAGTGTAACTAACACACATATATAAGGATGTAATAGTTAGGAATAAGTTTTATTGTTTGAAAGTTAATAATAGCATAAAAATACACAGAAAGGTGAAAAAACTATTAAAAAGGCTTAAAGTCACAAGTCTGAAAATGTAACCTTGAGAGGCAGATGTCTTGCAAAAGTTAATTAAAAAGAGTCTAACAAGGAGACTCTGAAATGTGGTATAAAGTTACTCCTCACAGATAAGACTCTTACCTTAAGCAAGAGCATTCCTAACTCTATATCTCCTCTGTAGACTCAAGGTCCTGCCTGATACTTTTATTTGGAACTATTGAGTTACAACTCAATGTGACAGATTTAGATACAACATACGAGAGAACAAATAAGGAGTAGCCAGGAAGCAGGATGCACCTGCAACAATTAATTGGGAAAAGTTATATCTCTTGGCACCAAGAAGCGAGAAAACCAAAGGTTATACACAGCTTAGAAACATTTTAATGAGGAAAACTAGCAACATTAGATAGAAAGGCCTTGGCAAGGACAGTTTATCTGTTGCTAATTAAAAATAGAGTTTTCTAAGATACAGACACCTGCAGAAACCAGCTAAACAGGAAAAGATAAGCAGTAACATTCCTGAAAAAGTCCCCTAATTAAGCCAAACATCATTAGAGCCTCTGTCTGAACTAAAAGCTGACAGAAGGAGCTAGATTTAGTTAAAATAAATGAGAAAAGTCTCTTAAAATCCTTTTTACAATAAGAGGTTAGTTTGTCTTGTATTAAATATATGTTTATACCACTATAAATCTCAGTAACACGTCACATATAGAGAATCACACATGAAATAGAAGACAGACCAAAGAGCTTAGTTTAAACAGAGGTTGGCAGAAAGCCCACAGTGTTTGATCAGACAGAAAGGAATTTGGAAAGATAACACTGGTAGCTCTACCAAGGTCAAACCAGTAAAGAGTAGTAAAAGATAAGAACAGAGACATACCAAAGACCAGTAAATGAGTAAACAGTGCCATCTAGTGGTTTTTGAAATCTTTAAATTCTATATGTCTCAATGTATGTATTTGCCTTTTTTGGAGTCTGTAACTTGAAACCAACCAATCAAATGCTTGTAAAGTTATCTGTGGCCAACCCTGAGAAAGCCCTCCATCTCTGATGTCACACACCAGCCAATGAGAAGTTTAAGACTCCTCAAAAAAGGAGTCAGAATCAAATATAAGTGAGAGGCTCACACTGAAAAATTGCTTTCTCTGAGAGCTCCCACATGGCTCTCATTGCTCTCTTCACTTTGGACAGGAGTCCCTGAGAAGCCCCTTGCTGGCAATGAAATAAAGCTTGCAGACAATCACCACTCTTGCCTACTGAGTTTGATTTTGACCTTGCTTTTGACCTTGCAACAAGGGTATCCCAAGAAGGTGAAAATCTGGTTGAGTATTATAAGGCTTCAGCCTGTTGTCATCCTGGACCTAGCTGTTTCCATTTTGGGAAAGCAGCTCAATCACATGCTGAAAAAAGGAATTGTTTGTTTGGTCTGGGAGCAGCCATTCAAAGATCTGGGCAGCAAAGAGCCTAGTTCTGCACAGCTTGTTTTAAATAGCCAAGGACACCTTGACTGGCCATGGGATACAACTATGTCTTCTGGTTGGGAGGGGGCAGGAGTAAGTAGTTTTCCAGGTTATAAAGCCTTCTGGAAGTTTCAGAAGGTTCTGACTTTCTATTCGTTGTGAGCTGAGAGTTGGGTATAAAGTTGGAAGGGGGTATGACTGCTTTACCATTCTGCCATGAATGCCTGCCTGGTCAGATGCTGTGAGTGAGATAGGATGCAGACCTGGTGTAGAGTAAGCTTTGAGATACCTAACTGGGAGAGGGTTAGGATCTGTAAGTTCTTAGGAAGCTGGTTTCATTATTTTATGTTCTATCACTGTCCAATATGCCTGCCCTTTTTACCCTAACCTTATTTAATCCTTAAAATAAACCAAACATACACAGTTGTGCATCGCTTAATGACAGGGATGTGGTCTGGCACCCCTGTTGTCAAGAGAGGCTTGGTGTTAAACGAAACCTTCGAAGCTGAGGGGAGCTGTGCCTTGCCTCTGGAGGCTTTTCGGAGCCCCGCAAAGGCAGCACATGTCTGTGAGCTGCCGCTGGGAGGCTCAGAATGGCTGAAACAACCAAGAAAATGTGACTTTCCTATTAGGAAACAAAAGTGACTTTTTCTTTATTAGACATTAGGAGGCCCGGGGAAGCCCTGCAGGGCTAAAAAAAGCCTCTGGAGGCAATGGCAGCACAGGTCCCCTTGGTTTTGGAGGCTTGGGGAGGGGGACAAGGACCAGTGGCAGCTGTCACATATGTGGGCCATCACTGGTTGGAACATCAGTAACATCACCTGTATTTCCATTTGTGTTTTTCTGAGCAAGCCATCAAGACACTGGGCAGTGACTGGTCCTCCACGCACTTCTCATCACCCCTCAAAGCAATCCAAGCTACAGGCCACCAGCACATCTTGTACCAATGGGTTTCCCAAATAAATTACACAGTGAGTGAAGAATTCTCTCTTTATGTCTGTCCAAAATGACCTACCTATCGGTTTTGTTGGCTGATCTCATGATCCTGAAACAATGGTGCAAAATTCACTCCCTCATTCTGTGTGCAGGTCGTGACAATGAGAATGGCCAGAGGCCTAGTGCAGGCACCACACTGGCTCACAGAATTTCCCCCTTCCCCCACTGGAGCAGAAAGGTTGGCAGCAGGGGTGCTTCAGGAGAGGAACAGGCTGGGGAGAGACTTAGGATGGGGGTATTTCAGGGAAGGGAGGGGGAAATCTTGGTTGCAGCCAGGCACACCAAGCACCTATCCCCCTCTTCCCATCCCAACCTGCCCTGAGTCCTCTCGGGCTTACACCAGCTAAAGAGTTGGCATAGTTCTATGGAGAATCATTGTGGACCGGGTGGCTTAAGAGGAGGTAATATTTTTACTTACCTTCCTTAGCCGTCTGGTCCTCTCCCCAAAGCAGGGAGAGCGCAGGGTCTGTCAGCACCACTGCATATTATGGGCTAGTGGGAGTAAGACTGAGCCCTAAAACTTATTTATCTTGTTGCAGATCCCATAAGGCTGTCATTCCTTCCTAGATTCACAAATCTCTTATGTCTTCATTCTGGGTTGTGTTGAACATTGTGCACCACTTCAAATGACTTTCCTACAATTATCTGTGAACAGAATCGCACTGAAATCATGTAGCTAAACCACATTTGGAAGATGCACAAATTCAACAATTTCCCTTTGAGCAGATTAATAGGTACATATTTTGCAAAATGCTATTATGATGGACTGTCATTTTTTTTTTAAATAGCCATGAAATCCCCCGCCCCCCCAAAGTAGGTTCCCTCAAAGGAACTTACGGATGCTCCCAACCAGGCCAGCTCCACCATGAAGGTAGAGCATTCCTCTCTTTTGGCCAGCAACTGGTGTTTTGGGCCAGTACACCCTCACTGGGACGTCGTCAAAAATCAGATCCGTGATGAGCAGCTTGGAGTCCTGTAATGGTGGTATCCCATTGAATGTCAACCGCACTAATGCAAGCTTGTGGCAGATGCCAAGTTTTTCGAGAAACTTCCCCTAATTTCAAAGCAACGTAGAGAAAGCAAATCAAGAGACATTAGCATCCATGTTATTTTTTTTGTATTAAAATTATTTGCCAGAGAATTCTGCTTCATTGGCTTTAAGTGATAAATATTTGGGGGGGGGGGGAATGTTCTCCCATGTAGCCTGGGTGCATCTTTAGCTCTCACCCCTTTGCTCTCACATTATAAATAATAAAAGCTATGCATATAGAAATACTCAGAACATAGTAAAATACTTTTATAACAAGCACAATTATCCGGTGGCTCAAATGCAGCCAGCAATAAAATATAAAATAAATGCATAATAAGCACAGAGCAAACAGTTTAAAATCCCAGCAGAGTGCGGAGGGGGGGGGGCAAATGCCCCAGAGTGCCATGTTTCTGGTGCTGGTGTCACCTTCCTCACCTGCCCCACCCTGCACCCCACCCCCATTCAGAGCCCTCTGGAGAGCCATGGAGGCTATGTGCCTTGTCCCCAATCCTCCAAGTATTCTGGACTAAGAGGAATTCAGGTCAGGATTAAAAAGGTTTTAAATTATGGTTGAAATCTTTTCCTGTTAAACGCACTTTGCCTTTTGATGCCTCCAATAATAGTGGTTTTCAGCCTTCCTGAGGACTCAGAAGGCTTTTAGAGGGTTGGGAAAGTAGCACACAGCCTTCCTGACCCTTGGAAAGGCTGAAAATTGCTACTTCCTGTTTTCAGAAGTCTTTCAGAGGGCCAGGGAGGCGCACGGACTGCCCAGCTCTAAAAAGGCCACTTGAGAACAGAAGGGGACAAAGTCCGTTTAACAGGAAAAGATTTCAACCATAATTTAAAACCTATTTAATCCTGACCTGAATTCCTCTTAGTCCAGAATTCTTTTCAAAGAACAGAGAGTTAACCACAGCAGGCAGAGGACAAAGAGTGACTCTCCAAAGACCATTCTTATAATCTACCCAGGCCTGAAAGAATGGAACACAGCCGCCCCTTTTCCCCTGTTGGGCCTCTGGTCCAGGGCACTGCTCAACTTTGCTGAGCTGGTGGATGGTCCCACAGGTATGGCTTGCTCCTAACCTTCAGTGGGTCTGGAGTCTGTAGGGGAAGCTCAGCGAGGCCTCAGTCTATTCCGGGGGGGGGGGTGTTGAATGCACCCTGATCCCCTGCCTGGGTCTCGAGGCAAGCCAGTGGTTCCCAGGCAGGTAACCTCTGCCTGCCTCACCTGTCCTCAGACTCCTCATCATCACTGGCCAACCCCAGCTTTATGGAGCTTATCAGCTCCACCCGACTTCTCCCCCTTCCTGCCAGACATCCTTAAAGTGACCCCAGCCTCCTTTCCCCCTGCATATTCCCTGGTGTCTAATGGGATAGCAGGCAGTTGCCTGTCAGGTCGGGGGTGCTTCGGCTCCTCTGACTTGCCTGCCCTGGTAGAGAGGGTGCCCGCCCCATTGCCAGGGCACACAATGCATCCTCATTGCGTCCTCAAACACAGGGCATCCTCACCCAGAGAGCGGGGCCTGCTGTGGGCATCTCCAGCTGGCAAGGTCCTTGCCACAGGCATCCTGGGAAGCCCCAAGGTTTCCTGGGGTCCTGGCAGCAGGCGGGGGACGTGAACAGCGGCTGCTCCTCCCACTACTTGCCCTGGTTAAAGGGGTGTCTTGGTTGGCTGCGGGGGGGGGGGGCAATCTGGGAGGCTATGCCTTGTTCACCCTCCCTGCTGGGGCTGCGGTTGGAGGCCCTGCCTTGGCAAGCACTCACCTCCTCCAGGTGGCCCTCTAGGGATGGCAGTAGCAGCACAGGCTCTTGTATGACAGCTCGGGGTTGGATGCTGCCCCTCATCCCCCGCAGATAAGTCAGGAGCTCTCAGGTGGACTGTCCCCTGACATCCCCATTAAAAAAAACCCTGTTCCCTTAAAGGGGAAAAGGCTGTTCTTCCTTCCTAACCATCATATCACTTATTGTGAGGTCATTTAGTCTGGAAGCTCCTGGAGCTTCACTGCTTGGCAGGGCTACTCAGCTTTCACTAGACAGACCCCATGGACCCTTGATCCATCTAGCTCAGTACTGTCAAGCACTGACTGGCAGCAGCTGTCCTGGGCTTCAGGCTCCTTCCCAGACCAACCTGGAGATGCTGCCTTGGATTGAAACTAGAGCATTCCATGGGCAAAGCAAACACCCTGGCAAAGACAGCCTCTACACTCACATTTCGTTTCCCACATGATGGTGTTTCTCTTCATGATGCAGATCAGCCACAACCCTCATTTAGGCACTTACAAGACTACTTCGTGTTCCTCTCTCCTAGCCACTGCAGGTCAATTTGTGAGAATACGGTGTGCCCTGCATCTCCTGTGAGCAACTTAACAGAACAAGGATATATATAAAGTGCAAGTAAGCTTACCAAACCAAATGCGCAATCACGCACTATATCCATAGCTTGTAGTATTACACGTTGCTTGAATCCAGGAGGCAAGTCTGTCCTGGTGATGGCATAATAAACGGTCCATGGAAACATCAGGGAAGAAATGCAGGTGAAGATATACCAGGACAGAACCATCAGCAACTTTAGCCTGTTCGACACCCTGGCCTTTGAGGTGCAGGGTGCTGCAGGGTTCAATTCTGTCCCCCATGCTATTTAATATCTACATGAAACCACTGGGAGAGGTCATCTGGGGGTTTGGAGTGAGGTGCCATCAATATGCTGATGACACCCAGCTCTATCTCTCCTTTCCTCCAGACTCCAGGATGGCAGTTGAGGGCCTGGAGCGCTGTCTGGAAGCAGTGAGGATCTGGATGGGGGCTAACAAGCTGAAATTAAATCCGGCTAAGACAGAGGCTCTCCTAGTTCGGAAATCCTCAATGCAGTTGCTGGATTATGGGCTTGCTCTGAATGGGGTTGCACTCCCTCTGAAGGAGCAGGTTCGCAGCTTGGGGGTCCTCCTGGACTCGCAGCTGCTCCTGGATTCCCAGGTGGCGGCTGTGGCTAGGGGGGCCTTCGCTCAGCTTCGGCAGGTGCGCCAGCTGCAGCCGTACTTGGATTGTGCAGACCTGGCCACGGTGATCCATGCCACGGTGACATTGAGGTTAGATTATTGTAACGCGCTCTATGTGGGGCTGCCCCTGAAGACAGTTCAGAAACTGCAATTAGTGCAGAATGCGGCAGCCCGTGTGGTCACTGGAGCTAGGCGGTTTGACTCTGTCAGTCCGCTTCTCCAGGGGCTACATTGGCTGCCCATTCGTTTCCGGGCCCAATTCAAGGTGCTGGTTTTGACCTTTAAAGCCCTATACTGCTCTGGGCCAGGATATCTTAGAGACCGCCTACTCCCGTACAATCCGGCTCGCCCTCTCAGGTCATCAGAGAAGGCCTTTTTACAAGTGCCGCCACCCAAGGAGGTCCAGGTGGCGGCTGCAAGAAATAGGGCCTTCTCGGTAGTGGCACCAACATTATGGAACTCCCTTCCCCTTGACTTGAGAATGGCTCCCTCTCTTGAGAGTTTCCGGCGAGGCCTGAAGACACTGCTGTTTACACAAGCCTTCTGATTTTTTGGCCTTCTTAACATTTTTTACACATTTTGTAGTTTTTACAGGCCTGATTCCTCTGTGACTTGCTCTTTTGTGCTCTTTTTATTCTGTTTTTTAATCTGACTACTGTTTTTATGGTCTCTGTTAATGTGTTTTTAATGTTTTTATCTGCTATTTGTCCTAATTTATGTTTTTAAATTTGTTTTTTACATGTTGTTAGCTGCCCTGGGTCCCTTTAGGGAGAAGGGCGGGATATAAATAAAGTTTTATTATTATTATTATTATTATTATTATTATTATTATTATTATTATTATTATTATTAAGTGCCATCCCATTTGCTCAGGAGATCACACTGGAGACATCCCTTGTGGCATCAGAGGCAAACGGAGTCCTGCCTCAGCAAAGTCTCTCCAGCAAGTATAGAGGCAACAGTAGAAAGATAAACCCTGCACACACATTTGCTTTCTTGCTTAATGGCAAAGCTCAGAAGCTATTTGTTTTTGGTTTTTGCCCTGCCTCAGTGGTTTAGCAATCAAGTTATTCAGTGATTTCCAAACTGAAGCTGGAAGATATCAAATGTAATGTTGGTTTCAAAAGGATCCAGATGTCTGAGTAATTACAGGTTAGTCAACTTAGGACATAATCCTACCCTGTGCTAGAACAGCCAAGCCCTGCCTCCCACTCCCCCCACCCACCTCTGGGGCTGCCCACCACCTGCCCTCTCCCTGCCCAGGAATGCCTCCCTCCTGCCTCCTCCCCACCCACCATAGAACCTTGTGTTGACCCAGTTGGGCCTACGCAAGGCTCGCCACACAAGCTGCCACAGAGGCTGGATTCAGCCTCTGTGTGCCGGTGCACCTCTGTGCGCTGGCGCAGCTTGCTCATGAGGAGGCACAAACATACTTTACAGCATGTTTGTGACTCCCCTGGGCTGGCACAAGGGACTTGCGCCAGCCCAAGTGCAGCTTAGGATTGTGCTGCACATGTATGTTAAGGGATCTTCCCTGGGCTGCTGATAATTTGCAGCCTAGATAGGAGCAGGCCCTGAAGCCTTGGCCTGACTAAGCCAGCACAGCATCCTGGGAGCTAAGGATGATGAAATATCTGGTGACACATACCAGGTGACTGTTACCTCTGTGTGTGTGTGTGTGTGTGTGTGTGTGTGTGTGTGTGTGTGTGTCACCACATGCAATGTCAGAGTGACTTGGCATTTTTTACTGCACTCTGATTGGCTGTTACTCATATAAATTCCAGCAGGAGCAAGCTGGGTTGTGGAAGATGCAGAGTGGATTTTGTGCCAAGGCTACGTCAGTGTGAACCATGAATCGTGTACTATTTGGACTGTTGCTGTTGTAAATATTGTAAATAGTAAAGAGGCGTTTGGTGGAGGACTTCTGCCTTGTGTCGTCTTTGTCGCCGGGAGTGTGTGTGCTCCGACCTTGGGAGATACGCAAGCCAAGCAGCCAGACAGCAGCTAGCTGCGCGAACATCTCTCCAGCTCGCAAAAGGTTATGGGCCCAGCTGCTATCTAACTGCCCATGCCTGCGTCTGCTGTGCTGAGCGCGTCTGTGAGCACCCTGGTGAGTCTGCAGAGCAAAGTTTATCTGCGGGGACCTATGTACAGTCCTGAAAGATGGCTGCAGCGACAGCATATCCTCTGACTAGGCTCAATGAGAGCAACTATATGGGCTGGTCTGTTGAGATCCGAATGTGTCTGATTAAACAGTTGCTGTGGCAGGTCGTACAAACTGCACAGCTGGACGAGAGCCCAGAAATGGACGTTGCTAACGAGCAAGCCTTGGCCACTATTATTTTGGGCTTGGAAGACAGCCAATTAATCCACGTACGCGGCATAGAGTCAGCGCACGAGTGTTGGAATGCGCTGTGCCAAGTTTACATTTCTGACTCTGCCGTATCGAAGATCAGCCTTATGCGAAGGCTGTACCGCAAAATATTAGAACCTGGCACCAGTGTTACCGAGCACCTCCATGCCATGCGGCAACTATTTACAGAACTGGATGAGAGAGGGGTGTCGTTTCCGGAGCTGCACAAAGTTTTTGTCATCTTATCTTCTTTGGATGAGTCCTGCGACATGCTTGTGACGACGCTGGAAGCTCTCCCAGAGAGCCAGCTAACCCTAGCTTATCTCACCGGCCGGCTGGTGGAGGAGGAGCAGAAACGGGGTGACAATCGACAAGAGCAAGGGCAGGCTGCCAAGGAATCCCAAGCAAGGGAGGCTCCAACAAACAAGGCAACTGTCCAGGGAAACTTTGACAACAAGAGATGTTTTGCCTGCGGTTCCACTTCACACCTGCAATGTTCCTGTCCCTCCTTGAAGGGTCAAGGTGCAGGGAAGAAGGATATGAGGTGTAGGAGGGGCTACAGGAGCTCCAACGTCTCAGTGGTCCAGGTGGTGGAGCAGGGCAGTGAGCACCAGTGGCTGGTCAACAGTGGGGCCAGCCAGCATGTCGCCCGAGACAAGGAACTATTCACGTCCTTGAGGCCAGCTGTTCGAGCCGCTGTGAATCTGGCAAATGGACTCAGCTCCCCAGTTGAGGGGAGGGCACAGTTTCAGTGCCAGGGTTTGGTGAGTCCGTGAGTGATGTACTGTATGTCCCTCAACTGCAGCACAATTTGTTAAGTGTCGCTGCCTTGGACAGAAAAGGTTTCAGTGTGCAATTTCAAAATGGGCAATGCAAGATCTTAAAGGGAAACAAGATCTATGCACGGGGAACTGAGAAAGGTGGCCTCTATGTGTTAGAGGGACCTCCCTCTATAAACGCCTCTAACTTTAGGAATGAGCTGATCCATGCCCGATGTAGCCATCTCTGGCACAGAAGGCTTGGTCATCCTTCCTATGCAGTCTTAGAGAAAACAGTGCAAATTGCCTGTGGCGTAAAATTAGACGAATTATGCCCTAATTATCTTGACTGTCAGACCTGCAAAAGAGTGAAATCAAAGGCGTGCCCTGTAAATCTAAAGAGTGATAGACGAACATCAAAGCCGTTTGAACTGGTCTATGCTGACCTCATAGGCCCCTTTGAAGAGTCAATTGGGCATGCAAAATACGTTTTGGTCTTAATAGACCATTTTAGCAGGTTCAGTTTCTGTTATCTGCTGCGGGCGAAATAGCAAACCTGCCAACAAATATGTGAGTGGGTGAAGTTTGTAGAGCGCAAGTATGCACAAAAGGTTGGAGAACTACAAACAGACCGAGGGACGGAATTTATGGGCTCTGAATTGCAAAACTGGTTAAGAGCACAAGGCATACGCCAAAGGTTGATAAATAGGGGCGTGCCTGCCGAGAACGGAATGGTTGAGAAACAAAATGATTTATTGCAAACCAAAATTTGTGCTCTGTTAGCTGATTCTAACCTGGGAAGGAGGTATTGGGCGGAAGCCGTGCTAACAGCAAATTACTTGTTAAATTGTCTATGGACGTCCGCAATAAATAAGACTCCGTACGAGGCTTTGTACGGTCGACCCCCATCCCTAAAGCATATGCACATATTTGGGGTGTCAGCCTGGGTCAATATTCCAAAAAAATTTAGACAAAAAAGAGAGGATAAAACATTAAAACTGATGTTTCTAGGCTATGAACCAGGAGCTAAAGCATACAGGTTCTGTGACAGGAATCATAAACTGACGTTATCGCGCTCTGCTACATTTAATCCGAAGGTTGGGACAGGCATGTAAGGGAGGAAAGCACTGTATTCATGCCAAGTTTGCCAGCTGACAATTTATCGAAGCAGGTAGATAAGCCTGGAGAGGAAAGTGAAAAGTTAACCCCAGAACTGCCAGAATTGGAGCCTCAGGCTCAAGCAGAAATCCCAGCAGAAATCCCCAGGTGCTCGCAAAGGGTAAACAAGGGGATTCCTCCCGAAAGATAGGGGTTTGATGTTAAAGCGGAATGTGTCACGGTCTGCAATGCAACTGTACCCAATTCCTATGAGGAAATGTTAGAATTGCCGCAAGAGGAAAAGGTAAAATGGCAAGACGCCATGAGCAAAGAATATACAGCCCTTGAGGAAAGGGGAGTGTTCCACAGAACACTGCTGCCTAGTGATCAGCGAGTCATTGATTTACGGTGGATTTATAAGATAAAACCGTCTCCAAGTGGAGACATCTACCGTGCCCGTTTAGTCGCACGGGGATTTACGCAGCATTTCAACACTGATTGTGATGAGACGTTTGCCCCTACCCGCAGGAGCCAATGCATACGGCTATGCTTGGCCCTGGCAGCAAACAAGCGAAATTACACCAAACATTTGGATTTTGATACTGCTTTTTTGAATGCCCCACTACAACAAACAATATACATGGCCGAAGCACCAGGGTTCACCAGTCCTGTACCAGGGACTGTCTGGAAGCTAAGGAAAGCCCTCTATGGCCTGAAGCAAGCTGGCCATGAATGGCATGAATGCCTTGATGCCACTTTAAAACAGCTGGGCTACAAGGCCGCCAGAGCAGATCCTTGTGTTTATCAAAGGGGAGAAAATTACAAACATGTGACGCTATTATGTTTTGTGGATGATTTGTTATTGTTGGGAAAAGAAGAACAAGTGAACAGGGCTGTCCGGGAACTCAGCCAGAAGTTTAAGTTAAAGGACCTGGGGGAGGTCTGCCAATATCTCGGTGTATGTATCGATAAAGCGCCTGGAGGGGGGTACTACTGGCACCAAAAGCCGAAAATAGAACAGCTCCTGCTTAAATTTAACATGGAGTTGTGCAAGGGAGCTAAAACTCCAATGATACAGGAGTTTCAGAAAGCCCTATAAGAGGACAGCCCAGAATGTGATAAAGCAGCATACCAATCGACGATTGGAAGTCTTTTATATCTTGCGCAGATATCCAGGTTGGATGTGCCAAACGCAGTTGCAATTCTTAGTAGATATGTGACGAAACCCAAACAAGCTCATTGGGCAGCGATCAAGAGGGTAATGAGATATCTAAAGGAAACAATAAACTATGCCCTGATTATCCAGCCAAAGGGGGAGTTGGAAATGCAAGCTTATGTAGACGCAGACTGGGGCACGGATGTGCAAACAAGAAAGTCTACATCAGGAATGCTAGTAAGGTACACAGGTATCCCGATAGAATGGAAATCTGTTAAACAAAATTACATAGCGCTTTCAAGTGCGGAGGCTGAATATGGGGCCTTGTCAGATATATGTACGGAGCTGATATGGTATAGACAATTAGCTAAAGACTTAGGCATGGACAGCAAAAAGCCAATCACTGTCCTGGAAGATAGCCAGGCTTGTATCAGCATGGCAACATCTGACAAAGTAAAAGCCAGAACCAAACACATTGGTATACGATATGCAAATATGAAAGATGCAGTACAAACAGGATTAATTACTCTACAGTACTGCCCTTCAGAGCAGATGTTGGCTGATATAATGACAACGCCATTAGGCTCTACGAAACATTATGGCTTACTGCATGAACTAGGAATGAAAAATGTATAGAAATGTGTGTAATATGCCTGCAATATGCCTGCAATATGCCTGCAATATGAAATGACAAATGCAAGCTCTGAAATGACTACAATCTGTGAAATGTATGTAAAACAAATGTTGCCAATGTACCCACTGTAAACGTGTAGCTATGTAAAAAAATGTAACCAGTATGCCCAAAACTGAAATGTCCTATCCAGCCTGAAATTAGGAGGGGTGTTAAGGGATCATCCCCGGGGCTGCTGATAATTTGCAGCCTGGATAGGAGCAGGCCCTGAAGCCTTGGCCTGACTAAGCCAGCACAGCATCCTGGGAGCTAAGGATGATGCAATATCTGGTGACACATACCAGGTGACTGTTAACTGTGTGTGTGTGTGTGTGTGTGTGTGTGTCACCA
This sequence comes from Tiliqua scincoides, assembly GCF_035046505.1. Classification (NCBI taxonomy): domain Eukaryota; kingdom Metazoa; phylum Chordata; class Lepidosauria; order Squamata; family Scincidae; genus Tiliqua; species Tiliqua scincoides. Next base: position 9,068,815 of record NC_089829.1, read on the forward strand.
CATGCAATGTCAGAGTGACTTGGCATTTTTTACTGATTGGCTGTTACTCATATAAATTCCAGCAGGAGCAAGCTGGGTTGTGGGAGATGCAGAGTGGATTTTGTGCCAAAGGCTACGTCAGTGTGAACCATGAATTGTGTAGTATTTGGACTGTTGCTGTTGTAAATATTGTACATAGTAAAGAGGCGTTTGGTGGAGGACTTCTGCCTTGTGTCATCTTTGTCGCCGGGAGTGTGTGTGCTCCGATCTTGGGAGATACGCAAGCCAAGCAGCCGGACAGCAGCTAGCTGCGTGAACGTCTCTCCAGCTCGCAACAGTTCTGCTAAAGGAAGAATGTATCTGGTTGAAGGGAAATCCTCCTGGTGTCTGCAAAGCTCAGTCCTGCCCCATGTTCCCAGGTGTGCTTTCAATGCAGGTTAACCTGTGCAGGTGGAAAAAGAATCTCCTGTGCTGGACTCCTGTGCACCATCCAGCAGCTTGCAGCTCCGTGGCTTTATAGGAGATAAACATCGCCTCCAATCGTATAAAGAGAGTTGTCCTTGAGACTTAAAAACTTAACACTCTCTCCAAATCTAAAGGCAGTTTTCTGGGAGAGCTGTCATAAGGGACAAATGGCCATGGGTTTGAACAGATGTCTGGTAAGTGCCTTAAGCACCAGAGTGAGAGCCCAGTGGAGAAATTGGTGGAGGATTTATGAGGGCTGCCCCCTTCAGAAATGTAAGTATGTGGGGGTGGGATGAGAGAGCGCTTTCCCTGGATAACCAAGTATAGAGGCTATGGCCGACACCTGGCATCTGAGGGTGGCTGTGCTCAAACCCTATTGGGACCAGTCTGAATGAATTCAAGGAGATCCTTCACCTTGGGTCTCACAGAATCGATCTGTCTACTCAAACACCAGGTTGTAAAAACCCTTCAAGTATAGTTCTATATCCTGTTAGTGGGGGATCTTTTTTCGAAGAGCATGTTATTTAACACTGCTTCTGAATAGTCCTTGGCACAGTCTCCACACAGCTGAGTGTAGGAGGCCTGAGTGAGGGTGTGTGATCCAGCCCTGACTAATGATGATGATGGCTGACCCTCTTTCCCCTTGCAGTTGCTGAAGAGGGCCCTCCCCCTACTGACCTGCTGGTCTTATAGGACAGTTTGGTTCTCTACCTCACTTGGATATTGCTCTGCTCCCTGAACCATTAAGCCTAGCTGGAGGTTCAAAAGGAATGGGAAGATTTGTATTCCCTTCCTTGCTTGCCACTGGAAGCACCTTCTTCTTGTCTCAGTTCTCTGTTTGGACTGTATCTACTGTCTCCCCAAAAGGCTTTGAACCTGGAAAGGGTATTCCAACCAGACAAGACTGGGAACATGGATCCATCTCCCTCTGCTCTAGTCAATGTTCTGTTGATCTTGGAAAGGCCTATGGGAAAAAAAAGTGGCAGGGAAGGGGGCCACGGAGACCCCACCTGATTTGATCCCAACCCCAGTCCTTCAACACCCCCCCCCTCCAATTCCTTGGTGCCCACTGGCACTTTTAGGGCTCAATCCTGACTTGTGCTGGATCCGGTGGGCTAGCAGGCCTGCACTACATCTAGCGCCAGTTTGGGTCCAGAATCAGTGCAACCTGAGGCAGGGGGAAAACTTTCCCCTTACCCCATGAATCACTCTGCACAGGCCTCAATGGGTCTACTTGAATCTGAGCCATCTCAGGAGGTGGCGCAAATCCAAGTAGAGCGGAGCAGCCAGAGGCCCGCACCACTCAGGAACAGGGTCAGGATCCGGCATAACCACTGAATCCTGGCCCACCTCCTGCATGCCACCTGCCCTCCCCGTCCCTAAACTTCCCTCCCCCCAGACCCCTGCGTTGGCTGAGCTCAGCTGATGCAAACTTACCCTGCCGGGCCTGGATCAAGCATGGGGAGGCCAGCGCAAGTCCTTGCACTGACCTCCCCAACTCTAAAGTCGGCACAAACATGCCTTTTGGCACGTTTGTGACACCCCCAGGGTGGCACTAGTGACTTGTGCAGGCCTAACCCAGGGGTTAGGATTGTGCTGTTAGATGGGGGACCACTGATTTTCTCTGATTATTCACTTACTTAATTTCACTGAAGTATCTGAAGCACGTGAGAGAGTGTAGCAGCATCCACGGGTCTTCAGCACTGCAGAGAACATTTTTCTTTCTTGCTTCCTCTCTTGTTTTCAATTCTTTTTGGCCTGTGCTGCTTGCAGACAGGATATGGATCCGCTCATGCTCAGTCCTGGCTTGGATAGGGTCTCTCTCTCTCTCTGTCTCTCTCTCTCTCTCTCTCTCTCTCTCTCTCACACACACACACACACACACACACACACACACACACACACACACACACAGCATATGGGAGTGAGGCTGCTCAATTTGGGTCATCAGCACCAATGATGGGGAAGTGTACATGAAGGCATTCACACAGAATTGTGCCCCAGCTATTCTGTATCTTGTATATTGTTGGCAACCTTCAGTCTCAAAAGACTATGGTATTGCGCTCTGAATGGTGGTTCTGGAACAGCATCTAGTGTGGCTGAATAGGCCAATTCGGGAGTGACAATCCCTTCTACACTGGGAGCAAGTGCAGTCTGCCCCTGGTCTGTCTCCCTGGCTATGGGCCTTCCTTCTTTGCCTCTTTGCCTCAGTCTGTTGGCCAAGTGTCTCTTCAAACTGGGAACGGCCATGCTGCACAGTGCAATATAATATATGAACAGCTCTTACGATATCCAAATGCGATCCTGGCCTCTGTGTCGGTCGAGGCCAGAACCACTAAAAGGGGAGATCTGAGCTTATCTGTGAATTCCCCTTCTCTATGGTCTCCACGGCAGGGTCAGTCCTTGACATCTGGGAAGCTCCTCCCTCTCAGGTAGGCAGGTCAGGTTACAAAAGTTTTCCTGAGGGGAGGGGCTCCCTTGATTCCCCAGACTACAAAAGCCTTGATAGCCCCTCCCCAGATCAACTCGGACTTGCTCAGGTAGATGTCCATCCTTAAAGTCCAATGTGTTGAAAAGTCAACCGGATGAACTCCGATGACATAAATCTCACCATTCTGAACCAAGAAAGGCTAGGACCACACTGTACCCCAGTTCAGGGACCTAATGAGGACCTGTCAGGGATGTTTTGTTCTTATCTCATACCACCGCATTGTTTTGTGTTTGCTGTCTTTTTTTTATATGCTTCAGGCTGTGAGGGTGGGCGGACTGACCCTGCCATGGAGACCACAGAGAAGGGGAATTCACAGGTAAGCTCAAATCTCCGCTTTCTCTGGTGGAATCTCCATGGCAGGGTCAGTCCTTGACATCTGGGAAATGCCCAAGCTGTGCCTCCTCAAGTGTGGGAGCTGCCCGAAGCATCTGAAACTATGCTCTGCAGAACGCGCCTGGCAAAGGCTGCGACCCTGGAAGCATCGGCATCTGCCTAGTAGTGCTTTGTGAACATATGGGGGGGGGGAGCTCCAGGTGGTTGCTCTACAAACCATCTCCAAAGACAAAAAATGTCCTGAATGCTAGAGGTAGCAGCACCCCTTAGCGAATGAGCAACTATGCCCTGAGGCAGGTCCCTTCCATGAGCCCTGTAGGCCTCCACTATCACATCCCTTACCCATCTGGAGATGGTAGATGGAAAAACCTTAAATCTCTGCTCGTTTGCCTTGTGCAGCAAAAACAGTAACTTTCATATGTCTGAAGGTAGAGTTTCTGGAGATATACTCCCTGTCCAGCACACATCCAAAATGTGCCAATCACACTCTCTGGGTTGAAAGGTTTGGAAAGAAAGACAGAATCTGGGAAACAAAGAATTAATCTTGGGTAAGGTTGGTGAGGTGAATCACCCTGTTCTTCTGAAACAGACACAAGTCCCAGCTACAGAAAAATCTGTCAGTTCAGACACCCATCTAGATGATATTATTCCCACTAAAAAAGGCAGTTTTCTGGAGGAAAAATATGTAGCCATAGGCCTGAAGGGAGGCCATGTCAATGCCTTGAGAACTAGATCTAAATCCCACAAAGGTACCCTGGTCACCGGAGGGGGGGTTGATCAAAACCACTCCACTATTGAATTTTCTAACACGAGGGTAGGAAGACAGGAGTCAACAATCAGGATACCCCAAAATACATGAAATTGTGAAGACTTATCTTATCTTATACTTAGGCCATCATGAGCACAAGGCATGCAGGGCGAGGCAGCTCCAGGGCCTTGCTATCTCTGAGTGTTAGCTGAACCTCTGATCCTAATCAGATGCTGTAAATATACACTCAATGGAACTGTAAGTAAATAACTTCTTTTTTGCAACTTTAACAAGCCATTGCCTCTTTGTCTTTTTTATTGATTAGCAATCAGCCGGGTGAGGGAGGATCCCTGGGTGATACCCAAAGGGGGGGGGTCTGCTGCTTAAGCTACTCTGCTTCCCCCCAAAGAGGAAACTATTTTTAATTTTAATTAACCCCTGCTGATTGGGTAAGAGGCACTTTTTCAAGTGGGTGCTCCTTTTTTTAGCAGGGGGAGAGTAACTGGCCCATCTCACCTCAGCAAGTGTCTGTTCTGGTGGCTGTCTGCTGGTATTCTTTTGCATCTTTTTAGATTGTGAGCCCCTTTGGGACAGGGAGCCATTTAGTTATTTGATTTTTCTCTGTAAACCGCTTTGTGAACTTTTAGTTGAAAAGCGGTATATAAATACTGTTAATAATAATTTCCTCCAACAGTAACCCATTCCCTTGCCCAAATGGCTGAGGGACAGGAAAGCCTTGAAGTGCCTCCTGATGTGCTGGAAAGGACTGCCAAAGCACCCCATTTATTACTATAGGAAGCCTCACATGTTAATCTCTTTTCCTCCATTAGTATAAGAACTGTGATGGGGTCCTACTAACCTACTCAGGCAAACTCAAAGGCAAACCTAGCATCAGGTGTTGCATTATCTTAGGCTAGATGCTCTGGCTGGAGGATGCAGAGTTTGGATATCTGCCCAGGGATGATGAGGTTTAAACTTGGACCACTGAGATCTCAACTTGGATTGACACTTGGGATGAAAGGATAGCTTGTGACCATGTGTCACCTGGATCCAGCCCAAGTGGCTGGGAACCCCAGGAGTAGGGGTCTCCTCTGTGGTAGAGGCCTCCTTGAGAGTAAAACCTGAGTACTCACAGGACTGGGGTCCAGTACAGAGCACATACCCGGGAGGGGGAATGAGGGCCAGCTGGGAACACCAGGCAGGCACGTGGTTAGGAAGGGTGGGGCCAGCCCAAGAGGGATGGGGCCTCATAAGGAGCCTGGAGAGGGAAGAGCGAGGGGGCTCCTCTGCAGAGGGGAGCAAGGCCCAAGAAAAGCTGGAGGGTAAGCAGCCTCCCTGTCTAAGGGAAAGGATAGAGACCTCCAGAGGCAGGGGATGGGGGTCTGCCCTGGCCAGAGGAGGCTGGGGGGAAGGCTCCCCAGACCCAGGGCCCTCCTGGACACAGAGAGTGATCCCTGGAGAGACGGGATTGTGGAGATGGGGGATTGAAGCTCACTACACCCGAGGGGACCAGCTGGCTGGGGAACCAGCGCAGAGACAGCAGGGGCCCTCCCAAGGCCAGATAGCCTGACCCAGACCAGCAGGGTTGTATTATCCAAGAGCCCTGACCTCGGGCCACAGGAGTCAGAGCTGAAGGCTTGTACAGAGAACATCCAGGGACGGGGAGGGTCAGGTCCAGAGACCATTTGATGTCAGCGTCACCAGTCGGCATAATGTATGTAAGGCTTTGAAGTAACAGCCCTGATGAATGTAAAGCGGCTGACACTATTAAACCGGCTGTGTCAAACATCCGTACCTGCCTCCCGTCTATTAACACGCCGCCGACCGTCATCCAAGGACCGGGTAAGCCCCTTGCGCTCACCTACCACCCCAGGGAAGGGGCCACTGCCTGCCATGGACATTACAATGGTGGAGAATGCGGGCAGCGCCCCCGCAGGCGCTGGGGAGCCCGACGGGGTGGGACCACCAGAGTGGATACGTTGGTGGATGGTTCAACAGTAGAGCCTGGCAGAGGGGCAGCGGCGGCTGCTGGCCACCCTAGCTGACCAACAACCGACCCTGCTGCAAAGCCTGGCAACCCCCACAACCCCGGCGACGCCGTCCGTCCTCGCTGGAGGGCCTGACCATACCCCTCCCATCCGCCTAATGAAGATGGGGCCTGAGGACGACCCCAAGGCCTATTTAAACACGTTTGAGCAGATTGTGACAGCAGCGGCCTGGCCCCCCGCGCAATGGGCGGCCATCTTGACTCCTTGCCTTACGGGGGTCACCCAGGAGGCCGTGGACACCCTCACTCCCGAGGAGGCCTCCACCTATGCCACCGTCAAAGCCACCATACTCGGGACCCTGAATGTCTCCGAGGAGACGTATTGACGGCAGCTACGCGAAGTCGACCTGCCGCAAGGTGGCAGTGTACGTTTGGTGGGGAATCGCATCCGGAGCAAAGGCTTGCGCTGGCTCATGCCAGCTGTACGGTCAGCACAAGAGGTAGCGGAGCTCGTGATGATCGAGCATTTCCTCTTGATCCTGCCACAAGCCGCCCAGAACTGGGTGCTTTGTAACCAGCCCACCACCTTAGAAAAGGCCATCACGCTGATGGAAACTTACGACGACGCGACCAGTACCAGCTTTGCCAGCAGGGTACAGGGATTACAACCCAGAACCAGCCCAAAGCCTTACAGCAGGAGAGCAACCGTCTCAGCGTCTGTGGCCCGAGGCGGACACCATGACATTCAATAGACATGCCATCCCGGGGTGCTGCCACCCCTCCCGCCAGCACGAGCTCCACATGCTGGGCCTCAACCGGAACGAGGGTCTGAAGGCACAGCACCCTGCGCACACCCCCAGGTCAACCCAGTCGTCTGTTTTACCTGCGGACAGCTGGGTCACATAAGGTGGGACTGCCCAGTGATGGACTGTTCGCACGCTGACACATGGGCCGCTGCCTAGGTAAGGGGGACCCAGGAGGACTCACTCCCACTGGTGAAGGCCTGGGTGGACGGACAACCCGTGTGGGCTTTGGTGGACTCGGGTTGCACCCGAACCCTGGTCCAGCAAGCCCAGGGCCCACCCCTGGGGGACACCCTGTTTGTCCGGTGCATACACGGAGACGTCTGACCCTATGGCCTGAGGTGGGCTGTGATCCGGGTTGGGGGGAAGTGCCAGTCCCTGCCAGTCGGGGTTGTGCCCCAGCTCAATTACAGGGCAGTGATAGGACGCGACTGGCCTCGCTTCCAGTCATTGTTGACACAAGGCGAGGCACAGGAAGGGGCACTAGGGGAGGAAGTACGGGACGGCGTGGCCAGGGCCACGGAGGACCCTTTGCACCCCAGCAGGGACTTACAGGAACTACAAAGGGAGGACCCCACACTAGGGCCGGCTCTAGCCCAGGCAGCTAACCCTCCCCTGGGAGATGCGGGCATCAAATTCATTTTCAAGGGGGATATTCTTTATAGGGTGGGTCGTGACCCCCAGTCCAACTGGGAGGTGGACCAATTGGTAGTGCCACAATCCCTGAGGGCCTATGCACTCCAAATAGTGCACAGCATCCCCATCGCAGGTCATCTGGCTGCAGGAAACACTCTGCAACGGTTGACACAGCGGTTCTACTGGCTGGGCATCCATGGCCAGGTACAAAGGTACTGTGCCAGTTGTCCAGAATGTCAGCGCATACAACTGCGAGGACCACCCTGGGGGGTTTGATCCCCTTGCCCGTAGCAGGGGTCCCCTTTGAGAGGGTAGGGATTGACCTGGTGGGACCGCTTCCAGCTGCCAAGGGCGGCTTTACCCACATTCTCGTTATTGTAGACTATGCCACCCGGTATCCGGAAGCCATTCCCTTACGGAAGACAGGGGCCCCGGCCGTGGCCCGAGAGCTCTTGCGAGTCTTCTCACAGGTGGGGTTCCCGGAGGAAGTGGTAACAGACCAGGGTACCAATTTTATGAGCCAGGTGTTCAAAGAACTCTGGGACCTCCTCCGAGTGAGGCCCTTGAGGACCTCAGTGTACCACCCCAAGACAAACGGGCTGGTAGAGCGGTTCAACCATTAAAGGGGAGGTTACACAGGTTCGTCCATGAGCAGCCCAGCAGTTGGGCCCAGTTGTTAGACCCCTTGTTATTCGCGGTCTGGGAGGTGCCACAGGCTTCAACCGGGTTCTCCCCATTTGAATTATTGTTTGGGCGCAAGCCCAAAGGCGTGCTGGACTTAGTCCGAGAGGACTGGGAGCAACCCCGAGGTCAACCCAAGTCCTATATACAGTATGTGGCAGAGCTAAGGGAACAGCTGGCCCGTCTGGCTGACTGGGTAGGGATGCATATGAGAGAGGCACAGCTAGTCCAAAAAGGCCAATAAGACTGCCGGGTCAGGCCCCGGGTCTTTCATCCTTGGGATCGGGTGCTGCTACTGTTGCCCACCACAGACTCCAAACTGTTGGCTCAGTGGCAAGAGCCATATGAAGTGGTACGTCAGGTGGGCCCGGTTGATTACGAGCTGCGTAGGCCAGATCACCACCCAGATTTACAGGTCTATCACGTAAACTTATTGAAGGCCTGGCGGGAGCAGGACTGCCTCCTCTGTGGGGAGGAAGAGTTTGGGCCCTCTGGAGCAGAGGCCGGAATCATCCACCCCATGAAGCTGGGAGGAGATCTGACCACCAGCCAAGTCAACCAGGTAAGGGACATCGAGACCTGGTTTCGGGATGTGTTTTCGACCACCCCTGGGCATACTCACCTGGCATCCCATCATATCGCTACCAAGGAAGGGCGGGTGGTCAGGGCACCCTCCCGGAGGTGGCCTAAACATCTGGAGGGGACCCTCCACCAGGAAGTAGAGGCGATGAGGCACCTAGGGGTAATAGAACCCTCGTGGAGCCCCTGGCGTCATGGTACCCAAGCCAGACGGCCAGACATGGGTCTGTATTGACTTCCGGTAGGTCAACGAGGTGTCGAGGTTCGACGCCTACCCCATGCCTGCCATCCCAGGAATGTTGGAGTGGTTAGGGGGTGCCTGGTATCTTTCCACACTAGACCTGACCAAGGGATACTGGCAAATACCCCTGACCCCTTCCTCTCAGGAAAAGACGGCATTTGCCGCCCCCCAAGGGCTGTTTCAGTTTACACACATGCCCTTTGGGTTGCATGGGGCAGCGGCCATGTTCCAGCGGCTGATGGACCAGGTGCTGCAGGACCACCACGCCTATGCAGCGGCATACATTGATGACATCATCATATTCAGCCCAAGCTGGGAGCAGCACCTACGGGACCTTGAGGCCGTATTGGAAGTGCTGAGACAAGCGGGGCTGAGGGCGAACCCCGCCAAGTGCGCCATTGGCCTAAACCAGACCCAATACTTGGGACATGTGGTGGGGGGGCCAAGTAGGGCCCGTAATGGACAAAGTGTATGTGCTGCGGGGTCAGGCAAGGCCCCGAAATCGACGGGAAGTACAGTGCTTCCTCAGGCTGTCGGGGTATTACCAGACGTTCATCCCCAATTACGCCTCGAAGGCCGCCAGGTAAGCTGACCAAGAAAACACCCAGCCTGCCTGCCTGCCTAGAGACCAGGTCAGTCTGGGGAATCGAGGGAGCCCTTCCCCTCAGGAAGACTTTGTAGACTGACCTGCCTGCCTGAGATGGAGGGGCTTCCTAGATGTCAAGGACTGACCCTGCCATGGAGATTCCACTGGATAATGCTGTCCCATGGGCCACGGCCTCCACAGCCCTCAGAAGGCCTCCATACCCACCTGGTGGGTGTGCTGCACAGGTGGCATAAGGGACAGCATTTTGTGGTCCTGGTCTTAGCAATTTTTGGCAAAAGTTGGAAGTGATTTTTTAGACTCTCTGCAGGCCACAGAAGGCTTTCTGGTGGCCAGGGAGGTCGTGGATGGCATCCCAAGCCCTCAGAAGGCCTTGGAAAGTCCTGCTTAAAAAAATAAAAGGCGCTGCCCCCCTGGATGCCCCAGGCCATTTCCCCCCTGGCTGTCCTCCAAATATGCCAGTGATGACAACAACAACAGGGCAAGGGTCCCGGGTTGTAGTATTTCATCCTACATGTGAAAAAGAAGAGTTGGGGTGATGGATACGGTTGTCAGGAGTCCCAATGGCCAGCAGGTGTCACCAAAGAACCAAAGGAACCTGTTTGCTTCTACGCTCTTCTCAAGCAACCCAAAACAGGGAGGAGGGTGGATTTTGAATTCCTTCTCTGCTGAATTTCTCCCTGGATTTGCAAATTCCAGAGGAGCTCCTAGCACTAAGTTGAAGGTCCTTCCAAAGTTGGGTGTGCACATCTGTTTGAATGCTGCTATGAACGTAAGAAGGGGCCTTCAGCTAATGAGACCAGCGGTCTCTCTCACTCAGCTCTGTGAACAGAGGCCCACAGAAGCTCTCTAGGAGTTCAGGCAGTAGCCAGACTCTGCTCGTGCTGGTCAGCGTACAAACTAAGTCCTCTTGCCTCACCTCAATGAGAGTCAAGTATCAACACAGGGGCCAGGTGCACACCCACTTTCTTGCCAGTGAGTACAGGGGCCAGGCTTCCCGAGACACTGCAAGATGCTACCAATAGGGACTGCAATTCAAGCTAAACACTTGATTATGTTCTGTGACTTGATTATGTTCTGTGACTTACATGACTTGATTATGTTCTGTTTGCTTTTTTCTGAGCCAAGTCCATGTGCCAACTTCACAGGTTTCCTTGGGAGTTTGTGTGCTTTGCTCTGGAGTAGCATCTGCTGGACATTACCAGCCTCCGACTCCACTTTGGTCAATGCTTTGCCTTGCGCGCAAGCAAGCCAAATTCCAGCATATTCCATAATTTTTGTTTGCAGACCTGACACGTCAAATTGATTGCTGCTACTTTGCTCTCTTCTGAATGTCAGCCAGGTACTTCTAGTGAGCTTGATCAATGCCTGATGCGAAACCAATACACATTGCATGCTTGAACATTTTTATTCAATGGTTCACTTGGAAATAAGAGACAAGCAGAGCATAGAGCAGAGCAAAAAGCCAAGTCTCTATCTGACAAAGACAGAGTGCTTTGACTTATACAGTTTCCAGAAAGCTCAATCCCTGAGTCCTACCTGAAGAGGAGGAACAGCCCACCTGGACTTGAGCCATTGGCTGGAATGAGAACCCATGTCTACCCGCCTAGTGAGCCTTGTCCACAGAGACGACAAGTTAAATCAGGAGTCCAGGTCTACCTGGCAGGTAAATATGAGCTCCAAGTCCAAGCAGGAACCCAGGTCTTCCCAGCCGGTAGAACCAGGCTCCCGCCTGGACTTGGAGCACAGATCTACAGGATGGGTAGACCTGGGTTCCCATTCTAGCCAATCTTACAAGCATCTAGCGGCCGTTCTCCTGGTGGTCTCTGGGGTAGGGCCTGCTGGACCTTTCTAGTCATTGTCTCCCATTTGCTCAACCAGTTTCCTTGCATCTGCTCAACTGAATTCAGGCATTTCCCATCAGCCTGCTCCCCCCCCCATTTCGCAATTTTGTTTCATCCTTTTTATTCAGGATGTTGCATAAACTAGCAATATTAAAATATTTGAATGCCTAGTCCATGTTCACAGGCTGTGACTGAGATGGAACATTTGGAGCTCCTGCCAAATAAAATATTACAAGACGTACCTGCAAAATGAAGAGTCCCATAATTATTTTTGGGTGTGAACAGGACATATCAGATTGATTGGTGCTAACATTGCTCTCCTCCCCATGTTAACCAAACATTGGCCCTGTGCTCCTAGTGAACATCTTCGACACCTGATGCAGGGTTGATACACAACAGTTTGCAAGTTTGAACACTTTTATTCAATGAGTTGAAAATGCATAGAGTACAGCATAGAGCATAGCAAAAAGCCAGGTCTCATCTGACAAAGACAGCATCCTTTTTCTTACGCAGTTTCCAGCAGTGTAATTTTTGTCACCTGACACTTTGTTTGATAAGCAGTCTGTAAAAGTTAAAATGATTGCTTTCATGCCTGGAAGAAACTTGTCCTATGGGAAGCACTTAAACTTGGACCTCCTTTTGCAAAAGTTAGCAGTGAAAAAAGAAAAGCTCTGCTATAGCTACTGTATTGCCAGTCTTGAAAATTTTAGCATTACAGTAACCGAGCAATTCAGCAAACTCTTGGCCACGAACATCAAAAGTTAAATACCCTCCTCCTTACAATGATGACATGAAGGACTTGATTGTCAAACAATTCAGGTTGCAAAAAGCAGATGACTGTTCCTCTGCAGCAATTTTTTTAGATACCTTGGAAAAAATGCATCACACATTGAAAACTTTCCCTTGAGCTTTGAAATTCAAGAAACGGATGTTCAAACAGTAGAAAGATCCCATGCACACCATCTTTAACGTGATTCCAGGTCACCAGCACACCGTTGTCCTCTAAGCGTTTTCTGTACAAAAGTCCGTCGTCCCTGAGAATGTCATATTCGCAGGTCATAAGGAAAGTCTCGGGCAGTTGCCGGATAACCTCATCATCAGCTAACAGTGGGGAAAACCTGGTCTCGAATGCTGCCTTGCACGCTTCATACAGTTCTTCTGAAAATGGAACAAGCACTGAGGGCTTAGAGCCCTTGACCTTGAACTCGGCCGGAATGAGGTCGGCACTAATCCATTTGCTGTACTTCACCTTCATGGCCTCAGGAACATGGGCATTCTTCATCACTCCACCCAGATCTCCAACCTTCTTACCAAGAGACCTGAGACCAAGATGAATAACCCTCTTTTTGGGTAAAGCAGGAATTGAGTGGTATTGTTGATAGGAAGGCAAATTGAAATCCAGGGCCTGGAGGAATGGGTAGAGCAGGACCTGTGCTCGGAGTCTTGGGAGATCCACTCGGGTCACCAGTTCTTGGGCAACAACTGTAGAATATGTGCCTCCACTGCTGTCCCCTCCAATAATAATGCAATTGGGGTCGACTCCATAATCCTCAGCATGCTTCAGAAAGTGTATGGCAGCCGTGAGACAGTCGATTATCTGGATTGGATGTGGATGCTCAGGAGCTAAACGAAACCTAAAGAGATGGCAAAGAGGTACAAATTAATCATTTCAATAATCATTTTGATGAGATTGGAAAACTTCCAGTGAATACCATCAATGTTACAATAGACATGAAGGTTTTGCCTAAAAGAGATCATAATAATGCATGTTTATCCCTACTAAGCATAAATCACTAGGATCTCTTTTAGATCTGCTCTGCTCCCAGACAGCTCAGTCCTGAAGTGGTGAGTTGGTTAGCTTGACGCTGCCCCCTTCTGGGTGCAAGACACACCGACTCTGCATCAGAGAGTGAGGCTGCTACTTAAGGCTAGGCAGCCCTGAACCCCTCAAGCGTATTTATAAGCCAATCCTTACACCAGATCCATGTATTATAACACAATGTCATACAAAGCCACTTACCCCACACACACGACCACGGAATCACTTTCTCGGGCAAAGCTGCAGCAAATCTGTTCATATCCTCCTGAAAATCACATGGTACTTTCACATATATGTGGACACATTTTGGACAACACATATTGGATAAGTTTTTACTGGACATCAATGAAGTGACAAAAGCCTCAAGAGATACCTCTTACCTGGGGATGTCCTGAGGGCAAGGAGGCACTGGGTGCATATAGGATCTATTCTTGTTTGCATTCTAACCAGTAAGAGAAATAAAAGCAGCTTAATGAAAGTGGAAATTAAAGGGGAGGCCTTGCAGTTCTCTCACAGAGAACCTGCTCTGTATACAGATGGTTCTGGGCTCAATCCTTGGGCATATCTGCCAGTAGCGCAGGGTCTGAAGAACCCAGGATTCATGGATGTGAGGGGAATGATCTTGGTTGCAGCCATACACGCCACAATCCTCTCGCCTTTTCCCTGCCCCAAGACTTACACCAGCTAAAGAGTGGACCTTGATCCAAGGGGAAGCAAGGAAGGACAGTTGGCCTAAGGGGAGGCAATATTTTTACTTACCTTTCCTCGGCCATCTCATGGCACTCCCACTCATAGCAGATAGCGCATGGTCCATCAGCAATGCTGAATGCAATGGGCTGGTGGGTTTAGGATTTGGCCCTAAAACTCATTTATCTGTTGGAATTATGTGGTGGTTCTTTCTTAGACCCACAAGGCCCAAATCCTAACCCACTTTCCAGCACTGGCATAGCAGTGCCATTCGTACATGTGCTGCATCCTACATTTGGGTGGCACTCACCGAGGCCTCCTCCAAGTAAGGGAATGCAGTACCTCAGACCTGCATTGCCCTTACAGCAGTGCTGGAAAGTGGATTAGGATTGCACCCAAATGTCTTACATCTTCATTCTGAGTTGCGTTGACAGCTGTGCACCTCTTCAAATGAATTGGTTGCCACTTTCTGTGAACAGGACCCCAGTGAAATCCTGTAGCTGAACCACATTTGGGAGATTCACAATTTCAACAGTTTCCCTTTGAGCAAATGAGTAAATACTTTGGTTGGGGGGAAGACACCTATTAAAAAAAAAAGTAGGTTCCTTCAAACAAACTTACGAATGCTCCCCATCACACCAATTCCACCGTGAATATAGAGCATTCCCCTCCTTCTGCCAGCAACCGGTGTTTTGGGCCAGTACACCCTCACTGGGACATCGTCAAAAACCAGATCCTTGATGAGCAGGTTGGAGTCCTGTGAAGCTGACATTCTATCAAACACCATCCGCAGAAGTGCAAACTCTTGGCAAATGCCAAGTTTCTCCAGGAATGATTCCTAATTTCAGAGCAACAGAGAACAAATCAAGAGACATTTAATGCCTACGTTAATTTTTGATATGGCAAAACTCTTTGCAATAGAATTCTGCCCACTTGGCATTAGGTGATAAATATTTTGGGGAGGGGGATGTTCTCCCATGTAGCCAGGGTGCAACTGCAGCTCTCACCCTTTTGCCCTGACATTAAAATCAACACCTTCTTATATTTAGCAGTAGGAGACAATCTTTTTGCCACAGCATGGCATCTTTTCCAGGGCTATTGTTGGCATCTCTTATATTTCTCTTCTTTCTCTTCTTTCTCTTCTTTCTTTCTTTCTTTCTTTCTTTCTTTCTTTCTTTCTTTCTTTCTTTCTTTCTTTCTTTCTTTCACAGGCTTATATTTATTCCTTGTAAAGATTTGCCTCTCCCATGCCAGAGCAAATGCCAAAGGCTGTGGTGGGCACCTCTTACCAACCTAGGCATTTAACAGGTTTATATCCTGCTTTCCTAAAAAAAGATCAAAATGGTTTACAACAGTAAAATACACCAAATATAATATAATATAATACATATACAACATTGTAAAATAATATTACTACAATAAGTAGCTGGTTAAACCGCAGCCAGCTATAGGATTTAAACTAATAAAGCCCATAAACAAGTCCATTCATTTCCGGTCCCAATTCAAGGTGCTAGTTGCAACCTTTAAGCCCTCCATGATCTGGGTCCAGGCTACCTGAAAGACTGTCTCCTTCCATACATTCCAGCCCTCCCTCTTGGGTCATCTGAGGGGGCTTTTCTAAGGTGCCACCTTTTTTGCATGTGAGGGGTTGCAGCTGAAAGGCAAGACTTCTCTGCGGTGAAGCCACAACTATGAAATGCCATGCCAGAGGAATGGACAACTACATGGCTTTTCAGTGAGGGCTCAGAACATACTTGTTTCATGTGGCATTTGGCTGCTGAATGGATAATTGCCCTCTACGCCTCTAAAATATTACTGTGAATGTGTCATGTTCTGTTGCCCATTTTATCAGGGGATCCGAGATAAGTTTATTATTCCCTTGAGCAGAAAATTCTTGGGCTTGTCACAAACAGAAATGACCAAGAAATGTCTTTCAGGGGCTAGTTCTCAGCTTTTAAGACCAACTGCAGGTTTTTTGGCTGCTGCTTACAAAACCCGGGAGGGCATTATTAATAATGAAAGGAAATTTTAATTGCTACTCCCTCTTATTTGATGGCTATTTTATTGTATTTTAATGTTGCATTTTAATGCTGAATGTATTTTAATATTGAAATCTTAAATCCTGCCTGTTGTAGGGCGGTATTGTATGTTTGTTTTTGCTGTTCTTTGACCATAACAATAAATATCTACCTATCTACTGTGAATACAATAGTCGTAAAATACTAATATTTTATTATTATAAAATAAAGAATAAAGTAAAATATTGAATAAAGTGGAAGTAAAATAGAACTACTGCCTCCCTGGACTTACATTAATTGTTAGTTTTTTACTCTTTTTTTGGTAAGTTACACAATGCAATGTGAAAATTAAATGCCTATGTAATGTTTTTAATGCCTTACTTGATGTTTTTACCTGCTACTATACTTTGTTTATAAGCTTTGTTAGCCGCCTTGGGAATTTGCTTTGACATGGGAAAGGCAGGATATAAATTTCGTAAGTAAGTAAGTAGGTAGGTAGATAATGTGCACAGAGCATACAGTTTAGAAACCCAGCAGAGAGAGGTCAGATAGCATTATATGTCCAAACAATGTCCAAACAACATTCTGGCTCACCCTAAACTTTCCACACTGACCTGAAGATGCTGCTAGAAAGTGAAATGGGAGTCTTCCATCTGCCAAGCAAACACCCAGTCAAAGACAGCCTCTGCAGCCGAATTTATTTCTGACATGATGCTGTTTCTCTGAGGCATCCAGATCAGCACCAACCCACATTTAGGAAAGAAAGGAGACAGTTGCATGTTCCTCTCCTCCAGCCAGTGCAGGGCAACTGGGAGAATACGGTTTGCCCTGCATCTCACAAGAACAATGTGACAGGTGCACAAAACTTAAATGCAGGAAATCTTACCATGCCAAATATGCAAAACATCGTTATCCCTAAAGCTTTTAGTATTGCACGCTTCTTGAATCCTGGAGGCATGTCTGTCCTAGTCATGGTGTAATAAATGGTCCATGTAAACAGCACAGAAGGAATGAAGATGAAGACACATAAGGCCAGAACCCACAGAACTTCAGCGAATGCCATCCCGTTTCCCAGCAGAACACAACTGGTTCTCTCCCATGTAGCATCAGAGACATCTGGAGTCCTCCCTCAGTGAAATCTAGATAATCTGGTACAGTATGTTACTGAGTTCTACATGACGAGGAGGAACAGTCCACCTGGACTTGGAGCCATTGGCTGGAATGGGAACCCAGGTTTACCCACCCAGCAAACCTTGTCCACAGAGACCACAAGTTAAATCAGGAGCCCAGGCAGTGGCATACCTAACCAAGTTGCTGCCCGGTGCAAAAAAAAATCTGTAGCCCCCTCTGCAGCAATGACATCAAATTTAATTAATTATACTGGGTCTTTTTATTTGTTAAAGTGAGTGAGAAATGTTAGCTAAGATTTCAAAATATCAAACATTTCATGAAAGTACTTGTTGCACTTTCAGGGCAATCTATTCATATCTACTCAGAAGTAAGTCCCATTAGTAGTAGGAAGTACATACTTTATGTCAAACTAACTTTGACAGCTGAAGTCCTGCTCCTTTTTACCAGAAATCCTGCCCCCTAAGGGGGTTCAAGTGACCCCTCAAACAAGTTCTCCCAAGACTGTCGACCACTAGGGAAGGGGTTTTGTAGCACCCCGACATTTGGTTTGGCGGGTGAAATGCAGTGAAAAAAACTAGGTTGAACTATCTCTGTTCTATCAAAGGTTATAGCAAAAAAAACCAGCAGGGGTGGGGGTGATGATACTTTGCCCCACCCACTGCATGAGAGGAGATCCATCATGGTGGTGACATGCTCATCTCCTGCACCAGGTGACACAAACCCTAGTGGTGCCATTGCCCAGACCACACTGTCCAATTTCATGTCCTCTCCGGCACAGAGCACAGATCAGGGCCAAATCAATGCTTACACAGCTGCCATCCCAAAACAGAAAAGAATCCAGAGGTCTGTTTATCTGCAAATTAATCGTCAGGTGTTCCCCCCCCCCCCCCGTTGTTGGTGGAGAGGCCGCAATTTTGATGCTTCTGCAAGGTGCTTGGCCCTCATTTTCGACAGCTGAACTGAAAGCTGATTTGTGTTGAAACAGACAGACAGTACTCCATGGCTAAAGCTGAAGTCTGCAGCCTTCTCACCCAGGTAGGTGATGTGGCTCTGACCCTTGACATCTGGTCGGACTGGAGAGTGCATGGCTTCCTTGGGGTGATGGCACACGTGATTGTGGACTTTGAGCTGAAGGACAGATTGCTTGCTTGCCAGCATTTTCTGATGAGGCATAGCGGCACAAACACCTACAAGGTCTTTGATGTGGTGTGCACCTCTTTCCAAATTAAAGAAAGGGTGCGGTGTGTGGTGACAGACAACGCGGGAAACATGGTGAAAGCCTTCACAGCAGACTCCCCTTCCCAGGTGGACTGGGCCAACACCAAGGCGAAGGAAGAAGGTCGGCCTCCCTGAGAACACCAGTGTGGAGAACACTGACTTTGGGAAGGGGCCCAAAAGAAACTTTGTACCCCCTGATAAGATTCCTCTCAGAGGCCCTGACTGGCGTCTGAGCACACCGGTGTAGTGGGGAGCTGGGGAGCACACTGGCAAGCACTGAGAGGCAGAACTGCCAGTGGCAGCAGGAGTCTCTGGTGTTTGAGGCACTGGTTTCACACAGGCCGCACTTGAACATGAAAGGGCTGTTAGGTGCTACTATCACCACACCACTAATACCACGATTGGCAAATCAGCTGCTGAAATTAATTAGTTACTGGTGTAGCCTTCCTTTATCACAGACAATAAGGAGACCTCTGGGACCCCCACCCTCACCTCGGGACGCAGCACAGACCTCGTTGGCACCAGCGAAGTCACTGATTGCTGGAAAGCTGGATAGCATTAGGCCCTGACTTGGGGGTATACAGCACTAAACACAATGGGATTTACTTCTGAGTAGGTTTGAGCACAATCCAAACCTGTGCTGGAACAGGCCTGGGTTAAGGGAATTAATTCCCCTTCCCCCAGGTAATGCAGCAGCAGCCCCAATGGGGCTACTTGGATCTGCCTAGTAAAGATGGATCTGCCTAAACATGCTGAGCAGCCTGGCACTGCACCAGGTCGCCTGGAAAGGGGGTTAGGATCTGGCCTAAGTGCTGGATTTTGGCACCATCCCCATCATGGCCTGCCCTGCCCATCTGCCCGCACGGTTCTGCCCAAGCAGGATCTTAAGGGCTCTCCCTCTAGGATCTCAAGGTGGATCAGGGAGGTGATTGAGGCAGCATATAGGACCTGGGGCGGGGGTCCCTTCCGGAGGCTATTGTGGCCCACTCTCTCCGAGGTGCAACCACAGCAGTGAGCTTCAAGGCCTTTCCCTCACTGGAGTTGGTATGCAGGGCAGCTACCTGGAGCTTCCCGCACACCTTCATCCGACACTACAAGGTAGACACTGTGAGGGACACCACCGTTGCTAGGTAGGTCCTTGAGAGCATTTTTCAGGGTGCCTCAGAGTAATACCACCCTTAATGTGGTATGGTTGTGGCATGTCCCAGATGTACCACACTGACCCTGCCTGGAACTATGGAGAATGGGAAGATTTGAACTTACATGTGAATTCCCCTTCTCAGCAGGGTCAGTGTTCCCACTCACAGAATCTGAGGCACTCCTATCACTAACCTGACATTCCCATGGAATAAGGGAATAGTATAGTCGTCCAAGATGACAGCCTGAGAGTTCGAGACTCAGAACCCACACTTTTAGGTTTTAGGAGCCTTCTGATGCTGTTTGTGGTGTCTTTGCAGTCTCGCCGACGGGTGGCAGATGTCCAAGGGTTACCGCCAGACACCACCTCAAGTAACACTGGTGGTACCCATACCGTCGGTTGAGAAGCAGTGCTATAAATGGTGCAGTGCCTTTGGTTCCTGAATGTTTTTCTTCTTCAGCCAACTGAAGTGCCTGAATGCTGGAGCAAGTCAGTATATAGTCATTTTGCCTGCATTCCATGACCCAGTCACTGAGATCCTTCTCCATGGAAGTTCAGCCTCTTTTGTACAAGATGTGCTCTTTTGTACATGATGTGCTGGTGATCTGGCTTCATGCTCAAGGTGGCGTACATGGGATCTTCCAACTGTTTGAACCTCCATTTCTTGAATTTCAAAGCTCAGGGGTCTGTTTCAAACGTGTAATGCATTTTTACAAGCTCTCTAACAAAAAACTCCTTTTCATTGGCAGTGACAGCTTCGTATTGCTGCACAGGGACAGGCATTTGCTTTTTGTATCATTTATTGTTTCACAGTGAGTGGCTGTGAAGTCCTTCATGTCATCCCTGTAATGGAGGAGCTGCTTCATTGTGGATGTTTAGGATTGAGGGTTTCCCAAATTGCTCTTTGGCAGTCACAGTGTTCCACATTGGTGGTAGTTTTAGCAGCCAGGGAACAGCAGTGCTAATGGCCTCTGTTAGCGCCACATTGGGAAGGAGTGGAAACCCCCAGGAGGAAGTGGGCTAACTGGTTGAAACAGGATGTTTCTTATTTCAGTGCTAACTCAGATGCTGGCCTTGTAAAAGGAGGATGTGCAGTTGATTCTCACGACCCACTGATTTGCTGCTCATGGATTTGCTTATTTGCAGGGAGTAGGAGTGCTCTTTACCTCGCACCAGGGATGTGTGGATTCACTGTGGTGGGAATCAAGTCGAGTTCCATGTCCCCATTCACGCGCGAGTCTTAAAGGGCAGCCTTCGCAACTCGGCCAAAGCCTTTCTTAGGACACGTCAGGCGCGGCTTTGCAGAAAAAAAAACGGAGCTGCTGGCATGTGTGTGTGTGTGTGTGTGTGTGTGTGTGTGTGTGTTGAAGTTCTTATTTAACACGCAACACGTGTGTCTTCCCCACAATGAAGATTTCTACACACATGATTGTGGACATGCCATTGTCAGGGGATTCCTGTAAAGGGTTCATTTAATTTACAGTGCTTTTTAATTTAAGAAGAATAAGAACCACGGCATGCTTTGGAACATCGTACATACTGCACCGACACCTGGTTGATACTTGGGTCTAGGTTTGAGACTTGTTTCTGTTACTTAACACTGGTTGTGTTTCATGTAGTTAGGAATAATAATAATGATTTACGAGGAATCTAGAATAATGATCTAATAATGGGGCCTGACTAATAATTAATGCCAAGTCCACCTAAAGAACAGGCAGCTGTGAGATGCAGGATAATCTTGTGTCTTGCATAAAGATTACCCCTGCTAACTGGGTAAGAGGCACTTTTTAAGTGGGTGCTCTTTTTTTATTTAGTGGGGGGAGAGTAACTGGCAGCCCAGTCCTATCCATTGACTCTAATGGGACTTACTTCTGAGTAGACATGCATAGGATTAGGCTCTGGCCCTCCTCACCCAGCACTGTCTTTTCTAGTGGCTGTTTGCTGGTGTTCTGTTGCATCCTTTTAGATTGTGTGCCCTTTTGGAACAGGGAGCCATTAGTTGTTTGTTTGATTTTCTCTGTAAACTGCTTTGTGAACTTTCCATTGAAAAGCGGTATATAAATACCATTAATCATCATCATCATCATCATCATCATCATCTACTACTACTACTACAGGGGTGCCCAAACCCCCACCCTGGGGCCACTTGTGGCCCTCGAGGACTCCCAATCCGGTCCTCAGGGAGCTCCCAGCCTCCAATGAGCCTCTGGCCCTCTGGAAACTTGCTGGAGCCCACATTGGCCTGACACAGCTGCTCTCAGCGTCGTGGCCAACAGTTCGACCTCCTGTGGGACGAGGGCTCCTCCACTGCTTGCTGCTTCGGGTCTGTGATACAATAGTGGCAGCAAAGGAAAGGCTTTGTGCAAGGCCTTGAGCTATTGCAAGACATTCATTCATTCATATAAGTTCCATCTGTAATATATTCATTTATTCAAATTTGAAATGTAAGTGCCCAGTGTCAGAGAGATGATGTGGCCCTCCTGCCACAAAGTTCGGACACTCCTGATCTACTATAAACTGCGCTGTTGCTAACGCAAAAGGGGGCATTGCTGGGAACAGCTTGCATATTGCGGCAGCATTTATAGGATGAAACCAGGCATCCCAGGCCCTTGGGAAGGACTCAATGTCTGGA
This sequence comes from Tiliqua scincoides, assembly GCF_035046505.1. Taxonomy (NCBI): domain Eukaryota; kingdom Metazoa; phylum Chordata; class Lepidosauria; order Squamata; family Scincidae; genus Tiliqua; species Tiliqua scincoides. Next base: position 9,090,849 of record NC_089829.1, read on the forward strand.
GAAAACAAACCGGTCAACCCACCTGACTGTGCAAAAATCTCATAAAAATAATAATAATAAATTGCTTCCCACACACTATGCTTGCGCATCATTACTCAGTCCTTGGCATGAAGGAATCAGGTCTCATAGACTATTGATTCCTCCTATACGGGGCTATTTTTGTAGGTGAAATAGGTCTTCAAAGCCCATAATTGTCTAGCAGAGGCTAATGACCATTCAGCACCCTGTCTGGGGCTACGTTTTCAATTGAACTAGGCCTTTATCGGCCTGTAGTTGCCTGACAATAGCTGACAGGCATTCAGCACCCTATATGGGGCTGAGTTTGCAAGTGAAAAAGACCTGTATTGGCCCATGGTTGCCTGGCTTGTCATTGATAGGACTGCCTCCAGAGGTGGATGGGCTGCATTCTTTCAGGATTGGGGCAGCTTCAGTGGTGGCTGCGTCGGGTTTGTTTACAAGGAGGTTCTCAGGATTTTGTGGTGATGGTCGGCTGCCTACAGATACATTGGAAAGTATTAGCTTGGGCGCCCCGTGTGGGTGTCCAAATTGGGGGTGTCAGCTCCGACCTTGCTCCCTTGGTTTGGGTGCCCATTGTGGGTATCCCATTAAGTAAGCATGAGTTTGGGTGCCCATTGTAAGTGTCCCAATCTGGTGATTTCGACTCCAGCCTTGCCCCTTGGCTTGCATGCACATTGTGGGTGTCCCAATGGGTAAGAATTAGTTTGGGTGACCATTGTGGGTGTCCCAACTGGGGGTGTTGGTTCCAGCCTTGCCCCCTATTGTTTGGGTGCCCATCGAAGGGTGTCCCAAATCGGGTCCATGGCTATGGCCTGGTCCCAGGTGCTGTTTAGACCCGCTTGGTCCTTGTTCTGTTAGCCCAATTAGTATAGGTGGGGTTTCTGAATTCCCTTTTTGCCCAAGTCTCTGTCTTGTGTCCTTCTTGGGGAGTGCCTGGGTAAACTGGTCCAGATGGGTTTTACTCCCAGCACTTGCTTTTTGCTAGCTTTGTGGACATAAGGAAGCAGTTGCTCAATACAGATTGGAAAATATGAACTCCTGTCAATATGCATATGGGAGCAATAGGTCAACTGATGACACCATCTCTGTTGTTCTTCATACTGTATTGCACCATTTGGAACAGCGGGGAACATATGTCCGGTTGTTGTTCATGGACTACACTTCTGTTTTTAATACCATTTTACCTAATAGGTTGTTTTTAAAAATGTCTGCCTTGGGTATACAACATAACATTTGTCTGTGGAGAAGACTTTTTGACGAACAGGTCACAGTCAGTCAGGATGGGCTCTCATTATTCTTCCACCTCAATATTGAATATTGGTGCCCTCCAGGGTTGTGTGCTGAGTCCTTTACTATACTCCCTATATGCATATGAATGTGTTTCATTTAATGTGATTACAGATCCAGCCTGTTTATACACGGATTTTTTATACACAAATTTGACTCAACACGAATGGCCCCTGCAAATGAGAAGGAATGTGGTGATCCCTGGAGAAAGGGAAAAATACATCCCTTTAAAATCAGTTTAAAAAACTGAACAGTCCTTTAACAATAGCCTCCTTTAAGAGAGAGAGAGAGAGAGAGAGAGAGAGAGAGAGAGAGAGGGCAGCTGGCTGACAATCCATCAATCCTTTTCTCTCCAGGCGACCACCCCCCTTCCCCCTGAGCACATGAAAGAAAGGTGATCACTTTGCATTGGTGAAGGGAGGGATTGAGTGAAGTGCCTTTGTAAGTGCTTGGAGGAGGACTGATTGATGGATTGTCTTCTTAATGATTCTAATCTTACATCGCAAAGGTCAGCAAGGCTGTTTTTAAATCACCAGAGCAAAGAAACTTTGTTTTTTAAATTGATTTGCTAGAGTGTGTTTTTTGCCATCCGTGTGAGTGCTTGGAACGGAACCCACGCAAATAATGAGGCTCAACCTGTATTAAATTTGCAGATGATACAACAGTGGTGGGGCTCAGTAGTGGGAATAACCAGTCTGCCTGTAGGGAGGAAATAAAGGGGCTGTTGTGGGGGTGCAAAGAGAATAATGTTACACAAAATATTAAAAAAAAACTAAAGCGCTTGTAATTGACTTTAGGAAAAAGATGGAAGTGCATACACCATTGCACACAAAAGGCGAGGAGGTAGAGAGGGTTATAAGTTTTGAATTCTTGGGTACTTATATTGCAGAAGATCTTTCATGGACTGTTAAGACCAATAAGTTAGTTAAAAAGGCACACCAGCAGTTATACTTTCTGAGGATACTTGGGAAGTTAAACCTGCCACACGGTTTCCTTGTGTCTTATTATCGTAGCACTATTGAAAGTGTCTTGACATACGGCATTCTGGTATACAATTAATAAAAGTGCATTGCAGTGAATTATAAAGATTGCTCAGACCATCACTAAGACCCATTTACCAGCCCTGGATGACATCTTCATATCCCGCTGTTTGCAGAAGTCACATAGTATTCTTAAAGATCTCATCCTGCTTATAATTTTTTTGAATTACTGCCTTCTGGCAAACAATATAGATCTATGAGGGCACCCACCACATGATTTATAAACAGCTTTTAACCTAGAGCTATAATAACGTTGAATAATGAACTTAAAAATTATTAAGAATGTTATAAAACAACATCTTCAAATGTTTACTGGGTTTTATTATCTATTTATTACATCCCTGAGTGAAATAGCAGCATTTTTTTTTTTGAGATATTTATATTAATAGATGTATATGTAGTATTGAACGTGGGATGGATTTAAATGTGTTGTATGATTGTGGCATCAATATTGTATGCCCATGTCCTGGAGTGCATTGAAATTTCGTTATATTTTGTACAATGACTATAAAGTATCTATCTAAAATGTTCCAGTCTTTGGATTGGAAAGTGTGCAGATTGGAAAGTGCATAGATAAAAGCAGCCTGTCATTGTCTGAGATTTGACTTTTTGCTCTGCTCTGTGCTGTGCCTGTCTCTCAATTTCAGCTGAATCTCATTGTATAAAAGTATTCAACTGTGTATCAACCTGTTGTGTATCAACCCCACATCAGGTGTCAAAGGCGTTCACAAGGATGCCGTGTCAACATGGGGAGGAGAGCAAAGTTAGCACCAATCAATCTGTTATGTCCTGTTCACACCCAAAAATAATTATGGGACTCTTCATTTTGCAGGTACATCTTGTAATATTTTATCTGGTGGGAGCTCCAAATGTTCCATCTCAGTCACAGCCTGTGAACATGGACCAGGTATGCAAAAATTTAAATATTGCTAGTTTATGCAACATCCTGAATGCAAAGGATGAAACAAAATTGCGAAATGGGGGGGAGTATGCAAATATATGAAAATGCAAATATATAATGTCCATGGGTTCTCCCGCATCCACATGCCTGTTGACCTTTTCAAAGAATTCTAAAAGATTTGTGAGGCAAGACTTACCCTTACAGAAGCCATGCTGATTCTCCCTCAGCAAGGCCTGTTCGTCTATGTGTTTTGAGATTCTATCTTTGATGAGGCATTTCACCATCTTACCCGCTATAGATGTTAGGCTGACTGGCCTATAGTTTCCCGGGTCCCCCCTCTTTCCCTTTTTAAAGATTGGTATGACATTTGTTATCCTCCAATCCTCTGGCACTGTGTCCGTTTTGAGGGACAAGTTGCATATTTTAGTCAAGAGATCAGCAACTTCATTCTTTAATTCCTTAATAACTCTTGGGTGGGTGCCATCAGGGCCCAGTGACTTTAATTTATCAATGAGGTATGAAACTTCTTCTCTTTCAATCTCTATCTAACTTAATTCCTTGGTCAGGAGGGTCCGTTCAGGCAGTGGTATTTCCCCAAGGTCTTCTGCCATGAAGACAGATGCAAAGAACTCATTCAATTTCTCTGCCATCTCTAAGTCTCCTTTTATCTCCCCTTTCCCTCCCTCACCATCCAGAGGGCCAACTGCTTCTCTGGCGGGTTTCCTGCTTCTAACGTATTTGAAGAAGCTTTTATTATTCCCCTTAATGTTGCTGGCCATGCGTTCCTCAAAGTCTCGCTTGGCCTCCCATATCACCTTCTTACATTTCTTTTGCCACAGTTTATGTTCCTTTTTATTCTCTTCATTAGGGCAAGACTTCCATTTATGGAAGGAAGCTTCCTTGCCCTTTACAACCTCTCTAACTTGGCTGGTTAGCCATGCGGGCAACCTCCTGGACTTAGTGGAGCTCTTCTTCCTTTGTGGTATACACTTCTGCTGAGCCTCTGTTACTGTTGTTTTAAGCAGCCTCCATGCACTCTGGAGAGATTGGACTCTTTTTACCTTCCCTTTCAACCTGCTTCTAACCAGCTTCCTCATTTGAGGGAAGTATGCCCTTCGGAAGTCAAGGGTTTTTGCGAGAGATTTGCCCGGTATTCTTCCCCTGATGTGTATGTCGAAACAAATCGCAGCATGATCACTGTTCCCCAACGGCTCCGTAACATTGACATCTGGAGGATGATAGTATGCCCCCAGTATTACATTGCTCCACAGGCCTGGTAATTTAATCCACAGAGATTCTATGGTGGAGTCGGACCCGCCTTCAATATCTACTTTGCTGGATTCTATCCCTTCCTTAACGTAAATGGCCACCCCACCTTCAACACACTCTCCCTGTCTATCCTGTAGAGTTTATAGCCCGGGATTGCGGTATCCCACTGATTTTCCGCATCCACCAGGTTTCCGTTATGCACACTATGTCAATGTTTTCCCTTGTCACCAGACATTCCCGTTCTCCCATCTTTGCTCAGAGACTTCGGGCATTAGCATAAAAGTGTTTGTACATGGAATGCCCTAGGATGGGCTGCTTATTCGCTCCTTTGTCCTTGCATCCTCTCACTGTGCCAAACCGTCTATCACATCCCATCATGCTACCATTCCCAATTTCTTCTCCTACTCTGCCTTGTTTGTGCGGGGGAGGGGGATAGTTTTAGAATCGCTTGTTTGTGCAGGGGGATAGTCTAGCCTCATTCAGGCACATGCGCACCCTTCTTTCTTTCACCCATCCTGCCAGCCCTCCCTCCCCCCCATCATTTCCCCACCTATCCTGTGCTACATGCTGCCCCCCAAGCCCTCTTCAGCTTCCATGGCAAGAGAGAGGACGTGTGGGGGGGCAGAAGAGGGAAGCTACCTGCCTTGAGAAAGGGAGGAAGACGTGTCTCTGCCAGGAGAGTGGGGCGGTCTGATGCTGGTCAGGACAATGTGTGTGTGTGAGAGAGTGGAGCCCCTGCTAGGCAGGCACGGGGGGTCCCCAGTGACCCTAGACTGAGGAGGGGTTTCTCCTTGTGTAGCAGGACCAGCTGCTTATCACCCCACCCCCGCGCCTCCTATTCTCTTCTGCTCACCACACGTCCTCTCTCTATTTGTCCCCCCCCTTAGCCTCTTCTCTCCTCCTGAGTTCCTGGCAGGGCTGCAGCAGCCCCATTCTCTCAGCCTGACTGGCAATTTAAGCCAGTAGGGCGTGCTTCTAAGTACACATGCAGAGGATTGGTCTCTGAGTTGGCTGACTGTGATCGGTTACCTGCACAGAGGGTAGCATGCAAGGCCCAGCAACCTGGGAGGCAAGTTGCAGCAGGAGCACTGAGCAGCACCTGGCTCACCCCTCATCATTTATTCACATAATTCCCCAATTCCACTTCCTAAAGGTAAGCTGCTGGCTCTTATCATTGTCTCCAGCCTCCTCCTGCGTATCTCAAACTGTGTAAGGCTGCAATCCCAATTCCTACCTTACCTCACTTACCAGGGAGCAAGCCCCGTTGAATACAATGGGAGTAGTAGGAAGTACATACTGTATGTCAAACTAACATTGACAGCTGAAATCCCGCCCCTTTTTACCAGAAATCCCGCCCCCTAAGGGGGTTCAAGTGACCCCTCAAACAACTCACCCCGTTCCCCTCGACCACTAGAGAGGGGTTTTGTAGCACCCCGACATTTGGTTTGGCGGGAAAAGGAGCCCCCCAATAAAGTGTGGGAAAGGGGTTCATGTGACCCCTCAAACAACTCATCCCTTTCCCCTCGACCACTAGAGAGGGGTTTTGTAGCACCCCGACATTTGGTTTGGTGGGAAAAGGAGCCCGCCAATGAAGTGTGGGAAAGGGGTTCATGTGACTCCTCAAACAACTCGCCCCGTTCCCCTCAACCACTAGGGAGGAGTTTTGTAGCACCCCGACATTTGGTTTGGTGGGAAAATGACCAAAATTCAAGTCATACAGGTGAAAAGGAACGTTCCCAAAAAAAACTGTGCAGCCTGACCATCTCCCCCCCTCATGAATAAAGGCAGCATTTTTTTTATTTCTAACAGATTCACACAGGAACACAGAACACATGAAAAAGCATATTTCCTGAATAAGCCAGCATATGGAAGTTTTACTCAGACCATGAATGTTCCAGAGCACATACAGAGTGAACAAAACAGACCCTGAATTAAAGACAGCCTATTAGGCCTCTGACACACACACACACACACACAGAGGCAAGTTTCACAGAATCACACACAGACATGCTGGCTGGCATAGTACAAGAAAACCAATTCAGGCCATGAACACTGGGGAGCATGACCCACTCTGTCCCTGAATAAATGCAGCAATATTCAAATCTATCAGATTCACACAGGCACACAAAACACATACGCGCACCACACATACAAATTCCAAGGAAGGAGAGAAAGAGAGCAATATGCTTACCAAATGAACTGCAGCCTTCTTTTTTGGAAGATCTACTGACACACACACACACACAATAAGGTGTCCCCTTTTATAGGAAAAATCTCTGTACCCTCACATCTGGACATTCCATTTAGTTTTTTTCTTCCCAGGCCCATACAATAAACAAAAATGTTGGTAAGTTAGTATGTTTTTATTTTCACACCATAAATCTTAAAAGAAGTCATGGGTGTTGGATGTTATACATGTAAAAAACAGACCCCAAATTCTGCTTCCCATGTCAAAAAGTTTGAAAAATTTCCAAGTTATTGGAATGCAATAGTCCTGGATTAACCCCAGTTTTTGACCTGTGTCTGGTTTTTGCACGTGAAAAAAAACCAGATACAGATTCTGTTCCCATGTCAAAAAGTTTGAAAAATTTCCAAGTTATTGGAATCCAATAGTCCTGGATTAACCCCAGTTTTTGACCTGTGTCTGGTTTTTTCATGTGCAAAATCCAGATACAGATTCTATTCCCTGTCTCATGGAATATAAAATAGTTGAAATTGTTTTCCCATATAGAAAAGAAATGTGTCTGATCAGCTTCTGTTTTTTTCAGTCCTTATTTTTTTTGTTTTTGTTTTGGTGTAACCCCTATGTGAGCAGGTTCTATTCTCCCATGCCCCCTAAGCCCATGTCTTCTAAATTCAATTGAATTAATCCCCCTATAAGCAACGGAACAGTCAAAAGTTCATATAAAGAATATAATTTTTATTCCTAAACATGCACATTTTAATAAGCAATCCCTCTCTCACCCCCATTTTCTTCTACGTTATGTTCATTTTCCCTAACATGCTTCCATGCAAGCCCTGTAATTATTTTTTATTTCCATACATACATACATACACATAGAACAATAATAAGCAACCCCTCCCTCACCCCCATTGTCTTCTACATTATGTTCATTTTCCCTAACATGCTTCCATGCAAGCCTTGTAATTATTTTTTATTTCCATACATACATACATACACATAGAACAATAATAAGCAACCCCTCCCTCACCCACATGTCTTCTACATTATGTTCATTTTCCCTAGCATGCAAGACCTGTATTTTATTTCATACAATCAGATATTAATAAATCAGCCCCACCCGCTCATCTCAGATAAAACCATTATGCTTTTGCTTTGACCACTCTTTCAACAGAAATCAAAAATACGCGATCTTCATATTTGATCATTTTCTCATTTGCTTTGATTGGCTCAGAATCAGATTGGATTTGCTCAACCATGCGCATAAGGATTACTGGAAAATCCTGCTTTATTTCCAGACACCCCAGTGAAAACGCAATGCAGAGGGCGGTATGCACCAAGCATGCAATATCAATTCTATTCATAACTCTGCACATTTTCTCTCTTATGAAGTCCTGAGTCCATTGCATACATTCATGAGCACCCTGGGCTGGATCCTTTTTTCTACACCCGTCACACAAATTTTCTAGAAAGTTGCTCACACAATACTTCACAATGGCGTACAGGGTTGCTCTCAGCACACTCTTTGTGATTCTCTGCCTTGTCTGTGATGTCAAATTGTTATGTCTGTCCAGCGGGAGAACACCCAAAATGTTTCGTAACGTTTTGAAAGCTTCTTGCTTCTCATCCAATGAAATGTCTCATCCAATGAAATATTGAAATGAATTTCATAGTACAAGAAAACCTGAATTGGTTTTCTTGTACTATGCCAGCCAGCATGTCTGTGTGTGATTCTGTGAAACTTGCCTCTGTGTGTGTGTGTGTGTGTGTCAGAGGCCTAATAGGCTGTCTTTAATTCGGGGTCTGTTTTGTTCACTCTGCATGTGCTCTGGAGCATTCATGGTCTGAGTAAAACTTCCATATGCTGGCTTATTCAGGAAATATGCTTTTTCATGTGTTCTGTGTTCCTGTGTGAATCTGTTAGAAATAAAAAAAATGCTGCCTTTATTCATGAGGGGGGGAGATGGTCAGGCTGCACAGTTTTTTTTGGGAATGTTCCTTTTCACCTGTATGACTTGAATTTTGGTCATTTTCCCGCCAAACCAAATGTCGGGGTGCTACAAAACTCCTCCCTAGTGGTCGAGGGGAATGGGGCGAGTTGTTTGAGGAGTCACATGAACCCCTTTCCCACACTTCATTGGCGGGCTCCTATTCCCGCCAAACCAAATGTCGGGGTGCTACAAAACCCCTCTCTAGTGGTCGAGGGGAAAGGGATGAGTTGTTTGAGGGGTCACATGAACCCCTTTCCCACACTTTATTGGGGGGCTCCTTTTCCCGCCAAACCAAATGTCGGGGTGCTACAAAACCCCTCTCTAGTGGTCGAGGGGAACGGGGTGAGTTGTTTGAGGGGTCACATGAACCCCTTTCCAACACTTCATTGGCGGGCTCCTTTTCCCGCCAAACCAAATGTCAGGGTGCTACAAAACCGCTCTCTAGTGGTCGAGGGGAACGGGGTGAGTTGTTTGAGGGGTCACTTGAACCCCCTTAGGGGGCGGGATTTCTGGTAAAAAGGGGCGAGACTTCAGCTGTCAATGTTAGTTTGACATACAGTATGTACTTCCTACTACTCCCATTGTATTCAACGGGGCTTGTATACTACTCCCATTGTATTCAACGGAGAACCCATGGACATTATATATTTGCATTTTCATATATTTGCATACTCCCCCCCATTTCGCAATTTTGTTTCATCCTTTGCATTCAGGATGTTGCATAAACTAGCAATATTTAAATTTTTGCATACCTGGTCCATGTTCACAGGCTGTGACTGAGATGGAACATTTGGAGCTCCCACCAGATAAAATATTACAAGATGTACCTGCAAAATGAAGAGTCCCATAATTATTTTTGGGTGTGAACAGGACATAACAGATTGATTGGTGCTAACTTTGCTCTCCTCCCCATGTTGACACGGCATCCTTGTGAACGCCTTTGACACCTGATGTGGGGTTGATACACAACAGGTTGATACACAGTTGAATACTTTTATACAATGAGATTCAGCTGAAATTGAGAGACAGGCACAGCACAGAGCAGAGCAAAAAGTCAAATCTCAGACAATGACAGGCTGCTTTTATCTATGCACTTTCCAATCTGCACACTTTCCAATCCAAAGACTGGAACATTTTAGATAGATACTTTATAGTCATTGTACAAAATATAACGAAATTTCAATGCACTCCAGGACATGGGCATACAATATTGATGCCACAATCATACAACACATTTAAATCCATCCCACGTTCAATACTACATATACATCTATTAATATAAATATCTCAAAAAAAAAAATGCTGCTATTTCACTCAGGGATGTAATAAATAGATAATAAAACCCAGTAAACATTTGAAGATGTTGTTTTATAACATTCTTAATAATTTTTAAGTTCATTATTCAACGTTATTATAGCTCTAGGTTAAAAGCTGTTTATAAATCATGTGGTGGGTGCCCTCATAGATCTATATTGTTTGCCAGAAGGCAGTAATTCAAAAAAATTATAAGCAGGATGAGATCTTTAAGAATACTATGTGACTTCTGCAAACAGCGGGATATGAAGATGTCATCCAGGGCTGGTAAATGGGTCTTAGTGATGGTCTGAGCAATCTTTATAATTCACTGCAATGCACTTTTATTAATTGTATACCAGAATGCCGTATGTCAAGACACTTTCAATAGTGCTACGATAATAAGACACAAGGAAACCGTGTGGCAGGTTTAACTTCCCAAGTATCCTCAGAAAGTATAACTGCTGGTGTGCCTTTTTAACTAACTTATTGGTCTTAACAGTCCATGAAAGATCTTCTGCAATATAAGTACCCAAGAATTCAAAACTTATAACCCTCTCTACCTCCTCGCCTTTTGTGTGCAATGGTGTATGCACTTCCATCTTTTTCCTAAAGTCAATTACAAGCGCTTTAGTTTTTTTTTAATATTTTGTGTAACATTATTCTCTTTGCACCCCCACAACAGCCCCTTTATTTCCTCCCTACAGGCAGACTGGTTATTCCCACTACTGAGCCCCACCACTGTTGTATCATCTGCGAATTTAATACAGGTTGAGCCTCATTATTTGCGTGGGTTCCGTTCCAAGCACTCACACGGATGGCAAAAAACACACTCTAGCAAATCAATTTAAAAAACAAAGTTTCTTTGCTCTGGTGATTTAAAAACAGCCTTGCTGACCTTTGCGATGTAAGATTAGAATCATTAAGAAGACAATCCATCAATCAGTCCTCCTCCAAGCACTTACAAAGGCACTTCACTCAATCCCTCCCTTCACCAATGCAAAGTGATCACCTTTCTTTCATGTGCTCAGGGGGAAGGGGGGTGGTCGCCTGGAGAGAAAAGGATTGATGGATTGTCAGCCAGCTGCCCTCTCTCTCTCTCTCTCTCTCTCTCTCTCTCTCTCTCTCTTAAAGGAGGCTATTGTTAAAGGACTGTTCAGTTTTTTAAACTGATTTTAAAGGGATGTATTTTTCCCTTTCTCCAGGGATCACCACATTCCTTCTCATTTGCAGGGGCCATTCGTGTTGAGTCAAATTTGTGTATAAAAAATCCGTGTATAAACAGGCTGGATCTGTAATCACATTAAATGAAACACATTCATATGCATATAGGGAGTATAGTAAAGGACTCAGCACACAACCCTGGAGGGCACCAATATTCAATATTGAGGTGGAAGAATAATGAGAGCCCATCCTGACTGACTGTGACCTGTTCGTCAAAAAGTCTTCTCCACAGACAAATGTTATGTTGTATACCCAAGGCAGACATTTTTAAAAACAACCTATTAGGTAAAATGGTATTAAAAACAGAAGTGTAGTCCATGAACAACAACCGGACATATGTTCCCCGCTGTTCCAAATGGTGCAATACAGTATGAAGAACAACAGAGATGGTGTCATCAGTTGACCTATTGCTCCCATATGCATATTGACAGGAGTTCATATTTTCCAATCTGTATTGAGCAACTGCTTCCTTATGTCCACAAAGCTAGCAAAAAGCAAGTGCTGGGAGTAAAACCCATCTGGACCAGTTTACCCAGGCACTCCCCAAGAAGGACACAAGACAGAGACTTGGGCAAAAAGGGAATTCAGAAACCCCACCTATACTAATTGGGCTAACAGAACAAGGACCAAGCGGGTCTAAACAGCACCTGGGACCAGGCCATAGCCATGGACCCGATTTGGGACACCCTTCGATGGGCACCCAAACAATAGGGGGCAAGGCTGGAACCAACACCCCCAGTTGGGACACCCACAATGGTCACCCAAACTAATTCTTACCCATTGGGACACCCACAATGTGCATGCAAGCCAAGGGGCAAGGCTGGAGTCGAAATCACCAGATTGGGACACTTACAATGGGCACCCAAACTCATGCTTACTTAATGGGATACCCACAATGGGCACCCAAACCAAGGGAGCAAGGTCGGAGCTGACACCCCCAATTTGGACACCCACACGGGGCGCCCAAGCTAATACTTTCCAATGTATCTGTAGGCAGCCGACCATCACCACAAAATCCTGAGAACCTCCTTGTAAACAAACCCGACGCAGCCACCACTGAAGCTGCCCCAATCCTGAAAGAATGCAGCCCATCCACCTCTGGAGGCAGTCCTATCAATGACAAGCCAGGCAACCATGGGCCAATACAGGTCTTTTTCACTTGCAAACTCAGCCCCATATAGGGTGCTGAATGCCTGTCAGCTATTGTCAGGCAACTACAGGCCGATAAAGGCCTAGTTCAATTGAAAACGTAGCCCCAGACAGGGTGCTGAATGGTCATTAGCCTCTGCTAGACAATTATGGGCTTTGAAGACCTATTTCACCTACAAAAATAGCCCCGTATAGGAGGAATCAATAGTCTATGAGACCTGATTCCTTCATGCCAAGGACTGAGTAATGATGCGCAAGCATAGTGTGTGGGAAGCAATTTATTATTATTATTTTTATGAGATTTTTGCACAGTCAGGTGGGTTGACCGGTTTGTTTTCTCCAGACATTGAGTCCTTCCCAAGGGCCTGGGATGCCTGGTTTCATCCTATAAATGCTGCCGCAATATGCAAGCTGTTCCCAGCAATGCCCCCTTTTGCGTTAGCAACAGCGCAGTTTATAGTAGATCAGGAGTGTCCGAACTTTGTGGCAGGAGGGCCACATCATCTCTCTGACACTGGGCACTTACATTTCAAATTTGAATAAATGAATATATTACAGATGGAACTTATATGAATGAATGAATGTCTTGCAATAGCTCAAGGCCTTGCACAAAGCCTTTCCTTTGCTGCCACTATTGTATCACAGACCCGAAGCAGCAAGCAGTGGAGGAGCCCTCGTCCCACAGGAGGTCGAACTGTTGGCCACGACGCTGAGAGCAGCTGTGTCAGGCCAATGTGGGCTCCAGCAAGTTTCCAGAGGGCCAGAGGCTCATTGGAGGCTGGGAGCTCCCTGAGGACCGGATTGGGAGTCCTCGAGGGCCACAAGTGGCCCCAGGGTGGGGGTTTGGGCACCCCTGTAGTAGTAGTAGTAGATGATGATGATGATGATGATGATGATGATGATTAATGGTATTTATATACCGCTTTTCAATGGAAAGTTCACAAAGCAGTTTACAGAGAAAATCAAACAAACAACTAATGGCTCCCTGTTCCAAAAGGGCACACAATCTAAAAGGATGCAACAGAACACCAGCAAACAGCCACTAGAAAAGACAGTGCTGGGTGAGGAGGGCCAGAGCCTAATCCTATGCATGTCTACTCAGAAGTAAGTCCCATTAGAGTCAATGGATAGGACTGGGCTGCCAGTTACTCTCCCCCCACTAAATAAAAAAAGAGCACCCACTTAAAAAGTGCCTCTTACCCAGTTAGCAGGGGTAATCTTTATGCAAGACACAAGATTATCCTGCATCTCACAGCTGCCTGTTCTTTAGGTGGACTTGGCATTAATTATTAGTCAGGCCCCATTATTAGATCATTATTCTAGATTCCTCGTAAATCATTATTATTATTCCTAACTACATGAAACACAACCAGTGTTAAGTAACAGAAACAAGTCTCAAACCTAGACCCAAGTATCAACCAGGTGTCGGTGCAGTATGTACGATGTTCCAAAGCGTGCCGTGGTTCTTATTCTTCTTAAATTAAAAAGCACTGTAAATTAAATGAACCCTTTACAGGAATCCCCTGACAATGGCATGTCCACAATCATGTGTGTAGAAATCTTCATTGTGGGGAAGACACACGTGTTGCGTGTTAAATAAGAACTTCAACACACACACACACACACACACACACACACACACACATGCCAGCAGCTCCGTTTTTTTTTCTGCAAAGCCGCGCCTGACGTGTCCTAAGAAAGGCTTTGGCCGAGTTGCGAAGGCTGCCCTTTAAGACTCGCGCGTGAATGGGGACATGGAACTCGACTTGATTCCCACCACGGTGAATCCACACATCCCTGGTGCGAGGTAAAGAGCACTCCTACTCCCTGCAAATAAGCAAATCCATGAGCAGCAAATCAGTGGGTCGTGAGAATCAACTGCACATCCTCCTTTTACAAGGCCAGCATCTGAGTTAGCACTGAAATAAGAAACATCCTGTTTCAACCAGTTAGCCCACTTCCTCCTGGGGGTTTCCACTCCTTCCCAATGTGGCGCTAACAGAGGCCATTAGCACTGCTGTTCCCTGGCTGCTAAAACTACCACCAATGTGGAACACTGTGACTGCCAAAGAGCAATTTGGGAAACCCTCAATCCTAAACATCCACAATGAAGCAGCTCCTCCATTACAGGGATGACATGAAGGACTTCACAGCCACTCACTGTGAAACAATAAATGATACAAAAAGCAAATGCCTGTCCCTGTGCAGCAATACGAAGCTGTCACTGCCAATGAAAAGGAGTTTTTGTTAGAGAGCTTGTAAAAATGCATTACACGTTTGAAACAGACCCCTGAGCTTTGAAATTCAAGAAATGGAGGTTCAAACAGTTGGAAGATCCCATGTACGCCACCTTGAGCATGAAGCCAGATCACCAGCACATCATGTACAAAAGAGCACATCTTGTACAAAAGAGGCTGAACTTCCATGGAGAAGGATCTCAGTGACTGGGTCATGGAATGCAGGCAAAATGACTATATACTGACTTGCTCCAGCATTCAGGCACTTCAGTTGGCTGAAGAAGAAAAACATTCAGGAACCAAAGGCACTGCACCATTTATAGCACTGCTTCTCAACCGACGGTATGGGTACCACCAGTGTTACTTGAGGTGGTGTCTGGCGGTAACCCTTGGACATCTGCCACCCGTCGGCGAGACTGCAAAGACACCACAAACAGCATCAGAAGGCTCCTAAAACCTAAAAGTGTGGGTTCTGAGTCTCGAACTCTCAGGCTGTCATCTTGGACGACTATACTATTCCCTTATTCCATCGGAATGTCAGGTTAGTGATAGGAGTGCCTCAGATTCTGTGAGTGGGAACACTGACCCTGCTGAGAAGGGGAATTCACATGTAAGTTCAAATCTTCCCATTCTCCATAGTTCCAGGCAGGGTCAGTGTGGTACATCTGGGACATGCCACAACCATACCACATTAAGGGTGGTATTACTCTGAGGCACCCTGAAAAATGCTCTCAAGGACCTACCTAGCAACGGTGGTGTCCCTCACAGTGTCTACCTTGTAGTGTCGGATGAAGGTGTGCGGGAAGCTCCAGGTAGCTGCCCTGCATACCAACTCCAGTGAGGGAAAGGCCTTGAAGCTCACTGCTGTGGTTGCACCTCGGAGAGAGTGGGCCACAATAGCCTCCGGAAGGGACCCCCGCCCCAGGTCCTATATGCTGCCTCAATCACCTCCCTGATCCACCTTGAGATCCTAGAGGGAGAGCCCTTAAGATCCTGCTTGGGCAGAACCGTGCGGGCAGATGGGCAGGGCAGGCCATGATGGGGATGGTGCCAAAATCCAGCACTTAGGCCAGATCCTAACCCCCTTTCCAGGCGACCTGGTGCAGTGCCAGGCTGCTCAGCATGTTTAGGCAGATCCATCTTTACTAGGCAGATCCAAGTAGCCCCATTGGGGCTGCTGCTGCATTACCTGGGGGAAGGGGAATTAATTCCCTTAACCCAGGCCTGTTCCAGCACAGGTTTGGATTGTGCTCAAACCTACTCAGAAGTAAATCCCATTGTGTTTAGTGCTGTATACCCCCAAGTCAGGGCCTAATGCTATCCAGCTTTCCAGCAATCAGTGACTTCGCTGGTGCCAACGAGGTCTGTGCTGCGTCCCGAGGTGAGGGTGGGGGTCCCAGAGGTCTCCTTATTGTCTGTGATAAAGGAAGGCTACACCAGTAACTAATTAATTTCAGCAGCTGATTTGCCAATCGTGGTATTAGTGGTGTGGTGATAGTAGCACCTAACAGCCCTTTCATGTTCAAGTGCGGCCTGTGTGAAACCAGTGCCTCAAACACCAGAGACTCCTGCTGCCGCTGGCAGTTCTGCCTCTCAGTGCTTGCCAGTGTGCTCCCCAGCTCCCCACTACACCGGTGTGCTCAGACGCCAGTCAGGGCCTCTGAGAGGAATCTTATCAGGGGGTACAAAGTTTCTTTTGGGCCCCTTCCCAAAGTCAGTGTTCTCCACACTGGTGTTCTCAGGGAGGCCGACCTTCTTCCTTCGCCTTGGTGTTGGCCCAGTCCACCTGGGAAGGGGAGTCTGCTGTGAAGGCTTTCACCATGTTTCCCGCGTTGTCTGTCACCACACACCGCACCCTTTCTTTAATTTGGAAAGAGGTGCACACCACATCAAAGACCTTGTAGGTGTTTGTGCCGCTATGCCTCATCAGAAAATGCTGGCAAGCAAGCAATCTGTCCTTCAGCTCAAAGTCCACAATCACGTGTGCCATCACCCCAAGGAAGCCATGCACTCTCCAGTCCGACCAGATGTCAAGGGTCAGAGCCACATCACCTACCTGGGTGAGAAGGCTGCAGACTTCAGCTTTAGCCATGGAGTACTGTCTGTCTGTTTCAACACAAATCAGCTTTCAGTTCAGCTGTCGAAAATGAGGGCCAAGCACCTTGCAGAAGCATCAAAATTGCGGCCTCTCCACCAACAACGGGGGGGGGGGGGGAACACCTGACGATTAATTTGCAGATAAACAGACCTCTGGATTCTTTTCTGTTTTGGGATGGCAGCTGTGTAAGCATTGATTTGGCCCTGATCTGTGCTCTGTGCCGGAGAGGACATGAAATTGGACAGTGTGGTCTGGGCAATGGCGCCACTAGGGTTTGTGTCACCTGGTGCAGGAGATGAGCATGTCACCACCATGATGGATCTCCTCTCATGCAGTGGGTGGGGCAAAGTATCATCACCCCCACCCCTGCTGGTTTTTTTTGCTATAACCTTTGATAGAACAGAGATAGTTCAACCTAGTTTTTTTCACTGCATTTCACCCGCCAAACCAAATGTCGGGGTGCTACAAAACCCCTTCCCTAGTGGTCGACAGTCTTGGGAGAACTTGTTTGAGGGGTCACTTGAACCCCCTTAGGGGGCAGGATTTCTGGTAAAAAGGAGCAGGACTTCAGCTGTCAAAGTTAGTTTGACATAAAGTATGTACTTCCTACTACTAATGGGACTTACTTCTGAGTAGATATGAATAGATTGCCCTGAAAGTGCAACAAGTACTTTCATGAAATGTTTGATATTTTGAAATCTTAGCTAACATTTCTCACTCACTTTAACAAATAAAAAGACCCAGTATAATTAATTAAATTTGATGTCATTGCTGCAGAGGGGGCTACAGATTTTTTTTTGCACCGGGCAGCAACTTGGTTAGGTATGCCACTGCCTGGGCTCCTGATTTAACTTGTGGTCTCTGTGGACAAGGTTTGCTGGGTGGGTAAACCTGGGTTCCCATTCCAGCCAATGGCTCCAAGTCCAGGTGGACTGTTCCTCCTCGTCATGTAGAACTCAGTAACATACTGTACCAGATTATCTAGATTTCACTGAGGGAGGACTCCAGATGTCTCTGATGCTACATGGGAGAGAACCAGTTGTGTTCTGCTGGGAAACGGGATGGCATTCGCTGAAGTTCTGTGGGTTCTGGCCTTATGTGTCTTCATCTTCATTCCTTCTGTGCTGTTTACATGGACCATTTATTACACCATGACTAGGACAGACATGCCTCCAGGATTCAAGAAGCGTGCAATACTAAAAGCTTTAGGGATAACGATGTTTTGCATATTTGGCATGGTAAGATTTCCTGCATTTAAGTTTTGTGCACCTGTCACATTGTTCTTGTGAGATGCAGGGCAAACCGTATTCTCCCAGTTGCCCTGCACTGGCTGGAGGAGAGGAACATGCAACTGTCTCCTTTCTTTCCTAAATGTGGGTTGGTGCTGATCTGGATGCCTCAGAGAAACAGCATCATGTCAGAAATAAATTCGGCTGCAGAGGCTGTCTTTGACTGGGTGTTTGCTTGGCAGAAGGAAGACTCCCATTTCACTTTCTAGCAGCATCTTCAGGTCAGTGTGGAAAGTTTAGGGTGAGCCAGAATGTTGTTTGGACATTGTTTGGACATATAATGCTATCTGACCTCTCTCTGCTGGGTTTCTAAACTGTATGCTCTGTGCACATTATCTACCTACCTACTTACTTACTTACGAAATTTATATCCTGCCTTTCCCATGTCAAAGCAAATTCCCAAGGCGGCTAACAAAGCTTATAAACAAAGTATAGTAGCAGGTAAAAACATCAAGTAAGGCATTAAAAACATTACATAGGCATTTAATTTTCACATTGCATTGTGTAACTTACCAAAAAAAGAGTAAAAAACTAACAATTAATGTAAGTCCAGGGAGGCAGTAGTTCTATTTTACTTCCACTTTATTCAATATTTTACTTTATTCTTTATTTTATAATAATAAAATATTAGTATTTTACGACTATTGTATTCACAGTAGATAGGTAGATATTTATTGTTATGGTCAAAGAACAGCAAAAACAAACATACAATACCGCCCTACAACAGGCAGGATTTAAGATTTCAATATTAAAATACATTCAGCATTAAAATGCAACATTAAAATACAATAAAATAGCCATCAAATAAGAGGGAGTAGCAATTAAAATTTCCTTTCATTATTAATAATGCCCTCCCGGGTTTTGTAAGCAGCAGCCAAAAAACCTGCAGTTGGTCTTAAAAGCTGAGAACTAGCCCCTGAAAGACATTTCTTGGTCATTTCTGTTTGTGACAAGCCCAAGAATTTTCTGCTCAAGGGAATAATAAACTTATCTCGGATCCCCTGATAAAATGGGCAACAGAACATGACACATTCACAGTAATATTTTAGAGGCGTAGAGGGCAATTATCCATTCAGCAGCCAAATGCCACATGAAACAAGTATGTTCTGAGCCCTCACTGAAAAGCCATGTAGTTGTCCATTCCTCTGGCATGGCATTTCATAGTTGTGGCTTCACCGCAGAGAAGTCTTGCCTTTCAGCTGCCACCCCTCACATGCAAAAAAGGTGGCACCTTAGAAAAGCCCCCTCAGATGACCCAAGAGGGAGGGCTGGAATGTATGGAAGGAGACAGTCTTTCAGGTAGCCTGGACCCAGATCATGGAGGGCTTAAAGGTTGCAACTAGCACCTTGAATTGGGACCGGAAATGAATGGACTTGTTTATGGGCTTTATTAGTTTAAATCCTATAGCTGGCTGCGGTTTAACCAGCTACTTATTGTAGTAATATTATTTTACAATGTTGTATATGTATTATATTATATTATATTTGGTGTATTTTACTGTTGTAAACCATTTTGATCTTTTTTTAGGAAAGCAGGATATAAACCTGTTAAATGCCTAGGTTGGTAAGAGGTGCCCACCACAGCCTTTGGCATTTGCTCTGGCATGGGAGAGGCAAATCTTTACAAGGAATAAATATAAGCCTGTGAAAGAAAGAAAGAAAGAAAGAAAGAAAGAAAGAAAGAAAGAAAGAAAGAAAGAAAGAAAGAAAGAAAGAAAGAAAGAAAGAAAGAAAGAAAGAAAGAGAGAATATAAGAGATGCCAACAATAGCCCTGGAAAAGATGCCATGCTGTGGCAAAAAGATTGTCTCCTACTGCTAAATATAAAAAGGTGTTGATTTTAATGTCAGGGCAAAAGGGTGAGAGCTGCAGTTGCACCCTGGCTACATGGGAGAACATCCCCCTCCCCAAAATATTTATCACCTAATGCCAAGTGGGCAGAATTCTATTGCAAAGAGTTTTGCCATATCAAAAATTAACGTAGGCATTAAATGTCTCTTGATTTGTTCTCTGTTGCTCTGAAATTAGGAATCATTCCTGGAGAAACTTGGCATTTGCCAAGAGTTTGCACTTCTGCGGATGGTGTTTGATAGAATGTCAGCTTCACAGGACTCCAACCTGCTCATCAAGGATCTGGTTTTTGACGATGTCCCAGTGAGGGTGTACTGGCCCAAAACACCGGTTGCTGGCAGAAGGAGGGGAATGCTCTATATTCACGGTGGAATTGGTGTGATGGGGAGCATTCGTAAGTTTGTTTGAAGGAACCTACTTTTTTTTTTAATAGGTGTCTTCCCCCCAACCAAAGTATTTACTCATTTGCTCAAAGGGAAACTGTTGAAATTGTGAATCTCCCAAATGTGGTTCAGCTACAGGATTTCACTGGGGTCCTGTTCACAGAAAGTGGCAACCAATTCATTTGAAGAGGTGCACAGCTGTCAACGCAACTCAGAATGAAGATGTAAGACATTTGGGTGCAATCCTAATCCACTTTCCAGCACTGCTGTAAGGGCAATGCAGGTCTGAGGTACTGCATTCCCTTACTTGGAGGAGGCCTCGGTGAGTGCCACCCAAATGTAGGATGCAGCACATGTACGAATGGCACTGCTATGCCAGTGCTGGAAAGTGGGTTAGGATTTGGGCCTTGTGGGTCTTGTAGGTGTTTGTGACCTTGTAGGTGTTTGAAGGAACCTACTTGTAGGTGTACAAAGACCTTGTAGGTTTTTGTGCCGCTATGCCTCATCAGAAAATGCTGGCAAGCAAGCAATCTGTCCTTCAGCTCAAAGTCCACAATCACATGTGCCATCACCCCAAGGAAGCCATGCACTCTCCAGTCCAACCAGATATCAAGGGTCAGAGCCGCATCACCTGCCTGGGTCAGAAGGCTGCAGACTTCAGCTTTAGCCATGGAGTACTGTCTGTCTGTTTCAACACAAATCAGCTTTCAGTTCAGCTGTCGAAAATGAGGGCCAAGCACCTTGCAGAAGCATCAAAATTGCGGCCTCTCCACCAACAACGGAGGGGGGGAACACCTGACGATTAATTTGCAGATAAACAGACCTCTGGATTCTTTTCTGTTTTGGGATGGCAGCTGTGTAAGCATTGATTTGGCCCTGATCTGTGCTCTGTGCCGGAGAGGACATGAAATTGGACAGTGTGGTCTGGGCAGTGGCGCCACTAGGGTTTGTGTCACCTGTTGCGGGAGACAAGCATGTCACCACCATGATGGATCTCCTCTCATGCAGTGGGTGGGGCAACGTATCAACACCCCCACCCCTGCTGGTTTTTTGGCTATAACCTTTGATAGAACAGAGATAGTTCAACCTAGTTTTTTTCACTGCATTCTGCTGTCAATTCCACATCCACTGGTATATGACATGATGGCATTATTCCTAACCGCTGAGATTTTACCGCGTGACCACCACACTGTGCATCACCCCTCATGCGCATCACCCGGTGCGGCCCGCACTTCCCTAGTGATGCCACTGGTCTGGGTGGCGGCGATGCAGTCAAAGATGAATTGCTCACTCAGACTGGATGGCGGGTGAGAACAGGTGTGGAAGGGTGGTTGAATCGCTGGACGCGATTGGCAATCTGTTGCTCCTCCTAGGAAAAAACTGGCACCTCTACTCAGATGTACATTGTACTATTATTATGTATCTCAATAAAGCTTCTCTGTTTCTCTGGAAGGGTTTCTAATTTGTTGCCAAAACGTCCTGCATGTGCCTGCCTGTGTGTGTTGGGCAATACAAGTGGAGGGGACTTGCCAAAATATGTTAGCTCTTTGGGAAGAAGCCCAGCTGAAGCTGCCCTCCCAAACAGTGGAAAAAAGAACGAACAGAGGGCCTGCCTTTTTTCCTGCTGGAGAAAAACACACTGGAATTGAAACCACTGCCTTCCTTCTCCTAATGGAGAAGGTGTTCTTCTTGTACCTTAACTTTGCCTGCCTAGTGCAGTCTCTAAAAGAATGAACTTTTAAGAAACTTGTCACAGGATGTGGTGACAGCATCTGGCCTAGATGCCTTTAGAAGAGGATTGGACAAGTTTCTGGAGGAAAAATCCATTACGGGTTACAAGCCATGATGTGTATGAGCAACCTCCTGATTTTAGAAATGGGCTATGTCAGAATGCCAATGCAAGGGAGGGCACGAGGATGCAGGTCTCTTGTTATCTGGTGGGCCGCTGTGAGATACAGGAAGCTGGACTAGATGGGCCTATGGCCTGTTCCAGTGGGGCTGTTCTTATGTTCTTATGAACTGATGATGAGACAACAGAGTTGCAGGGACCCACAAGCAGCCTTGCTGGCTGGCTGTGGCTGCTAAGGAAAATATTTTTTGGGAAAGTCTGTGCACTGGTATGCATCTGAGTAAAGCAACTCACCCCTGGGAAAAATAAAGCACACAACACACACACACACACACACACACACACACACACACACACACACACACACACACACACACACATTAAACATAGGAAATAGGTGGGCAAAACAATTGATTGGCTCTGATTTACGTACAGGTGGGGTTTCACCTTAAATCCTAGAAAAGTACAAATGTTTCTAAATCCCAGCAGGGTGCACTATAATTTCATTTACCCAGTGTCGAATTTCATTCACATAAATCAGGCCAATTATACAGATTGTTGGACAGGTAACATCATTAAAAGAGAGCAGTATAACACAAATGCTTAAAGACCGGTGTGAAGACCGACATGACTTCATATGACTTCATAAGATAACTTCTTGGCAGAACTTCCCTCATTAGGATGGCCTGGTTCGAGTGGCCTATCTTATCTCCTCTGCGTTCCTTTTCTATATGTTAGTAAAGCACTGTGGGGCCCTCTGCAAACCTCTGCAAAGCAAAGGCTTTTAAACTTCTTTTAACACTTTTACTAAAATCAAGCAGTTTTGGTTCCCTATGGACTTCTATTATTATTATGTCCCCTCATATCTGGGTTACTGGTTACTTTGTCCCTATATTGCATATATGTGCTTTTGCTCTAAATCAGTGAGTGAATGCTTTTGTGTGTATCTCTGCCAAGGATGTGAGGCCCATCCCTCCAGCAGCTGCCCGTAACTGATACCTGCTATCTCTTGAGCTACATCCTTTGAAGCTCAAGCAGCTTTAGTCAGACTAGTAAAAAGGATTCTTTATTAAAGCCAAGCAGCTTTTACATTGTGTGTTGCTATGCTTTAGCAGTGCAGGCTTTCACATATTGGCTACAGTTTGGGGACAAGGGCTACTGTGTGTTACTGCCACCCTCCCTCGCTTGCAAAACCCACTTGTCCCTGTGGCCAAAAGTGGCTCCTTCTCCCCCCTCCCTCTCCCAGATACACAAAATCAGGACACATCCTCCGTCCAATGGATAGCCCGGGGGACAAGAGGGAGCACCAGCCTCCCTACCTCCCTCATGTCCTGGACATGTGCAGACAGCACATTTTGCAAAATCATTACTTTCCTAATCACTTTTACAACCCCACCCAAACCCAAAACAAACAAACAAAAATTAACTGTGTCTCTCCACCCGCAGCCCTGTCCCTGCCTCATAACGGAATGTAATGCACTCTGCTGCTCATGGGGCAGATGAAAGCCCGGCTTCCGAATCAGCGCACAAGGTCTTTCGAGTGATATGGAAGTGGTGTAACTGCCTCAGAGGCGCTGTCAGCACCCCAAGCCATTTCTGAGTGAATCAAGTCACCGGACTCCCTGGCAACTCCTGAGTCAGCAGCCCGAGACTCGAGTATTTACCATAGGGCACAATCCTAACCAGGTCTACTCAGAAGTAAGTCCTATTGTGTTCAATGGGACTTACTCCCAGGAAAGTGAGGCTAGGATTACAGCCTGAGTCTTTGACATGTGTAACTCGAGTCAGCAAAAATGTGTATTTTTGCAACTCAAACTCAAGTCACCAGACTTGAGTCCCAATCCCTGGTAGGTTGGGAAGAATGAGTCTTGCTGAAGGGAAGTCAGCTTGGTGTCTGCAAAGCTCAGTCCTGCCACATGTTCCCAGGTGTGTTTTCAACACAAGTTAACCTGTGCAGGGAGGTGCTCTCCCGTGCTGGGTTCCTGTGTGCCATCCAGCAGTGGATAGCTCCATGGTTTGGAGGGGAAATGAAGAGTGGGGCGAGGATGAATGAGGGGGAAACTTCTGGAATCAACAACCTCCAGAAAAGAGAGGTGGTGAATAAGTTTGAACTCCCCTAGTGTCTTCTTGGGCACCATTCCCAAGGGGGACACCTGAAGGTTCATACAAACCCACAATTAAAGTTTTTGATCCCCGTATCATCACTTCACCAGCCAGCCACCTACCTTTTTCATCTGAGAACAATAACTGTGGTTTTAAATTCTCTTTTACATATATAACCACCCCATTTTTGTTCCTTGAATTTGTTGAAAAGAATTCTTGTCCCAAATTTTTCTGAATCAGAAATTTTGTATCATCTATTTTATATATTGGAGGGAGAAGATATTATTCTTCAAATAGTGAAATAGTCCTTTTCTTTTTTAGGGGCATTTGCTCCATTAATATTCCAAGGTAAAAATTTGATATTCCACAATTAGTATTTTGACTAGCTAGTATTTTGACTAGTATTAGTATACTAGCTGTTGCAGCATGCGTGACCACTTTTTTGTATCCTTGAACTTGTTGCATACCCTCTTGTTCTTCCAGTCCTCCTCCTCCTCCTCCCCCTTCCCCAATTCTCCTCATAAATTATCTTACTTTCTGAACTGTATCCAGTCTGAAGGCTTTTTGTTGAAAGTTAAAAATAACGCCTTGCAGTTGGGCCCACCTGAAAATGCTCTTTCTTTGTTTTAACGTATCAAACTAAAAACCATAATCCTTTATTTTCCTTAACATTCTGAGTGGGACCTCCTTCAGCACAATCATCGGTACTCCATCCACTCTGAGCCTTGATTTTGCATGTTGTTTTCTTATTAAATGCACTAGCACATCCCTAGCAAGAGTCTTCCACCTTGCAAATCTTGTGCTTACTCTACAAATGCTACCAGAACCAATCTCTGGATCTTCTGGGTCTTCCGTTGGAAAAAATCCTGCCAAGGTATCTCTTATTCTCATTCTTATCTCTTCTCCTGCCTGCTCTTGAATCCCCCTAAATCTTAAAACTTTCTCTTTGTGCTTGTTCCATCAATGCAAACATATACTGAATCTTCTTTAACTTTGAAATCATCCAATTTTGCCTCGTGTGCTTTCCTTCTATCATTTATCCCTTTTATAAACGAGTTTCTTAGTTTCTTAGTCTTAATTTCTTTCCATGCTGCGTCTAAACGTAACATATCTTTTTGCATCTAGGCTTTCATCCCTTGTAATTCTTGATACAACACTTGAAATTTCCCCTCTGTTTTCTTTTCATTTGGGGTCTCAGACCTAGTATTAGCAGGGCGTTCAGGTATGCCCACTCCAATGCCCAGAGGCAAGGCCAAGGCTTCCTGCACCTAGTGAGTGGGCAGCAAAACCTGCATAAGAACATAAGAACAGCCCCATTGGATCAGGCCATAGGCCCATCTACTCCAGCTTCCTGCATCTCACAGCGACCCACGAAACGCCCCAGGGAGCGCACCAGATAACAAGAGACCTGCATCCTGGTGCCCTCCCTTGCATCTGACATAGCCCATTTCTAAAATCAGGAGGTTGCACATACACATCATGGCTTGTAACCCATAATGGACTTTTTCCTCCAGAAACTTGTCCAATCCTCTTTTAAAGGCATCCAGGCCAGATGCCATCACCACATTCTGTGGCAAAAAGTTCCACAGACCAGCCAAATGCTGAGTAAAGAAATATTTTCTTTTGTCTGTCCTAACTCTCCCAACACTCAATTTTAGTGGATGTCCCATTGTTCTGGTGTTATGTGAGAGTGTAAAGAGCATCTCTCTATCCACCTTATCCTTCCCCTGCATAATTTTGTATGTCTTAATCATGTCCCCCCTCAGGCTTCTCTTTTCTAGGCTGAAGAGACCCAAATGTCGTAGCCTTTCCTCATAAGGAAGGTGCCCCAGCCCAGTAATAATCTTAGTCGCTCTCTTTTGCACCTTTTCCATTTCCACTATGCCCTTTTTGAGATGTGGCGACCAGAACTGGACACAATACTGTAGGTGTGGCCTTACAATCCATTTGTACAATGGCATTATAATATTAGCCATTTTGTTCTCAATACCTTTTCTAATGATCCCAAGCATAGAATTGGCCTTCTTTACTGCCGCCACACATCGGGTCAACACTTTCATTGACCTGTCCACCACCACCCCAAGATCTCTCTCCTGATCTGTCACAGACAGCTCAGAACCAATCAGCCTATATGTGAAGTTTTGATTTTTTGCCCCAATGTGCATGACTTTACACTTACTGACATTGAAACGCATCTGCCATTTTGCTGCCCATTCTGCCAGTTTGGAGAGATCCTTCTGGAGCTCCTCACAATCACTTCTGGTCTTCCCCACTCGGAAAAGTTAGGTGTCATCTGCAAACTTAGCCTCTCTGCTCACCCCTGTCTCCAGGTCATTTATGAAGAGGTTGAAGAGCACGGGTCCCAGGACAGATCCTTGGGGCATGATATAGATTTTAAGGGTTAACCTAACTTCTCTCAGATAAATTAGGAGCCAAGTTTTGACTAGTTTTCTGTTAAAACCAGGATAGGAAGAGTCATTATGTCAAGATGACCTGCAGAGAGAGAAAAACATGTGCGTCATAGCTTTCCCAAAAGGAACATTCCAGGGTCTTGTGAAATCAAAGTTGCAGGCCAGAACTTCTCCATACATGGCTAACAGACTTTCCAGTTAGGGCTGGAACCATGCACCAGTATGCCAAATAAGGAGAGGAAAATGACATGTATATCACATGGGTCAGTTGTTTGTGACAGAGTATAAGTAAAGGAGTTTTGGGTGTGGTTCGGAGAGAAAATCAATGATCCACCATGGGGTAACTTCGAACCTGTATCCATCCTAATCTATTCCTAATCTGTAAATAGCATGTAAATAAACTTTCTATATGCTTGTAAAGGAGTCTGTGTCTGCTTAGCAATTTGACCCAGAGACCAAGTCCCAGAAAACTCTCTATCAGTTGGCTGACCCAGATGGGACTCTGGTTGTTCTCTGCTAAGCAGTTAGGAAAAAAAAACCAAGCAACCTAAATTGGAAAAGACGTAGGATACAGGTTCTGATAATTTCTCCCCTGATTGCACATGATGTCTACTGGTGTGAGTGGTGCAAGCAGGTAAGTGTTGTCTGTCTGTCTGGTCAACCAGAGGTCAGAGGTTACTGCAGTGGAGTTGCTGCATGAGGGTGTGGACCTCATACAACAAGGTAAGTACAGGGTACAGTAGGAGCTAGTCTACAGTAGGAGCTACAGAGGAGCTATAGTACAGAGGAGCTACAGAGGAGCTACAGTAGGTACTAGTCTGGTACCTTAGGTAAACCTTGTTGGGTAAATAAGGGCCCTTGGGGATAATTGTGTGTATCCCTGGTGATTTTACTGTCTGGGTAAGGCAGGTTCCAGTTCTGGGTGGCCAAAACTGCAGTGAAACAGGTAAAATATTGTCTGGACCTTTGTGTGTGGTAGACATACCTGTGGGAAAGTTAGTAAGCAATCTTTAATTAGTGCTCACTGTTTTTAGAGACAGAGAAAGAATAGAAAAGCTTCTAAATTTGTAAATATCAGAGTGATGCTTTGTTACTCAAGTAGTTTCTGTAATGAAAAGTTCGCCTTAGCAGCTTAGCAACTTGGCAGTTCTCCTAACATAGTCAGTGAATCTGCTTCCTGTCTAAGGCTGTGTTGTTTAAGCCAGAGTGATTTAATAGTTATAACAGAGCTGTGTGCTTTTGTG
Organism: Tiliqua scincoides; assembly: GCF_035046505.1. Taxonomy (NCBI): domain Eukaryota; kingdom Metazoa; phylum Chordata; class Lepidosauria; order Squamata; family Scincidae; genus Tiliqua; species Tiliqua scincoides. The sequence continues at coordinate 9,118,667 of NC_089829.1, forward strand.
TGCTGGTTTAAAAAGAATATGGGGCAAAGTAAGAACTTAGGAGGAGCGAATACGCGGAAAGTTAAGTTAAAAAGGACAATGTGCCCATTGTTGATCCAACAATGAGATCTAACAGAAGTTAGTACCTGAAGTGATAAGGCTGTCGTGGCATCTGAAGAGAAGAGAGGTAAGATTATATTGTGAGTGTGCTTTCAGTGTTGGAAACCTCAGAATGGAAGAAGTCTAAAGTAAGTATGAAATGTTTAATTCTTTTGCATGTACATTAGAGCTGTAAATTATAAGCATGTGTAATGTGAAATATACTATTTATAGGTGTAGATGTGTATAGAGTGAGTGATGTGTTTGGAGTGTTTGAAGTCCATGGATATGTATGAAGGTGTGAGATTTTGACTTTATGCTGCCTGTTTATTTCATTTCTTTGTTCTATGTGTCTATTTCATGTGCCTTATCTCCTATTGTCTAAATAGGTTATGTAAACTTCTCTAATTCCTCTGGTTGCAACTAGTGCTTCTAGTTGACTTCTAGGTAAAGTCAGCTACGTTAACAGCAGTGAGTTTTTTGGAACTCACGGAGTCTGTGGAAAAAAATTCAGACTGGTGGAATGTAGTGGAGTGGAGTCACTCCAGTTTTCAGCCTGGCCAGGCGAGGGAAATCTGAGTTAATTTCCCTAGTTTATAAATGTTTGTAGGATTTTAAAAAGTCCTGTGGTTTTTCAGTTTAAATGTTGAAAAAGTTTTTCCTGCTTGTGCTCTTAGCAAAAGTTAAGCTGAAGCTGTCTGTCTGAGATTGTTTGGCAGTCTCCCAGACTGGTTGCGTAGACTCTCTGTTGCAGCTATTTTAAACTATGATCTGCTCGGTTCGGGTAAGAATTTTTCTTTTCTGCGCAGTCATGTGTCTATGACTTACTCAGTGTTTAATCTTAAATGTGCGCCAGTGTGTGTGTCATAAGTAATGCTGTCCAGCCATAACTTTGTACTGAAAAGGAAAAAAAATTGAAAGGATTTTACTTGCAAGTAAAATAATGCTTGAAATGATTTTTTAAAGGCTGCACCACTGTCCTAAGTCTTGTGTGCTTGAAAGGTTATGTATGTGCTATATAGTACATATATAGGGTCAGATGTGCTATACCTAACTGATGGTGAACTGCTATGTTAGGCAGGCATATTGAATTTTCCCAAGGGAAAGATTGCCACTTTAATCCAGCTTCCTTTGCCACCACCTTTGCTCTCTTGTGTCTAGTATTGAATTTTGCAGGTCCTTCTGTTTTTCTGGCACCTCTTCTGTCTCTGTTTTTTCTATTTATTTTTTTTTTTTACTCCTCTGTAGTATACTTGGTCTCATTCCCAGGGTTTGGGATGCTCAGAGTTGTTGGGTCTGAACCCTAGAGCCCTCAAAGATCCTTGTTCGGTAGTATTGCCACCACCCTGTAAGAACCAGTGTCTCAGTCCAAGGAAACTGAGACCCTCTAGGTTTAACTATATCCCTTGTAGGCACTGAGCACTTTCTTTACTTAAAGTCTCAGTCCTCAAGTTACTAGTCCACAAAGAGGATTTTGGTAGCTTGCTGAACGGCAAGGCAAGATTCTGAACTTTTGTTCCCAATAGACAATGAACCAACATGGTAAAGGGATTTTTACTTTGTTAAGTACCTGGGTTGCAGGAAGTTGCAAGGGCAGCAGATGATGGGGGTGTCTGAAACCCTTGAGGACAGAGTTTTCCCTCAGTGGGGCTAAAAGCAATTTGCAAAGCTATCCCCTTGGTTTTCCCTTCCCATTGGAGGTCTACAGTTGCATTCCACTCTCGTAGGTTCCTGGCAGTCTATGGAAGTGCCACCTTGTCACCTTCCGTGGGTTGTAGGTTCCTTGCAGCTAGGAATGCAAGCCCCTCTGTGTTGCTAGGTTACTTTGGTTCAGGCTTTGCAATGCTACTAAGTCTAAACCGTACATATTCATGACACCCTCCTCTGCTGACTGAACCTGAATAAATCTCATAGTTGTTTGCAGTGTTGCAGTAAGATCTGCCTTGTCTTTACCCTGGAACGCAGACTGTTGTAGCCCCTGCCTGCCTTGCAAGTGGCTGCATCTCTTCTGGCTTTCCTACAACCGTGATCTTGGGTGGGAAGTGTCAGTGTTGGTTAGCCATGTTGCTAGGTAGGTGATGGCACTGGTTTCCTCTCTTCCTATGCTGGATGCATCTTTGTACCTAACCTGGTTACTGATGGGATTTAAAGCCTGCAGTGCATGCCAGTGAGTCTGTGGTTCTGGGAGAGCCTGATGTGCAATTGCATACCTCTCTGCAGTGAAGTATCCACATTTTGATGGAAAGAAAAAAAAAACGCTAGTCCCCTAAAGTTGGTTGGCTTGGCTAGCTCAGCTAATGTTCCTCAGTCCCAACTTCTGCCCTGTTATTTCTGTGCCTGAGTCCCAGAACTGTCCCCTCATACCCCGGTCCTCAAACCCAGATTTTTCTACAGCGTCGCTGTCATGGGCGCAGCAGCAGCCAGAGCTGTGGTAGCGGATTGCTAGCAAGTTCTTGTAGATGGCTTTGCTGTAAGGATGAGGCAGTAGCCCAGCTAGAGATGGCAAGTCAGGTGGCAGTAGGCAGCCAGTGTGAGGACTAAGAGGCACCAGCAAGGTGAAACCAGCAACCAGCAGTGTGATTGATGCAACATTGTGCAAGTGGGCTGTGCAGTAGTATGCCTGGGTGTGCAGAAACTTGGAATGACATAAGAATCCAAATCCCAACAGGATCCCTGCAGGGAGCAGGGTGGCCCCAAAGGTGACCCCCACCAAAAGGAAGTTAAGGAGTCCCACCAGTAGATTCTGGATTGGGACCAGCACCGCACACGCCCAGCAGTCCAGAGACCCTCGTAGCTCCAAAGCCCTTTCCTAGCATAGGGAGGAGGTGGCAGCAAGGAAACCTCTGGAATGCCTTTGTGCTCCAAGGACCCTGAATCGATCCTTTCAGAGCGTGTGTCTAATCCCATGGCAGCTTCTTTTCTGGCTGCACTCCGAACCTGAGTTCTGTACTCAGTCCCCAAAGACAGTCCTACTTCCTTTTTTTATCCCTTATAATTCTTATCCCTTGATTTCCAGGCTGTGTCTCTGTTGTGTGTATCCTTTGCCAGTTGCTCAGGTGCTGATTTTTGGGAAAGGGTGAATTAATTTGTGTGCATTTATGAAAGCTAATGTTGCAAAAATGCAAGGCTCAAATAGTTTGTATGTTTGGTTACTACTATGGCAACCTTCAGTCTTAAAAGACTATGGTATCGCATTCTGAAGAGTGGTTCTGGAGCAGTGTTTAATGTGACCAAAAAGCCAATTCAGGAGTAACAATCCCTTCCACAATGGGAGCAAGTGTAGTCTGTTCTTGGTCTGTCTCCCTGGCTATAGGTCTTCCTTCTTTGCCTCTTTGCCTCAGACTGTTGGCAAAGTGTCTCTTCAAATTGGGAAAGGCCATGCTGTGTAACCTGTCTCCAAGCGGGCTGCTTGGAGGCCAGGGTTTCCCATTTGTTGAGGTCTATTCCTAAGGCTTTCAGATCCCTCTTGCAATTTCTATCAAAAGTTACCTTTGTGTTGAAAGTGCACAACAGTATAAATATGTGTTACAACAGTAAGTGTCTGTGTAAGCTAACTAAAGGAAATTTTTTTGGAGCACATTCAAATTGTGATATAAATTAGGAATGAATGAGCTTGATCAACTTATTCATTCTCAGTAAAAGAATTGAAATAATAATTGGAAAGATGATGATCTCTTAAAAAAAAAAAATTTCCTTGCTATGCTACTTTATTGTCATCTTAGTTAAAGTTCACATGGTAACCCCTTCCAGTTCTCCTTCTGGTACCTGGGTGGCCTACTCTCTTAGTGTGCCACTGTGCTGTTACATTGTTTATGATGCTGCCATCAGAAGGACGCTTCTGCTGGCAGTATAGAGTTGATTAAGTATTAAATGAAGTAATTAATTTTGCTGTGTTTTGCCATTTGGCATATGTGTGTTTTTGTTTGTATTTTCTTTTGATTTCTACCATGTATAATAACATGCTTATCAAGTATATGTAAAGGAAGGTTGAAGAAAATCTGCAAATGCAGGAGCAAGGTGATTTGAGTGGATAATTCTTAAAATAATGGAATAAAAAAAAGAACCTCAACGTTCCAAGGTCAAACAAGCAGCACTATACATTCACAAAGTACAAAAGACATAAGTTTGGGTGAGTTTGTTTTAATTTGTATGTTCTAATTTCTTATAGGTTCATTTGTATGCTCGCAATAACAGAGGCTTGTATGTAAAACAAAGTTCAAATTCTTACTGTGAATTGATTGCTAACACCTTGCAGCTATGATTTTAGCTAGACCAGGTGTGGGTGGATATTGGGTAGGTGACCGGAAGAACGGCACCGAGGAGGTGAGTTAGTGACGTGCTTATCTTGTATTGTAACCCACCAGTTTTACGTGGAAAAAAAAAATTTGTAGCTTAAAAAATTCATCATTGTGTGTGTGAAGTGTATGCTGGTAATACAGCCAGCAAAGTTTTTTTTTATGATCTAAGTTCTGTGCTGAAGTTCTAGGAAATAAGCCAAAAGTTTCTGGGAAGTTGGCCAAGATTGCTCAGAGAAAAGAAAAAAAATGAGTTCCTTTTTGTTTCAAAGTTTAAACTGAAGCAAGGCCATACTAAAGAAAAAAAAATGAAATTTTCTGTCTTTTGATACCTTGTTAATTTGTATACAGCTTATTATTTTCCAGGTAAACCAAGTGCTTATGTTTGAGAAAATAATCATGAAGCGTGAGAGCTATCCATTTGAAATAAACTACTACCTGCACACAGAAAAAAATGAAATGGATTTTGTGACTTTTTTTGGAAAGAAGGATTATTAAAACAGTTAATGTCCTATGGAGCATTACTTTGAACTTTTCCAACGAACTATTTTAAAACATGGACTTTTCCAAATGGTTTCTTAATGGACTCTTTCTTAATTGCAAATCTTTAATAATTACAACTGTGTTTGTATTTTGTTGTGATGTGATGTGATGTTCTGTGATGTATTTTCCACTGTTCTAACATTTTCACATTTCATATTTCATATTTGTTCATTATGTTGATTTGTATTATGTTTTGCAATGTTGTTGTTTTCTTATTGATAGATGAATGTGTAATAGTTAAGCTGTATGTAGAATGCCTGACGTGTAACCAAATTGTTATTGTTTGATTCCAATCAATCAAAAGAGCAATGAGAGGAAAATAAGCTGAGAAGACATAAACATAGTTAACCTATTGCACACCTATTGCACCTAGTTGAAGGAAGTGGTGAAATCCAAAGACACTGCAAGTGTGGGTAAATGTAGGAAAGAGGAAGCTCTTGATAATTGTTTCCCTATTTCCCAGGGGGAAGTGTTTGCAGGAAATAAAACACTTATTCCTTATTCCTCATTTGGTTGAGTGTGAGTAGCTTCGATGGTTGTCTGATCCATCATACTTGTGCTACCTTACACAGCAGCTTCCTGTGTTTCACAGCGGTCCACCAAGTGTCTCAGGGAGCATACTAGGTGGCAAGAGACCTCTCTTGAAGTAATTAAGGTCTAACCATAGTAAGACATAAATAGTATAGACTAAGTTTTAAAAGGTCGACTTACACAAAAGGTATGAGTTTTTTTTTCTCATAAAGTCCTATAAGGCTTTTTTCTAAGGTTAGTAAACACTTACAAAGTATCTCTACATAAGAAAGCATTTTCATATAGCTTTAGTTAAGTACCCTATTCACAAATAAAGTGGTCTGTCCTTAGTATTATTTAAAGTTAAAAGTATGAATTTGCAAAGTCTAGAGTACTTCTTCTGCAGAATATTACTCTTTTAAAGAGTGGTTATAGTGTGCATTTGAGCATTGTATTGGCCATAAAATGGGCTAGCTTTTAACTAAGGCACTGATCTGAAGACAACTTATGTCTGAAGAGACTTAGGTTGGCTTAGATAACAAGGCCTTTGAAGTAAGCAGCCATGGATGCACAGCATCAGGTGACACGGATGCTCGTTGCATGAGCAAAATATACATGGTGTGACAAATGTGGAAGTACTACTAAATCAAATATTGAAATTACATATTGATTCTCTAAGGATATTGCACTTTATGCAAGGAAACGTGTTTTAAACATATACCTTAGTTACTGCTATCAATAGCAGCTTTGCATGTTACAAAAAAAACTTCCTAAAGGGTTGCTTTGTATCCCTTAAGCTACACCATTGATATAGCAACTCTCTTTCTTGCTACAGTTTCTGTCATCATGACAGGTTCTCTTTCATAGTTAATTTCCCAAGTATCAAGAATGTACCCTTCCAAGGCAAAACAGGACACTAGAGTAAGTAAGTCTTCAACACCAAACAGTTAAGGTGCACTTAGGAAAGTTTAGTTAAAACTGATTGTTTTAGTCAAATCTATACAAACAGTTGCATAACATGAAGAAGCAAATGCACCAACATAACAAAGGCCTAGCAAAGAAGTTTAAACAAACATGTATGTCCCCAAATCAGTAGTATAAAGGTGTGACCAAGATAAACACCGAGATGTTTATTTTGGTCAAGAAAAAAACAGGAGATTGATATAGATTTTAAGGGTTAACCTAACTTCTCTCAGATAAGAAAAACACCCGAAATTAGGAGCCAAGTTTTGACTAGTTTTCTGTTAAAACCAGGATAGGAAGAGTCATTATGTCAAGATTACCTGCAGAGAGAGAAAAACATGTGCATCATAGCTTTCCCAAAAGGAACATTCCAGGGTCTTGTGAAATCAAAGTTGCAGGCCAGAACTTCTCCATACATGGCTAACAGACTTTCCAGTTAGGGCTGGAACCATGCACCAGTATGCCAAATAAGGAGAGGAAAATGACATGTATATCACATGGGTCAGTTGTTTGTGACAGAGTATAAGTAAAGGAGTTTTGGATGTGGTTCGAAGAGAAAATCAATGATCCACCATGGGGTAACTTCGAACCTGTATCCATTCTAATCTATTCCTAATCTGTAAATAGCATGTAAATAAACTTTCTATATGCTTGTAAAGGAGTCTGTGTCTGCTTAGCAATTTGACCCAGAGACCAAGTCCCAGAAAACTCTCTATCAGGCACATCGCATTTTTCAGTACCCTTTGGTGAAGAACCATGTCGAATGCCTTCTGAAAGTCCAGATATATAATGTCCACAGGTTCTCCCACATCCACATGCCTGTTGACCTTTTCAAAGAATTCTATAAGGTTTGTGAGGCAAGACTTACCCTTACAGAAGCCATGCTCATTCTCCCTCAGCAAGGCCTGTTCGTTTATGTGTTTTGAGATTCTATCTTTGATGAGGCATTCCACCATCTTACCTGCTATAGATGTTAGGCTGACTGGCCTATAGTTTCCTGGGTCCCCCCTCTTTCCCTTTTTAAAGAATTGGTATGACATTTGCTATCCTCCAATCCTCTGGCACTGTGTACGTTTTGAGGGACAAGTTGCATACTTTAGTCAAGCGATCAGCAACTTCATTCATGCGGGCCCCCTCCTGGACTTAGTCGAGCCCTTCTTCCTTTGTGGTATACACTTCCACTGGGCCTCTATTACTGTTTTCAGCAATCTCCATGCTCTCTGTAGAGACTGGACTCTTTTTACCTTCCCTTTCACCCTCCTTCTAACCAGCCTCTTCATTTGAGGGAAGTCTGCTCGTCGGAAGTCAAGGGTTTTTGTGAGAGATTTGCCTGGTATTCTTCTGCTGACATGCATGACGAAACGCTTCACAGCATGATCACTGTTCTCCAATGGCTCAGTAACATTGACATCTCTAAGCAGGTCCTGAGTACTGCACAATATTAAATCCAGAGTCACCTGTCCTCTGGTGGGATCCATGACTAGCTGCTCTAAGGCACAGTCATTTAGCATGTCAAGGAATCCGGTCTCCTTTTCGTGACCAGAACACAAATTGAACCAGTCAATATGAGGATAATTGAAGTCCCCCATGATTACAACCCTGTCCCTCTTTGTCATCTCCCTGATCTGTTTCCTCATTTCAAGGTCCCCTTCTGGTTTCTGGTCTGGAGGACAATAGTACACCCCCAGTATTACATCACTCATCAGGCCTGGTAATTTAACCCATAGAGATTCTATGGAGTTGGACCCACCTTCAATCTCTACTTTGCTGGATTCTATCCCTTCCTTAACATAAATGGCCACCCCACCTGCAACCTGTCCCTCCCTGTCCCTCCTGTAGAGTTTATAGCCCGGGATTGCGGTATCCCACTGATTCTCCGCATTCCACCAGCTTTCCGTTATGCCCACTATGTCACTATATTCACTATCCCTGAATCCTCTCATTGTGCCAAACCGTCTATCACATTCCATCACACTACCATTCCCAATTTCTTCTCCTACTCTGCCTTTACCTTGTTGTTCTCTGACCTCCCCATCCTTGTCCCATAGGGATGAGGAGTCCCGAACCAGATGCCCCTTAGCTCCTGTTGGTTTTCCCCCAGGGATCAGTTTAAAAGCTGCTCTGCCATCTTTTTAATGTTATGCACCAGCAGTCTGGTTCCATTCTGGTTCAAGTGAAGCCCGTCCCTCTTGTACAAGCCCTGCTTCTCCCAAAACGTTCCCCAGTGCCTAACGAATCTAAACCCCTCCTCCCTACACCACCGTCTCATTCACACATTGAGACCCCTGATCTCCGCCTGCCTAGCTGGCCCTGCATGTAGAACAGGTAGCACTTCAGAGAACGCTACCTTTGAGGTCCTGGCTTTCAGCTTCCTACCTAATAGCCTAAATTTGGCCTCCAGGACCTCCCGGCTACACTTGCCCACGTTGTTGGTGCCAACATGAACCACAACCGCTACCTCCTCCCTAGCACTATCTACCAGCCTGTCTAGATGAGAAGTGATGTCTGCAACCTGGCAGGCAAGTCACCATATGGTCCTCACATCCATCGCAAAACACCCTCTCTATGTTTCTAATAATTGAATCCCCCACTACAAGAAGCCCCCGACCCCGCTCCCACCGAGGAGTATCCTGAGTGCATTCAGATACGGGCCCGTCCTCTGGAGAAGGGGTCCCCCCCTAGGGGATTGTTTCCCTCCTCTCCAGGACGACATCCTCCAGCCCCAAGACTTCCCACCCGGGCAGCAGAGGAACTGCACACCTGAGGTTGGGACAAAGCCTGATCGTCCCTGGAAGTCTCCCCACGGTCCTTCTCTGCCTGCCTCTGCTTCTCCAGGTTGGCTACCAAGGCTTCAAAGTTCAAGGCTTCAATCGAACAGGTTAAAGTTTTCAAGTACCTGGGAATCCTGTTTCATCATAGGCACACTTGGTCACCCCATCGCCAGGCTGCTATTAACTCAAGCAATTTATTAGTTCAAGCTACTTTGCGGGTTTTTTTACACCTGGGGCAATTCTTATATCCCAGCAGCGGTGTAGATCTTTAAGTCAAAGGTTCTGGCATGATTGCTGTTTGGTATGCCTATCTGAATTTCAGCCATTTCCACTCTAGTAGAATGTGTTCAATCCAGATTCCTCTATAAGATCTTTGCGGTTCCTCACTGTGTCCCTTATGCAGCATTGTGCCTCAAAGCTGGTCTGCATAAAATTGAAACACTGGCCTGGCTAAGATTCTTGAGATTTTGGCTAAGGGTCGGTTTCGAGGCAAATCAGAACATCATGCTCTCCAATATTCTTGCTGATATTTCTTTTTCCCCTGGTCTAACCTTATTTCGCAAAAGACTCCATCTCCTAGGTTTATCAACTGTTCTGATAGGAGGATTACCCATGTCTGCAGCTTACAATTATTCAGACCCGACTATTCGATATAGAGAAACAGGATTTGCAAGCTTCAGCCTGTAAGTCTTGTTCGCCACTATATATTGGTCTTTCATGACCCTCTGATTTGGGTTCAAGCTATCTATCGTTCATGTGTTCACCTCAGATCCATAGAGCCTTTACACTGGGTAGGTTTAATATCTTACCTACTAATGTACTAAGAGCAAGATTTAATAGACCATTGGAAAGTCCCCAGTCATGTTTCGACCTGACCTCAAAAGGGTTCTTGACCCATGTACTTTTGTATTGTACCCACTGTATTGATTTACGCCATCGATTTCTATATCCATTCCTGGAAAGCTTTCATGGTTCAGATACAGACTTGGTCCAGTACTTGTTAGATGGGAGAAATGAGTGCTGCTCATCAAATGTAGCAAAATATATATTTAAAGCACTGTTGAGGTGTAAATTCCTCTGTATTTCTTTGCCTGATCAATAATTGGTGGCTACCCTGACTGTTTTAATTTTGTTTTCTTGTTGGATTGCTTATGCCAATAAAGGTGGAATGAAATGAAATGAACTCACACAGATGCTAAACCCATGGTGCCTTACTTGGCACTTTGTTCCCGAGGCACTGGGTTTCCCAGAGGCCACACATGCTTCTGCAGAGAGGCTCACGCGGTGGCAGGCACTAGCTTTATACTCCTAGCTAGCTCCTCCTCCCTCCCTCCTTGCTGATTGAAAAGGGGCTGGTCTTCCCGGGTGAGATTTCCCTGGGGTGCTTGGATTTGCCTAATGGGGCTCTTATTAACTCCTAAAGGTCAATTGCTATGACCTAAAGGACAATGACTAAGCTAAATTGCCCTGGCTGGGTGGGAACTGGCCCTTCCTAGGTTCTTACCCTCCTACTTCAGTTCTCTGAGGCTGGACTCTTTTTTAACCTCAAGCGGGTTTTTTATTTGAGTTTAAACTGCACTGGTTTAAGAGTTTTTTTGACTTGGAAGAACTTACACACTAAGGTTGAAATCCTGTTTAGTCCTGCTAAAATCCTGCTTTTATTAAGTGTGCAGCTTTGTTTTATTTATTTATTGCTGTCACCTAGATCCTGTGTCCTAATTTACTGAACCTTTAGATGATGTTCTAACTTAGATTAAGTTTAACTTGGGTTGAGTATAGGGTTAATTTAAACCAAGTAGAAAAACTTGCTTTCCACTTTATCCGCCTCTGTTTTATTTATTTTTCCAAGTGCCTGTACCTTGGGCTCTTACAAGTAGGACTCTGCTCCTGCTCAGAGTAGACCTCTGTATGCACTTACATAATTATTTTTATTGCCCTCACCTAGCTCCTGTGCCCCAACTTGCTGGACCTTAGAATCCCTCCCTCAGGTTAGATTAGGTGCTAACTTAGGTAAAGCTTAGGTAAAGCTAAGCTAAAGGTAAAGCTAAATTTCAATGTTGATCTAAGGTTGATTTAAGGTTAGAAGACAAAGAGAAAGAGTACACTTACCTTCTCCTTCTCTTCCTCCTCTCCTCTTCACAACTCAGGGAGTCTTCCCTCTCCTACAAAATTCAGAGGTCCACTTGCCTTCCCCTTCTCCTCACACAGATGCTAAACCCACGGTCAATTGTTGCCAAACAATTTGGCAAAATCTTGTTCATAAACATCAACAGCGAAACAGCTTCTCCATTACAGGGTCGATGTGAAGGACATATGGCCATTCATTGTCATACAATGCAGGCTAATAAAGCAAAAATGACAGCTGCTAATCAGGATTAGGAAATAGGTAACCACCACTTCCGTTGAAAATTTATTTTTGTTAGAGAGCTTGTAAGAAATTCATTATATGTTTGAAACAGACCCTTGCGCTTTGAACATCAAAATATAGATTATCGGAAAGGGTGAAGATCCCATGGAAGCCATCCTGATCATGATACCAGGTCACCGGCACGCCATTGTCCTCCAAGCGTTTCTTGTACAAAAGTCCATTGTCCCTGAGAATATCATATTCGCAGGTCAAAAGGAAAGTCTCAGGCAGTTGCTGAATAACCTCATCATCAGCTAACAGTGGAGAAAACCTGGTCTCAAAGACTGGTTTGATCATTTCGTGCAGTTCTTCTGAAAACGGAGCTAGTGCTGGTGTCTCAGAGCCCTTGACCTTGAACTTGGTCGGAATGAGTTTGGCACTAATCCATTTGCTGTACTTCGCCCTCATGGCCTCAGGAACATGGGCATTCTTCATCATTGCATCCACACCTCTAACCTTCTTACCAAGAGTCCTGAAACCAAGCTGAACAACCAACTTTTTGGGTAAAGCAGGAGTTGAGTAGTATTGCTGATAGGAAGGCAAATTGAAATCCAAGACCTGGAAGAATGGATAGATCAGAATCTGTGCTCTGAGCCTTGGGAGATCCACTCGGGACACCAGTTCTTGGGCAGCAATTGGGGTCGACTCCATTATCCTTGGCGTGCTTCAGAAAGTGTATGGCAGCACTGAGGTAATCTTTTATCGGGACTGGATATGGATGCTCAGGAGCTAAACAAAACCTAAGGCAGTGGCAAAGAGGTCCAAGTTAATAATTTCAATAATTGTTTTGATGAGATTGGAAAACTCCCAGTGAATACAATCAGTGGACGATGGACATGATGGTTTGACCAAAGTCCTGGGGTGATGCAAAAATTATTCTGATCTCTTTTAGATCCCAGACAGCTCAGTCCTGAAATGGTGAGTTGGTGAGCAAGAGACTGCCCCCTTCTGGGTGCACACACACCAACTCTGCATCAGAGAGCGAGGCTACTATTTGGGGGGCAGGCAGACCGGAACACCCCAAGCTTGTTTCTAAGCCAGTCCTCAACTCCAGAACCACAAAATCTTCTCTAGCACAATGAAAACAAAGCCACTTACCCAACACACACAACCACAGAATCACTTCCACTTGCAATGCCGTAGGAAACCCGTTCACATGACTCTGAAAAACATGTTCTTCAAGGCAGATTAGTGGACAGGTTCTGTGACCATTGATGAAGAGATAAAAACTCAGAAGATGTTTGTTTCCTGCAAAAGTCATGAGGCCCAGGCAGAGGCATCACTATGGTTTGTGTCACCTGTGTTACCCTCATGATGGACCTCCTCTCCTTCCAAAGCATGCAGAATAAAATACAATATCATATTCACAGCCTAAATACAGTGGCATCACTAGGGTTGGTGTAACCTCCATTAACTTTATTTAGGGAAATGAGTTGGGCTGGCACAAGTCCCACATTTGCGCCTCCTCAGGGGGAAGCCGTGTCAGCACATGGAGATGTGCCGACACATGATGGCTGAATCCAACCTCTGTGGTGGCTTGCTCACCGAGTCTTGCGTCAGCCCAGTTGGGCCGACGGAAGCAGCAAAGGGAGGCGGGCAGGAGGCAGGAGGGAGGCGTTCTTGGGCAGGGGGAGGGTGGGTGGTGGGCAGCCCTGAGGGCAGGTGGGTGGGGAGCGGGAGGCGGCGCTGGGATCCAGCAGTTATGCCAGATTCCAACCCTGGGGAGAACGGAGCAGCTTCAAGCTGCTCTGCTCTCCTCGGACTTGTGCCACCTCAAGAGCTGGCGCAAGTCTAAGAAGTCCCTTGGGGCTAGCGGCCCTTACCCAGAGGTAAGGGAAAATGTTTCCCTTTGCCTCTGGCGGAGCCACTTATGGCCACTATCCTGTGCTGGATATCCTCTTGGCTTGCCTGTTCCAGCGCAGGATAGGATTTCACCCTTATTTTAATATATAACAATAAAGGTCACCTAACAAATCAGTAACCAACAGAAAACAAGTGGCCAACTTGATGGCACTCATACAACAGAGTAAGAGTCCCAGTATTAGCTCTGAGACATGAAAATGGGAGCTGACTCATACTAACATCTTATTGGTTCCCTCCTGTGTCATAATACCACCGCATTGGCTCTCAGACTCCTCAATCTCATTGGTCTGTTTTGAGACAAATAAATCCAGTTTTTGTTACAGAAGGCAGTTGTGTTTTTCTTCTCTGGTTGTTTCACCATACCTTTTGATAGAACACAGATACTTCAGTGTAGTTTGTTGCAATGCATTCTGCAAGAAATTCCACATTGAATGATATATAACACAAAGGTAGCAGTTTCACAATCTTGGCCAGCAGTGGTGTCTCACAATCACACTACACACACACACCTAAGTGTGTCACCTGGTGCGATCCACACCCCCGGAACCCCCCTAGTGATGCAACTGGGCCTGGAGGTACAAAGAGAAAAGCTGTTGGCGCCAGCTCGGCGCCAGCAGCCGATTACCTCCCTCCCCGCCTCATGGCACCAGGCTGAGGCTTGCCACAATTGGAGATCGCGGCTGTGGGTAGACGGGGCCAGAGCGCCAGACCGGAGTGTGTGCTCCTGCTGGGCTCAGTTCGCTCCCGGCCAGCAACGGGGACAGGTGCGTCCTCAGCGGGAGCAAACTGGGGCAGTCCGGTGGCCTCGCCAGCGGCAGCGTGGAGCCCAGGGAGACGAGGGTGACAGCGAGTGGGCAGGCGCGCGATGGCTGAGCCTCCCACCCGTCATCGATGGGCTGCAGCAGCGAGCAGCTGGTAGCCTTGGATGGCGAGGCAGAGTTGGCCAGGCGGGCAGCAGCCTCGCTACAGAGGGCATTGGTGTGCTAGGCGCGGGAGCAAGTGAAGAGCCTTCCCAGGCTGAGTGGTGCTCCTCCATCCTTCCAGGTGTAGGGCGAGTGGGCAGCAGAGCGTTTGGGAGTCGGGGCATGTGCCTCCTCTCCCACTTCTGTGCCAGTAGGCACCTGTATCCATAAGTGAATTTCAGCACGGGGGGGGGGACACTCTCTCCCAGGCCTTGGGGGCTCCAACTGTTACCCTGTGTATGCCAGATCTTGTCTGCTCTCGAAAGCTAAGCAGAGTCAGGCCTGGTTAGTACTTGGATGGGAGACCACCCAGGAATACTGGGTGCTGTAGACTAATGCCATAGTCTTTGAAAGGAAAGCCGAAAAGAGGGGTGGAAAGCCCCTGGGGACCCACACCCCCTCCTTCCCTCTGGTTTCTTCCTCAGGGGGAGGAAGATTTCCTTGAGCTGAGAGCTCTGTCTCGCTCATTTTGAGACTGGAGAGGAGGAGGAAGCCCTCCGAGGCACCGGGGAAGTGAGGGGGTGGGGCATCCAGTATGGTTACCCTGCTGCCTAGCTTTCTCGGGAAAGGGCGAGGGGCCAGGTTTAGGGAGCTTTGTATTCCAGGAAGCGTGTGAGGGGTCGGCGGGGTGTTAACGTTCCAGAACCCTTTGCCCAGGGGGGCCACACGCCTGAAGTGAGATCATGGGTGCCTCGCAGGCAGTTCTGTACCAGGCCCTTCAGGCGAGCAGGCGCTTGATGGGGCTGTGGGATAGGAGATGTCCAGGAAGAGCGGGGGTCTTCGCGGTGCCCTCTGCCACCCTTGTGGGGACAGTGGGGGGCCCCGGTCCTTATTCTTCGGGGGGCTCATACAGGCAGGTAGCCCAGGGCAGGTTTGCCCGGGCTGCATTGGCGTCAGCCAGTAGGGCGTCCCCCCACCTCCTGGCTGGGCTCCCAGGGCGCCAGGTTCGGTGGCTCTCCCTCCTCTGGGACACTTGATGGCCCCTCTTGCCACCCCCGGAATGTCATTTGAGGGCTGTCGGGTGCAGGTTGAGCGTCCTCGGGTATCTTATGGTTGCGCTTCCTCTGGGGTAGTCGTTTGGTCCTAGCAGTCACAGAAAGATCTGGAGGGTGACTATGTGGACATGGTTAGCCTCCTGCTGACCCAGCCTGAACCTGTCATGAAGTTGGGGAGCCAGTTCGGGACCAGGGGATGGTGCGGAGGTGGAAGATTGACAAGGACTGGACTAATTAGCTGAGTGGTTTTGTCAATTCCGCATCTGTGCTGATCCAGATGTACCTCAGCCGAGCCCCTGTTCAGTTCAAGTATGTGGATATTGTACACAGGGCGATCCGGCTTATGCTGGCATGGCCTGGACATCTTATGCTCACTCTTGGTTGCGCGCAGCACACGATCCGGTGCTGGATAGGTGTGTTCCGCAATGGGATGTTCGGACACAGCTAGTCATCCCTTCCAGGTTAGCGTGGGGTGACCGCTCAGGCAGCGGTCATCTTATAGCCTAGGAATAAATCGGAGCACAGGAAGGCACTCATTGGTGCACAGTGGGGTTCATTACCCATGCACGTGTTTTGAATTCCATCCCTCAGGGAAGTGTGGAAGGAACAACGGCGCTTCCCTGCACGCATGCAGCTTGGCGGGGTGAAACACCCTGGGTCCGCCTGCCCCAAGCTGGAGGGGGTCCTGGCAGGGAGCCGGGTAGCTGGTGGGGCGTAGCCGCAGGGGAGGCACTCCCACTTTCCCTCCCTCCTTATTAAAGGGGTCTACACCATTTAAGTTGCCTCAGTTACGTTCATGGTGGGTTCTTGCCCCAACAGGGTGGCAGCAGTGTATTTGTTGGAGGGATTTTCTTAAGGTTTCTGAATTCTGGCAACTAGGCTGGTCGAGCCTGTGCTGGCCGAGAATTTGCTTTCAGTTAAAAGGCATGGAGCCCATCGTACAGGGGCAGATTGCTAGGAGGTTGTAGCGGGTAGGATGGTTGCCCCACCTTTTTCTGACCCCGCCTATTCGTAACCTGCGGGATTCTTCTTTGGGGGTTTCCCGAGAGAGCCCCAAGTGCTTTTGGGCTAATTCACTATCTTTCCTTCCATGTGCTATCTCGAGTACCCATTTGAGAGTTATGGTATCTTCCTGGAGCAGGCAGTCCAGTTTCAGTTTGGACTGGTTACCACCGCTCACTATCTTGATAATTTTATTATGGGACCAGCGGGTGCTGGAGCCGGCAGAGCGCGGCTCACGTCTTTTCTTCTCTGGGCGAGAAGCTGGGAGTTCCCCTGGTCACGACAAGACCGAGGGTCCTGCCACTCGGCTTGCGGACCTTGGCATCTAGCCTGACACCTTAATCAGGGTAGCAGGCTCCCAGTGGCCAGGCTGCGCAGGCTAGATGGCTTGCTCGGGCTGTGAAGTAATGGCAGGGCTACATTGACCTTCCCACCGTTCACGGGTCACGTCTGCTCTGTGGGATGAAGTGGCCGTGCGGCTCTGGTTTCTTCATCAGTTTAATGGTGTTTCCTTTTGGAGAACGCGGAGGCTGGTGGAGTTTGAGTTGCAGGTACAATCTGACGCAGCCTGGGGGTCATGGGTTCGGAATTTATTTTAGGCGGCTAGTATACTGCTCACTGGCCATGCAAGTGGGTACAGGAGGGCACTGCGAGAGATTTAACATTTCTCGAGTTTTCCAGTCTGGTGGCGGTGCAAGTATGGGCCCCTGGGTTTGCCAATTCTTCTGTTCGCCGTTGGTGTGACAACCAGGCGGTGGTCGGAATCCTGGGCAAGCAATTTTAAATCGCCCAGGGTTCTGCGCTTGGAGGGAGCGTTTGTTCCACAATGCTTATCAGTCAATGTCCTTCTTTTGCAAGGCACGTGCCCGGGGTCCTGGCAGCATTGCCGATGCTCTCACTCGTTTTTGGGAAGGGCGTTTCGGGCGGCTGACTCCAGAAGCTCGTGGGACCCAAGCCCATGCCCCTATGGCTGTGGGGCCTTGGCTTAGCACCGCCCAGAACATGATCTGGGCTTCCATGGCAGCCGCTACCAGGGTCAGTTATGTGAGGAAGGTTCATGAGTTTTTGGCTTTTGCAGGCAGCAGCATCGGGAGGACGTATGGCCTCTGCCAGTACACCACCTGTGAAGTTTGTGATTGTCCTTCGGATTGGGGAGTCGGCAGCACACTCGAGTTCGGCCTATTGGCAGCTCTCTCTTTTCAGTCCTAGGCCTTGGGATGGGTTGACGCCACCTCTGATTCCTGGGTCAGGCGGAAGATGGAGAGGAATAGGAGGACCTGTTCCGTACCCCTGGACACGCAGAGGCCGGTCACCCTTGGCCTGTTATAGGGCTTATGTATCGTCTTTGGTTATATTGTGCTTTGCGCTATGAGGCGACGCTGTCCATGGCTTGTAGCCTGGTCTTATTTTGGGGGCTTTTCCCCCTAGTGAGGTGTTGTCTGTGTCCAAAGTTACCCCGGGGATAGAGCCTTGTGCTGGAGCAATTGTCAGTTGGGCGTTAACCATGTTTCTCTATTTTTAGGTGTTCTACACTGGTCAGCGTGGTAAGGGCCTGTGGGTCCTCCTGAGAAGACCTGCACTGTGGATATCTGTTCGGTTCAGGCGGTTGTGGACTATCATTGTGTGTCGCACCGGAGAGATGGGCCATTTTGGCACCAGAACGCCTCCCCCCCCCCCCGACAGTTTATCAGTGCAGGGTGGTTCTATTGCCACCTTACCGAGGTTTGGAGTGGCAGCTGGGCAGTTCGGCCTGCATTCCGTGAGAGTCGGTCCTGCATCGGCGGCAGCCGGGCTGGGCGTCCATGCGGGAGCCATCCAGAGGATTGAGCTATGGCGCACGGGTGCCTCAAATGTTATGTTCCCGAGGCCCACCATTTGCAGGGGCCAGAGTTTGTGTAATTGGGATCCCCCAGTGGTTGGGGGGGGGCGTGTTGACTGGCTTCGCCAGCCTTCGTGTGATGTGGAGGGATGGTCCGGTTGGAGTTCCTGTGGTGCAGCCTATGGCATCTTGCTGTGGTTCCATATGTGGCTTACGTTACCTTTTCTGTTGCAGGTCTGTGTTGGCCAATTCCGGTGTGGGTCATGACCTGCGGACACGCGAGTATATTTTGGGCCCGGTAAAGGGCATGGGCCAGCAGCTTCAGCTCCCAGTTCGGACTGGGTGGCCTGGCCAGTGTCACCTGGGCTGCCAGAAGGGGGCATGTGTTGCGGACAGTTTTTGCCCATGCTCCTTAACTGTCTGGAATGGCATCCCCCTCCCCAGGTAATTGTGGTACATCTAGAGGAGATTGACCTGGGCCAGAGGACTTCGATGTCGTTGAGGCTTCAGGCCCGCAGGCAGTTCTCAGCGTTAGAAGTTGGTCCCAGAGATTGCTATCCTTTGGTTCAATCTCCTCCTCCGGCGTGTTTAGCACGGGGCATGGTGCGTTGGTAGAATATATGTCACCAGAAAGAGAGTTAACGCTTACATGGGGAGGGTAGTGGTTGAGCAGTGCGGAGCAGTAATCCTGCACCCTGCTATTGGGTTTAGGCAGCCGCCCTGTTCCACAGTGGCGGGGGCGCTTTGTTGCCAGCAGGCAATGTTTTGTCTTAACCGAACTGCAGCAGGGCGTGAGGAATTTTCTCCTTGTGGGGAGCAGTGAGGACAAGCGCTAGGCTGTCCTCCCTTGTGGCAGGATACGTGCGGGGCTGGGTAGGTAGGTTTCTGGCTCGCTGTCCATCCAAGGCAGCAGGGTGAGGGGTGAGCCTGAACCGCTCCCATGATGCCTGACCGGCTCCAGGAGGCAGGCAGGCAAACCCCTTGCCTGAACAGTCAGGCCGGTGAGGCTCTGTCGACTGGTCTGAGGTCCGGCTGCCTTGCCCCCTTTAGGGGTGGCGTGAAAAGACCTAGGCTGGCAACTGACAGCTGGGGCCTTGAGCCAGGCGGTACACCCAATGAGTTTGTAGGGGGAGGTAGACGGCTAGGACCGTTTCCCCCATATGGCCCCGCATGCTTGGGGTTATTGTTTATTGCCCTGCTGCAGTTTGAGATTCAATAAAGTGGCCCATTTGCATCCAAGCCGAAGTCTGGTCTCGTTATTTGCGGGTATGGGGGTAAGGTATGATTCTAATATTTTTCTAAATTCTAATCAGTAGGAGAAATAAAGCAGGTTAATGAAAGGACTTTAGAAGGAAGGGCTTGTGGTTCAGTCCCAGAGAACCTGTGAGGACCAGGAAGCAAGCCAGGAATCTGCTCTGCATACAGAAGGTTCTGGACTAAATACCTGGCCACATCTCCCAGTAGGGTAGGGTCTGAAGCCCTGGAGAACCACAGTCAGTAAGGGCAGAAAATGCTGAACATGATGGATTCAGTCTGACTTTGAGCACATCCCAGAGCTGCAGATGGGCCAGTGCAAGACTCTTGCACTGACCCAGAGTGTCACAGACATGCCAGAAAGCATTTTTGTGCCTCCTTGTGAGCCAGATAGGCTGGCATGAGGACACGTGTCAGCCTCCCAGCAATGGAACCTGACCGGCTATGGGTCCATTAGGCAAAGTCTTTGCAAGAGAATTCGGCTTCTTTGGCTTTAGGTCAGGGGTGTCCAAACTTTCTGGCAGGAGGGCTGCACCATCTCTCTTACACTGTGTCGGAGGCCAGGAAAAAAAAGAATTAATTTACATTTCAAATTTAAATTAATTTGCATAAATGAATATATTAGAGATGGAAATTATATGAATGAATGAAGGTCTTGCAATAGCTCAGGGCTCATAAAAGGTCTTGCACAAAGCAAGACTTTGCTGCTGCATCACGGACGTGAAACAGCAAGCAGTGGAGGGAGCCCTCATCCCACAGCTCACGCAAGAAGTCAAACACATTTATTTCACATTTATGTACAGGTCTGCTCTCCTTAATGACCTCCTGGTCAGCGACAGGTCGCATATGCGACGGCTGTCGCTGGTCAGGAGATTGCACCCCAAGCCTCCTAAGCTGAGGGGGGTTCTGCTGCCTTCACCTCTGGAGGCTGTTCTGAGCCTCCCAGAGCCAGTGTGCATCTGCTGCCTCCGCGAGGCTTGGAATGCCCCAATTGGCAAGAGACGCGATTTCCGGTTTCCCAGAGGAAAGTCGCATCTTTCGGGCAATTTCAGCATTCTGAGCCTTCACATCATGGACACAGGGGGATGGGGATCTACAAGGAGGAAGAGGGAGGACACATCCCAGCTTGGTAAGGCAGGAGGGGACAGCGGCAGTGCAAGACAGAAGTGGCCTTGGGTGGGTCGCGTTGCTCCCTGCAAAAGCAGGGAGGCTAGCTTGAGACCCACCCACTCACTCACTCACTCCTCCTTTGCACCTCTACTCAGGACTCTGAGAGTCATTGTTGATGACTGCAACTGTCAATGGGGCTTTCTGGGTGACTGTGGAGGTGGGCACGGGTGGAGTGCAGTTGCACCATTCAGTCATTGATTGCAGCCTAGCCTATGGTGCACAGGCTGAGCTGGGCACAGTCAGAGCAGAGGCTGGCGCACACACAGGCAGTCTGGGAGTGGGCAGGCAGGTGGGCTGACCTCATCAGCAACTCCTGTTTGCAAAATCCACCAGTCCCTATGGCAAAAAAAATGGCTCCTCCTTTCCCCCTCTCTCCAATGGAGGGTCTGAAGGACAAGAAGAAGCACCTCCCTCCCCCATGTTCTATACACTTGCAGGGCCCTCATGTGGATTACTGAGACAGATAAAATTGATACTGAAAAGGTTGTTAGAGGTTCTGCAACCTGAGACCCTGCAAAAAAAGAAAAAGGTAACCATTTTGCTCAACTCCCCGCCCAGCCCCTTTCTATGAACATAACATAGCTGCTACTACTAGCATGCGCAAAGCCTAGCTTCAGGATCAATGCAAGAGGTTTTTCAGGTGGGACTGAGGGGGTGCAACCGTTAACAGTTTGTGGGAGACTCAAGTTGACCAAACCCAGGGCGACTCACGAGTCAGGGGCCCCGGACTTGAGCGTTTTGCCAAGTGTTTGACCGGGTGACTTGAGTCTGCACGAGTCAGCTAAAAACATGCATTTTCATGACGGACTCAAATCACCTGACTCAAGTTCCCCTCCCTGTGCTCACGCCTGCTACAGACTGCTAGGGGCTGCAAGAACTGGCAAGCTGTGGACCCCAGCCTTCTCTGGGGTTGAGTGCTCTGGATGTTTCAGTGTGGTGGTGATCAGTTGAACTGACAAGGGCCTCCATTAACTTACCTTGGGGTGCAATCCTAACCCCTTATGTCAGTGCTTTCCAGCACTGGCATAGTGGTGCCAATGGGACTTGTGCTGCATCCTGCAGTTGGGGGGCACTCACAGAGGCCTCCTCAAAGTAAGGGAATGTTTGTTCCCTTACCTCAGAGCTGTACTGCCCTTATGTCAGTGTTGTAAAGCACTGACATAAGGGATTAGAATTGCACCCTTAGTTGTATACCAGAAGCACTTGCAGGGCAGGTGCTCTTGTTTAACAATCTTACTTATCTGAAAGCCGAAAGTGCAGGCAATTAGCCTGCAGGCTGGAGGGCCACTAACAGGAAGCAGGAACTCCACATGATCCCAAGGGAGGGGGACACACACAATTGTATCCAGTTCTGGTCATCACGTTGCAAAATGAGAGCAGAACAGGAAAAGGTGACCCAAGGAAACTATAGGACATACACAGAGATACGAGGAACAAGATGAGGGCGATCAAGGAAAAATGTCCTACAGGGGTGGAAAACGATGACCCCGGGGTTATCAGAAGTCGAAAAAATTTCATTCTCCAGAGCCACATGTGGGACATGCAGGAGACATGCAGGACACCCAAGGAAACTGTAGAGCCTCCACAGAGATACGTGGGACAAGATGAGGGTGATCAAGGAAAAATGGGGGTCAGGCCTCAAAAATGATGACCCCAGGGTCATTGAAAAAATGGGTCAAAAAAATCTTGACCTTCCAAGGCACATGTGGGACATGCAGGAGCAGTGCAGGACTTCTCTGGTTTTCACACTTTCAGTTAGCCCCCTCCCCTGTGGCTTTCATCCTCCCTGTGATGTCGCATCCTTTATAATGAGCCCAAAACTATTCATGTCTACTTAGAAGTAGCAGGCTCCCCCCTGACTTTGCTGTCCCAAGGTGGACACCGAGATCTTAATCTTACCTACCCAAACCCTCACGACAACTGCCTAAAGTGACCAACTTAATATAAAATGTCTACCTTATGTAATCCCCATCCTGCTAACCCTAGTCTGGGGTATGCGGAAAAAACCACTGACCTACATGCCAATCTAGCAGACAGCAAAAAACTCCTACCCATTTTAAATGCAGTGCAAGGCAGAGAACATCTGAACCTCAATGAAGTCCCATCCTATTCAAATTTCCTGAGCAAGGCAGGTCCAGTGCAGCCTCCAGGTAAGAGAACATTTCATTTCATTTAACCTGTATTGACATAAACAATATCCAATAGATGACAACAATATGAACATTAAAATCTTACAATATTCAGAGGGACATCCAAGGTTGAACCACTCATTGTTCAGGATCATTATGTAGGGGAGCAGAAATACTTAAAAATTTACGCCTCGACAAAACTGAGTTCAAATATGCTCGTATAACAAGCAGCACTCATTTCTTCCATCCAGCAGATACCTACCAATGTCAATATCCAATCCATGAAAGTTTTCCAGAAGAGGGAATAGGAATTGATGGCGTAGATCAGTATAGTGGGGGCAATAAAGTAGTAAATGGATCAAAGACTCAATTGAGGTTCAGTCACAAGAACATAACTGAGAGCTCTCCAAAGACCTACTAAATTTTGCTTTCAGCACAGTCGTAGCCTTGATATTAAACCTGACTAAGGTAAAGGCTCTATGAATTTGAGGTGAACACATAAGGACATAAGAACATAAGAAGAGCCCTACTGGATCAGGCCAAAGGCCCATCTAACCCAGCTTCCTGTAACTCACAGTGACCCACCAAATGCCCCAGGGAGCATACAAGACAACAGACACAACCTGCGTCCCGGTGCCCTCCCCTGCATCTGGCAATCAGAGGCAGCCTGCCTCTAAAACCATGAGCTTGCTCATACCTAGTGTGATTTATAACCCCTAATGAACCTTTCCTCCAGAAATTTGTCCAATCCCCTCTTAAAGGCATCCAGGCAAGATGCCATCATTACTTCCTGTGGCAAAGAGTTCCACAAACTAAAACACATGAAAGATAGATTACTTGAACACGAATCAGAGGGCACAAAAGACCAAAATACAGAGAGGAACAAGATTTATAGGTTGCAGTTTGTAAATCCTGTTTCTCTATATCAAATAGTTGGGTATGAATGAGATTGTAGGCTGGAGGCATGGATAATCCTCCTAGCAGGTCAGGCGATAGACCAAGCAACTGAAAAATAAAATAAAATAAATTTAGGTCTGGAGAAAGAGTAACATCAGCAAGGATGTTACTGAGGGCACAATCCTAACCATGTCTACTCGGAAGTAAGTCCTATTTTGTTCAATGGGGCTTACTCTCAGGAAAGTGTGGTTAGGGTATTGTGTTCTCCATGTGTCAATCAACTGTAATTCTTCTGCCATTTCCAAAAAATGTCTGGGTAGGGTTCCTCCTCTTTTTAGATATCTTTTATTAAATTTTCTGTCCCATTTAGCTTGAAAAACTGCATTAAAATCTCCAAATAAAAAAAGATCCCTGTCTTCTCCCTGGCTTACTCTCCCTGGCTTACTCTCAGGAAAGTGTGGTTAGGATTGCAGCCTAAGCAGGATGCTCTGGTTTGCCTCAAAGCCAACGCATAGCCAAAATCTCAAGAATCTTAGCCAGGCCAGAGTTTCAATTTTATATAGGCCAACTTCAAGGCACAGTGATGCGTAAGGAACACAGTGAGTCTTATAAAGAAATATGGACTGAACATGTTCTGCTAAGATGGAAACAGCCGATATCCAGATAGGGTTACTAAACAGCAATCGTGCCAGAACCTTGGACTTAAAGATCTGGTCTCAAGTGCTGCCGTGATATAAGAATTGCCCCAGGTGTAAAAAAACCCCCAGAGTAGCTTGAACGAATAAATTACTTGAGCAAGTAGCAGCCTGAGATACTTCTGTATCTGAGTATCTGAGTAGCAGATACTGAGATGACCAAGTATGCCAATACTGAAACAGAATTCCCAGACACTTGAATACTTTAACCCATCGGATTGCCCTCCCTCCAAAGGAGCGAGAGATAGGTTTCCATTGGGAACCGAAAACCACTATTTTAGACGTCTCCAAATTCAATTGCAATTTATTGGAAATTAAATATTCAATACAAGAATTGATTAAACGCTTCAGGCCAATTTTCATATGGGACGACAACAGCATATCATCTGTGTACAACAGAAGGGGGAACGATAAATTGCCTAATTTAAGAGGATGGGTGTCAACCAAGGACAAGTGAGGAGCCAGGTTATTAACCAATACATTAAACCAGGGTTTCTCAAACTGTGGGTCATGACCCACTTGGTGGGTCAACCTCAGCAGATCCCTGAAGTGGGGGCATTTTTATTCCCCCCCTCTCCCCCCCAGTTCCATCCAGCCGAAGCTCTGCCCTTCCCACCCCCCTCCAAGAACTTCAACCTCAGCAGATCCCTGAAGTGGGGGGGGGGCATTTTTATTCTGCACTTCCATCCAGCCCAAGCTCTGCCCTTCCCACTCTCTTGCAGTCACTTAAATCTCAGCAGATCCCTAAAGTGGGAGCATTTTTATTCCCCTCTCTTTCTCCACTTCCATCCAGCCCAAGCTCTGCCTTCCCCACCCCCTTCCAGGAACTTCAACCTCAGCAGATTTTAGCTTTTTCTTGAGTCCTGTGTGTGTTGTTGTTTTTTTTTTTAATGAAACAGGTGTCTCAATTTATGAACTTTCTAAAATTCGTTGTTGGCAACCTTCAGTCTCGAAAGACTATGGTATCACGCTCTGAATGGTGGTTGTGGCACAGCGTCTAGTGTGGCTGAAAAGGCCGATTCGGGAGTGACAATCCCTTCCACACTGGGAGCAAGTGTAGTGTGTCCTTGGTCTGTCTCCCTGGCTATGGGACTTCTTTCTTTGCCTCAGTCTGTTGGCAAAGTGTCTCTTCAAACTGGGAAAGGCCATGCTGCACAGCCTGCCTTCAAGCAGAATGCTCAGAGGCCAAGGTTTCCCATCTGTTGAGGTTCATTCCTAAGGCTTTCAGATCCCTCTTGCAGATATCCTTGTAGCACAGCTGTGGTCTACCCGTAGGGCACTTTCCCTGCACAAGTTCTCCATAGAGGAGATCCTTTGGGATCCGACCATCGCCCATTCTCACAACATGACCAAACCAACGCAGGCGTCTCTGTTTCAGCACTGTATACACGCTAGGAATTCCAGCTAGTTCCAGGACTGTGTTGTTTGGAACTTTGTCCTGCCAGAAGGATGCGTCGGAGGCAGCACATGTGGAAAGCGTTCAGCTTCTCCTGTTGTGTACGAAGAGTCCATGACTCGCTGCAGTACAGAAGTGTACTCAAGATGCAAGCTCTGTAGACCTGGATCTTGGTATGTTCCGTCAACTTCTTGTTGAACCAGACTCTCTTTGTGAGCGTGAAAAACGTGGTAGCTGCTTTACGATGCGTCTGTTTAGCTCAGTATTGAGAGAAAGAGTGTTGGAGATCGTTGAGCCAAGGTACACAAAGTCATGGACAACCTCCAGTTCGTGCACAGAGATTGTAATGCAGGGAGGTGAGTCCACATCCTGAACCATGTCCTGTGTTTTCTTCAGGCTGATTGTCAGTCCAAAGTCTTGGCAGGCCTTGCTAAAACTTGAGAAGCCCCCTGATTGTAAAAGTGACTTGAGGAGAATAGGTCAAACATTATGGCAGAAGTCCTGCTGTGCTACATAACAGTGATTCAGGCTGCAGTCCTATCCGCGTTTACCTGGGAGTAAGCTCCTTTGACTATAATGGGTCTTCTGAGTAGACATGCATAGGACTGAGCTCTCACTGATTGGCTTATCAAATGCTTGGTGTTTGTGGTGTGTTCACACAGGTCTATTTGTAGCATACCATTCTTTTGTGTGAAAATGTACACACAAAGCCTGACTGGTCAACTGATATGGATTTGGTCCTTGCATTTAATTATGGAACCTTTATAGAAAGCTGATGCCATTGTTTAGAGATGGAGGGAGGGAAGGTACATCTGTTGGTCTAGTGCCAGGAATGGTCTCTGAAATGCAAGGCAGCAGTCTGTCCCTGTGATCTCCTTTGCAGCCTAGCGGTTTGGCTTTTTACTATTAGTGAAAATACTGGCTGGTGTGCGAGCAAGACACAGTTATCTAAGCCTGATGTGCAAGTGGTGCATAGGAAGCCCTTCCTACAGCTTTTGTGGCTCTGATAAGCTGAGATGCTGATCTTCTTCCAAGCTGACTTTTGCAGAATATTTGCTCTGGCAATCCTGTAGTCCAGGATATATTTTGCTTGTGTCAAGGTTTAAATAGGTTTTTTTCTCCTTATACTTTGCTATTGGGAAATGGCTGAGAAATAACCCAACACAAGCTAATAGAATACCATGAGATACTCTCCCTTTAATACAGTCAGCAGGTGGGATGCTTGGTAGCAATGGGTGTGTGTGTGTGTGTGTGTGTGTGTGGTGAGAATTGAAACAAGCTTCTGAGCTGGACTATTTTGTCATTTGCAGTTTATGAACTACTAGGTGAGAACAGTGATGTCACTTCCTGCTTGATTAGGTCACTTTCTGACATCACTTCCAAGTTGATGACATCACTTCCGGTGGGTCCCGGACAGATTGTCACTCTGCAAAGTGGGTCCCAGTCTAAAAGGTGTGAGAACCACTGCATTAAACAATGTAGGGGCCAGAACACATCCTCGTGTGACTCCTAAGTTTGTGGGAATTGAGGCTGAAAGTTTCCCACAGGGTGTTAATTTAACATGGCAGTTAGTCTCCGAATAGAGCTTCCTAATTAAGAGAAGGCAGTCGGAATGACCAGAATAAAATTATATACATACTTAGTGGGGTAAATGAAGAGCTTTCTGGGGTGGTGGCTAAATATATAAATATGATAATTAAGAGACGTATTTCTATGATGGTCACAAATGGTTGATATGTGGCAGCAAGGCCTGGTTGGTCATGGTTGGAGGTGAACTTTCTGATTCATATATCCCTCCATCAAATCTTTTGTTTTATACTGCTTGGATTTTAAATATGCCAATAAAGGTTTCTTGTATCTTGTATCTTAAATTAAGAGGAGTCGCTTATCCAGACCTAATTGGTCCAGTTTCAACCAAAGTAATTCCCTGTCAGTGGGTAGTGAGGACCAACAGCACTTCCGTCTTTTTACAAGGCCAGCGTCAGAGTTAGCATTAAAAAAGAAAAGCTCTGTTTCAACCAGTTAGCCCACGTCTTCCTGGTGGTTTCCACTCCTCCCTTATGTGGTGCTCGCAGAGGCCATTACTGCTACCATTCCCTGGCTGCTAAAACTACCACCAACGTGGAACACTTTTGATGTGAAATGTTAGCATGACTTTAAAAGAGCAATTTGGGAAACACTTGATCCAAAACATCAACAGTGAAACAGCTTCTCCATTACAGTGCAACACGAAGGACTTAACAGCCTTTTATTGTCAAACAATTCAGGTTACTAAACTCAAACGAATGTCCCTGTGCAGCAATATGAAGATATCACTTGCTGACAAACATTGGTTTTTATTAGATACCTTGCAAAAAATGCATCGCACATTTGAAACAGTCCTTTGAGCTTTGAGATTCAACAAACGGATATTCAAACAGTAGGAGGATCCCATGGAAGCCATCCTGAGCATGGCACCAGGTCACCGGCACGCCATGGTCCTCTAAGCGTTTCTTGTACAAAAGTCCATCATCCCTGAGAATGTCGTATTCACAGGTCAAAAGGAAAGTCTCGGGCAGTTGCCGGATAACCTCATCATCAGCTAGAAGTGGAGAGAACCTGGTCTCAAGTGCTGCCTTGCACGCCTCATACAGTTCTTCTGAAAATGGAGCAAGCACTGGGGGCTCAGAGGCCTTGACCTTGAACTCAGCCGGAATGAGGTCGGCACTAATCCATTTGCTGTATTTCACCCTCATGGCCTCAGGAACATGGGCATTCTTCATCACTCCATCCAGATCTCTAACCTGCTTACCAAGAGCAATGAACCCAAATTTGATAGCTACTCTTTTGCATAAAAGAGCAGCTGAGTGATATTGCTGGTAGGAAGGCAAATTGAAATCCAGGGCCTGGAGGAACGGGTAGATCAGAATCTGTGCTCGGAGCCTTGGGAGATCCACTTGGGACACCAGTTCTTGGGCAACAGCTGCAGCATATGTGCCGCCACTACTATCCCCACCTATAATAATACGATTGGGGTCAACTCCGTAATCTTCAGCGTGCTTCAGAAAGTGTATGGCAGCCGTGAGACAGTCTCTTATCTGGGTTGGGTACGGATGCTCAGGAGCTAAACGAAACCTAAAGTAATTACAAAAATGGTTCAAATTCATTATTTTTATACTTTTTTATGTGATTGAATAACCCCTAGCACAGTGGTCCTCAAACTTTATAGCACCACGACCCCCTTTTGATAATGTTGCAACCCACTGGAAGCGATGTCAGTATTTAACACTTCCATACACAAAATCAAATTAAGTAAATTAAAAGTTTACAATAAGTTTTAAAAATTATTTAAAATAAAGAAGAACCCTCCTAACCCTCCCAAGCAGTTGTTCGTCTGTTTAAAAAGAATCCCCCCAAACTTCCCAAAGGCTGCAATCCTATCCACAGTACCCTGAAGTAAGCCCCATTGACTATCATTGTTAGAAGTGTATACCCAGTAGCAGGGATGGCCAAGTCCAGCGTGGCTTGAGTTGAGTCATGAGTCTCTGCCCCCTGTGACTTGACTCAAAAAAGAGTCATTAAGGGGGCACTTTCTGAGTCATCCAGAGCATTTTCGTGACTCGAAAATACTCGAATCATGAGTCGTTCCCATTAAAAAGCCAGCTGTGAAAAGAAGCAGAGCTGCTGCTGGGGTGTGTGTGTGTGTGTGTGTGTGTGTGTGTGTGTGTGGGAGTTCTCATTTAATACTCCCCTGATGTCTCCATCCCATCTCTAAACAACGCAGGAGGGGGTGCAACGGACTGCGAGAGAGTGGAGACAAAAGCGGCAAGAGGGACGAGGGTCACGCATAACAGCCGGTAAGCTTACCAGGGCGACTCAAACCTCAACTCAGAAGTAGTCCCATTGTAGCCAGTCATTCAATGAAACTTCCCCTCCCATGTAACAACGTAGCCCACCAGTAGCATAGCTGGAAGGGGTGCAAAGCACTAAGTTTTGCAGGGAGCCTCACTTCAGCTTGCAAAGCACTACACGTCTCATGGGGCCTCACTGCAGGTGTGCAAGCGGCCCCCTCCCCTTCAGAGCAGGGCAGCAGGTAAGGCAGAACTGTCCCATTCCTGTTTGTGGAAAAGAACCACAGCTGCCTTACCTGCTTACACCTGAGGAGGCTCTCCTTACACCAGAGGAGGCTCTCTTTACACCCACTTTCTCAGGTGTAAGGAGAGCTTCCATGGGAGTATGCAGGTGGGGCAGCTGCAGTGCTTTTCCATGGACTATGAAAGGCTGGTTCCGCTTCACTTGCTGCCCTGAACTGAATGTCCCTGTTTCAGAACCATTCCAGTCAGCTAGCAGTGAGGCTCCATGTAACATGTACTGCTTTGCCAGCTGAGTTGAGGCTCCCTGCAAAACTTAGTGCTTTGCACCCCCTCTAGCTACGCTACTGGAACCATGAGGTTTGAAAGCATGATTGCTATGAACCACCTCCTCCCCCACCCTGGGCTTCTCCAGTCAATTCTAAGGCAAGAATCCCTTTGGGCTCTGTAGTGGAATAGCAGAAGATCTGGCGAGGAGATAGAATGTGGTGTTTGCAGTGGCCCCTTTAAGAGTTAAGGCCTGGGCTTTCAGCAAAGAACCCCTTGGGCTCCTCCTCCTGCCCTACCTCAGTCAAAGAAAATATCAGACTGCCCATCCATCCAATGATCATTGGTTCCTGTCAGAGACAGGCAAGAGAGCATGCTCTAGCCTCCCCCCATGCAAAACCAAAACATTAACCCTTCACTGTATCCTGGCTGGAACTTACCTGCTGCAAGGTCTTTCATGTGCTGAAAAAACAGGCTCAAGTGCGCATGTGAGGGGAATCAGTGCTAAGTCAGGTGGCCTCAGACTCAAGTCAATGCCCCTACTCAAGTTCCCATTCCTGCCTAGTAGCCTGCTATAGATCTGTAACATTTCTACAAATGCAGTCACATACCATGGTAGCATCAAGTTTAATATATTAAAATAAAATACACGTTGAAATGAATGGGGACCCACTTGAAATTGGCTTCTAGTGGACCCACCTAGTGGGTCCCAACCCTCAGTCTGAGAAACACTGCCCTGGCAAATACAATCAATGGAACTGTGAACATGAAGTTTACCTAAGTCCTGGGATGAGGCCACAATGACTGAGATCTCTTTTAGACCTGCTCTGCTCCCAGAAAGCATAGTCCTGCAAGGGTGACTTGGTTAACATGAGGCTGCCCCCTTCTGGTCACACACACAGACTCTGCACCAGGGAGTGAGCCTGCTGTTTGGGGGCAGGCAGCCCCAAACAGCCCAGAATTTATAAGCAAACCCTACAGCCATTGTAATGTACTCCTTTCTAACACAATGAGTACAAAGCCACGTACCCGACACACACAACCACAGAATCACTTTCTCGGACAATGGCACGGCAAACCCGTCCGTATCCTCCTGAAAAACAAGTTTTTCCAATGGAGATTAGTGGACAAGTTCAATGATCATCAATGAAGCAATAACATCTTTTCTGCGGATGCCATGAAGCCGGGGAGGCACTGGGAGCAGATATGATTCCATTATTTTGTTCCATTCTAATCAAGGGCAGCCCTATCCTAACTTGCACTGGAACAGGAAGCCCAGTATGCCTGTGCTGTATCCAGTGCAGGTTGCAGGCAGCCAGAGGCTCGCCCAAAGGCAAGGGGAAACTTTTCCCCTTACCCCAGGAAGAGCCACTGCCATTCCAATGGAGCTACTCAGATCTGCACCTCCTCAATTGGTGGCGCAAATCCAAGCAGTCCGGGACTGTCCCAGACTGCCCTGGAATGGAGCTAGGATCCAGCAAAACTGCCAGATCCTGACCCTGCCTCCTGCTCCCTGCCTACCCTCCCACCCCCGGGAACACCCGCCACCCACCCACCCCCTGCCCTGGAACACCTCCCTCCAACCCCCACGCCCCCTTCTTATCCCCATGCCAGCCAAGCTCAGAGAGTGCAAAACCACCCTCCCCAGGACCCACATTGGTGCAAGGAGGATGGCACAAGTCCCTTGTGCCAGTTGAAGTACAGTTGCGTCAGCGTGAAAGTGGTTGACGGCACTTTCGCAACATTTGGCTGGCACAAGGGACTTGCGCCAGCCCAAGTGAGGACTAGGATTGCGCCCTAAGATAAATAAAAGCGTGTTATGAAAGAAAAGGGAATTAGAAGGAAGGAGTGTAGTTCAGTAGCAGAGAACCTGCTGTGTGTGCAGAAGGTTCAGGTTCTGAACTCAATCGCCTGCTGCACTGCATCTCCTGGTACAGCAAGGTCTGAAGCCCCAGAGCAGGGGTGTCAAAGGCCTGCAGGCCAGACACAGCCCCCTGAAGCTCTTTATCCAGCTCTCGGGCTCTCCCAGCACCACCACCATCTGCTCTCAGCTGCTGAGCTGTTCTAAGATATCACTGCTGAAAGGGTGGCCCACGTGATAATTGGGCTCTCCCATATTTTGAAAGCATTATCAAGATTTGTGTATTTTCTCTTCTGCTATTTGCAGCTAATGAGTCCCGAAGTGAGGGGGGAAAGTACTTATTTCTGGTCATCACTTCCTGCTTTCTGTCATCACTTCGGGCCCTCAGCAGGTATGCCTTTGGCATGCTGTATGAAATTAGTTTGACACCCCCTGCCCTAGAGGACAATTGAGAAGCCCATGATGGATTCAGTCTGACTCATTCGAAGGCAGTGTCCTATGGTCCTAGAACTGAGATGGATCCCATTTCTGGAAGCCTTGTTCATTGGCATAGGTAGAACCTTCCATGCTCCCCTGGAGCAGGTTGCTTAACTGTTGGGGGGTTTCAGGGGAGGATCAGGGAAGGGTGAGGAATGGCTCAGGATGTTGGCCTTTTGGAAGCGGGAGGGGAACGATTTTCGTCACAGCCAGGCACACCAAGGTCCTATCCTCTTTTGCCCACACCAACCTGCCCTGAGCCTACTTGTACTCACACCAGCTAAAGAGTTGGCATAGGTCCAAGGACCAAATGTGTCAAGGTTTTGAGAACTGCTATTGTGAAGGTCCATGACATGTTTTTTTTAAAGTCTCCCAACCAAAAAGTCCTCAAAAATAAATCCTCAAAAAGTTCTCAAAAGAACTTACGAAAGCTCCCAAATAGACCCATTCCACCATGAAGGTAGAGAAATCCCTTCCTTCGGACAGCAACTGGTGTTTTGGGCCAGTACACCCTCACGGGGACATCATCAAAAACCAGATCCTTGATGAGCAGGTTTGAGTCCTGTGAAGCTGGAATTCCATCAAACACTAGCCGTGGCAATATAAATTCCTGGCAGACACCAAGCTTCTCCAAAAACGTCCCCTAATTTCAGAATAACATACAGAGAATAAAGCAGGACACATTTAATGTTGGATATTTTAAAACACTTTGCAAGTGAATTCTGCCTCCTTGAGATGAGGTGATAAATGCTTTGGGGGGGGGGATGTACTCCCACAAAGTCAGGGTGCATCTTCTGCTCTCAACCATTTGACCTGAAATGATAAATAACAAGTGCCAACACTAGGGCATGCAAGGCATGCAGACAGCAGGGGGGGAGGGTGACACCTCTAGTGACCAAAATTTTGGAGACCTTTTGGAAAATTTCTCATCTGTCTTTTCCAGAGCTGTTGCTGTAGCCTGAGTGATCTCTCTCTCTCTCTCTCTCTCTCTCTCTCTCTCTCTCTCTCTTATCAAAGTGGCTTACAATAATAAAATACAAAAAATATAATAGAAATCACAATCACTGTGCATATTGTTTAAAAACACAGCAGAGCAGAGACCAGGTCAGAGAGTGATCCAACTGACATTGCAGCCCAACTTAAACCTCAGCCTCCTACTGCCTCCAAAACTTTACAGAATGAATGTGTCTTGAGTCCTCCCTGGAACCCCTCTGGAGATGGCACAGTCCTTAGTGTAACAGGGAGGGAATTCCATGTTAGATACACCAGCACAAAAGAGGCCCTGCTTCCTGCACCTCTTTTTAGACTGTGAGCCCTTTGGGGACAGGGAACAATTTATTTTGCATTTCTGTATTTTTGTTTCACCTTTTCATACTGCCCTTTCTCCATGGAGAAGGGTTCCTTCCATCGTTTTGTCCTCACAGCAAACCTGTGACGTGGGTGAGGTCATTTTCCTAGGAAGTTCCAAATTTTCCTGGAAAAATCTACTTAGATTGGAACTGTGACCAGGGTAAAGACTCAGTCATTCATACCCTCCCTTTCATAATCCTGATAGACTTTTGAGCCATCTAGCTCAGTATTGTCCAGTACTGGCTGTCAGCAGCTCTTCATGGAATACAGGTTCAAGTTCTCCCCCAGACTGACCTGGAAATCCTGCCAGGAATTGAGAACGGAGCCTTCCGTGTGCAAAGCATGCATCACTGTAAAAAGCCACCCTCTGCCACCCACATTTGGTTTCCCACATGATGGCATTTCTCAGGGGCACCCAGATCAACCCCAACCATGATTTGGGAAGGAGAGAAAACAGTTGCAAGACTATTGTGTGTTCAAGCACGGGAAAGCTTACCAAACCAAATGAGCAATCACGCACTATATCTACAGCTAGTAGTATTGTACGTTGTTTGAATCCTGGAGGCATGTCTGTCCTGGTGACGGCATAGTAAATGGTCCGTGTAAACAGCACACACGGAACGAAGATGCAGATACACAAGGCCAGACTCAAGAAAACTTCAGCAAGTGTCATCCCGTTGGCTCAGCAGAACGCAAGTAGGTGCGTCCCTCATGGCATCAGAGGCAAATGGAGTCTTGCCTCAGGAAGATCTCTCCAATAAGTAGAGAGGCAATCATAGAAAGACAAGCTCACGAACCCACATTAACCTTCTTGTTTGGTGGCATTCCTCAGAAACTACTTGGTTGTTTTTTTAGCAATCACACTAGTCAGTGATTTCCCAATTCAGACTGGAAGACAGTGAAGGGAATATTAATTTAGAAAGAAGCGAAAGATCTGAGGCCAGATTAAACATTAAACAGGCCATACATTAAACAGGCCAGTCAGTTTAATGTATGTACTGGGTGTTCTGTAATGTGAGGTCCAAAGACATGCCACCTGGATTCAAGCCTGGTGTAATACTACAAACTACAGAAAACAGTGTGATTTCATGTTTGGCTCGGTTGTATGTTAGGAAGAATGAATGTTGCTGAAAGGAAATCAGCCTGTTATCCGCAAAGCTCCATCCTGCCTCATGTTCCCAGGGTTGCTTCCAACACAGGTTAACCTGTGCACTTGGGAACCAACTCCCTCCTGCACTGGGCTCCTGTGCAGTGCCCAGCAGCACACAGCTCCGTGGTTCAGAGGGGAAATGAAGAGGCGGGGTGAAGGAGGGCCACTTCTGTGAATCAACAAGCCACGGAAAGGAGAGATGGTGAATCAGTTTGAACTCCCTTGGGGTCTTTTCAGGCACTGCTCCCACGGGGGGCACCTGGAGGTTCAGAAGAGGTGAGTCACTGAACATCACCCAAACTTCCTCATGCCTCTTCTGATGCACAACCTTGTCTGTTCTCTGCACTGTCTGCAAAAAAGGTGCTTGCACAAGCTCCCTGGGGGCACAAAAGCCTTTCAGAACCCTCCCCTATAGTTTGCTGGCTGCTTGTTCACCGGGAAACTATCAGAACATCATCTTTGATTGATTTCATATTCAGATTACTGATACACCCATAACTAACAATTATTTATTTATTTTCCTTTTCCACACCACCCTTCCTTCGTGGAACTCAGGGTGGTGTACATGGTTCCTTCCATCCTTTTGTCCTCTCAACAACCCTGTGAGTTCAGTGAGACTGAGAGAGTGTGACTGACCCAAGATCTCCCAGGGAGCTTTTGCGGCTGAGCAGAGATTTGAACCTGAATCTTCCTGGTCTAATACAGTTTTACAACACGTGACCCATATTTGCAATATGCAGGTGTAATCTGTAAATATTGTACTGTATATGTTTTATTTTTTTTACTGTTAATAAGAATGATTTTAAAACGGAAATTGAAGTTTCAGCAGGGTGCATCTCAGGCCCAGTATTCGTAGGGGGTTCAGGTACAGTCGTTCAAGCCCAAAGACAAGAGATTGGTAAATTGTGAGCGAATAATAGTCGCAGATACAGACCAAAAGTGATGGTTGAAATATGGCCTATTCCAGAGAATCCACTACAGGAGAAATCTAGAAATAGAAATCTCCTTTCTATCCTAACTGTAACTGCTGCAAAGGTTCTTATATCATGTGCACGTGAAATCCTGTTGCTCTTGTCTTCAAGTTGCTTCTTAAATGGTTACAAAATTGGGCACAAGACCTGCTGGGGCTTGCTTAGAGGTGAGCAGCTGATGTTTCACATTACCAGATAATTCACCACTCTCCAGCTCCATTGAGATTACCGTGGTCAAGGCACATGTGTTTCTTTGTCCTATGACAGACAGGTAAGGGATATGGCTGGCATCTCGGTGCTGCGGTGGTAACTTTTGGAGTGCAGAAACTCATTATGATGCACACACCCCAGAGTCACAAATTTAGTACAAGTCACACTCTACAATTCAATTTCCACAGAATTTGTAGCTTTAATGTGGCATGAAC
This sequence comes from Tiliqua scincoides, assembly GCF_035046505.1. NCBI lineage: Eukaryota > Metazoa > Chordata > Lepidosauria > Squamata > Scincidae > Tiliqua > Tiliqua scincoides. The sequence continues at coordinate 9,154,987 of NC_089829.1, forward strand.
TATACACTGTCTCTCAGACAGTCCTTGCAAAACAGATGGTCTAGCTATGAGCATATATCCTTAGGCACATTTCTCAGTGTGCCTCCTGGAGAATCTGACAGCTTTTCAGCTCAGATCCTTTGAAAAAAAGTTTCCAAGCCAGCACTGTTGCCCCTGTTGATGATGTTATTGTTCCTGTTGTAGAATAGGTCCCAGAGCTCCACTCCCAGCTCATTTACACCTCTAGCTGACACCCAGAAGGAGTCAACTCAGCAAGGACATATGAGGAAAGCAGGCAGATGATAAGCGCCCACAGGGCTATTCTACAAAATGACCATAGGAGTGTGCCCTGTGATCAAAGATACATTTGATTTGGAACGTGTATGTAAAATTTTTTAACAAAATAACTCTCAAAGCAATGTGCACAACAATGGGATAAGAAGATGGGTTCAATGTTCAAAAGTCATTTGCAATCTAGGGTTTGTGGGGGCGGAGCCTAGAGGAATGGTGGACTGGTAATCTTGCTGAAGATCTGCATTGGCAAGGTGCATCTGCAGGCGACAACAAGATACCCTGGATGGAAAGGGTATACTTGGAGCTAAACTATAAAACTTCCTCCATGCACCTGTTCTTTCCCTTGGAGCGGGCTCCTGAACAGTTTAGAGAGAGGGAGACGGAAAACATAGAGCTCAGCAAGCAGAAGGAAGGTAAATCTGCCCTCCTTCAAGCAGTTTGTTTTTGGGGGCCATGCGGCGGAGAATGGACTTAGGAAAGAAAGAGAAAGCCTGCAGATTTAAAAGATAAAGGTGAAAACAACAGCCAGAATAAGAAAAAATTAAAGATTAAAGAATTAACAACTGATAGAAATTCCAGATGAGATTACAGCAAAGGAGAGAATTTACTTGTGAAATAGAAGATGTGCAGTAAAGTTTAACTGTTCAGTGATGATTCTAAATACTGGGAATAAGATGAAAAGGGACTTGTGTGTTTTTATGGATTGTTGACAGTAATTAGTGAACAAACGAAAGACTGACCTTGCCGTTTGCTTACAATTTCTATGTTGCCAAAATTGTTGTTGTCATTCTGGAAATATTTCTCAGTTACTTATCTGGAACATTTCTTTCTTTCTTTCTTTCTTTCTTTCTTTCTTTCTTTCTTTCTTTCTTTCTTTCTTTCTTTCTTTCGGTAAAGACATTCAAGACATTCAGGAAGGAGCAATGCTTACCTCTAGTGGTGACTTTGGGGAAATGAGTTCCTTAAATTGGGATTAAGCCATTTTAATTTGTGCTGGACTCTGCAATGTTTTGAACTTCTAACTTACGAATAAAGAAATCATGGCTACAAGAAGGATGCTCAGTACTCTTGGATAGCTGCAAAAAGGCAAATCCCCTCCAAAATCTCCAGTGCGAGAATTAAATTTGGAAAGTATCTAAGAATTATTGGAAAAGATGGAAGATAGATGAGAAAAGAAGATAGAGGGGAAATTTATATATGGGTAGAAATTTAGGGCGCAATCCTGTCCTGCGCTGGAGTAGGCAAACCAGGAGGCTTGCACTGTATCCAACACAGGATAGTGGCCATAAACGGCTCAGCCAGAGTCAAGGGAAAACTTTTCCCCTTACCCTTGGGTAAGGGCAGCTGGCCCCTACGAGTCTCCTTGGACTTGCGCCACCTGAAGAGGTGGCGCAAGTCCAAGGAGACCAGAGCAGCTTGGAGTCATCCTGTTCTCCCCGGGAACGGGGGTTGGGATCTGGCATAACTGCTGGATCTCAGCCCAGCCTTCCGCTCCCCACCCACCGGCCCCCGGGGCCACCCACCACCTGCCCCCCCCCGCCCACCACCTGCCCCCCCCCGCCCATGAATGCCAACACCGGGCCAATGCAAGACTCAAGGAGGAAACAGGCACAGAGGCTTCTATCAGCCTCCACAGGCCGGCCCAGCTTCCTCTCAAGGAGGCGCGAACGTGCCTAATGGCATGTTTGTGACCCTCCTGGGCCGGCGCAAGGGACTTGCGTTGGCCCAAGGGCACTTTTGGATTGTGCCCTTAGATTATTAAGATTTAAAGTTCCAAGTAATTAGAACATTTGACTTTGCTCATGCTACATTATTAGATGCTTTCTTTATCTGTACTTTAAAACTATTTTTCATGTTTTTTTTTGTTTTCATTTTATTGTGTGTTTTCTTTTTTCCTTTCTTTTTCTTTTAGTATAATAAAGTTAGAAATTCAAGGCATTTGCAATCAAAACAGAGACACGGGAGAGACAGAAAAGGAAAGCAGGAGAAATGGGGGCAGCAATCAGGAAACAGATACATGATTGTTTGATATCACCTGGGCTGAGCTACAGCAACTGATTGGTCCTTTCCAGGGCAGTGGAGAATGCCTCACTATTCTGCCTCTCCTTCTCCTGTGTCTGCAGGTATTCCAGCAGCACTTGCTTGCTGAAAGGGGTGGGAGCTCCCCACTGTGGCTTTGCCCTTCTGAGGGCGGTAAATGCCCTGCTTTAGCCAGTGACAGCAGAATCCGCATGCTGTTCATTTGTTGTGCTGAATAAGCATGTGTAGGATTGTGTCAGAATCCCTTTCTGCTGCCTGGGAAGAAAAAGTGCCATGCTTGTCTGTTGCTCCACCAATTGGTTGGACTCTCAGCCAGGGAGGAAGGGTGGGGAAGCAATGGAGGGAGCAAGAGAATGAGCAAGGAGAGATTGCAGCATCCCCCTTCGGACTGTGCTGCAGCTCTCCCCTGCTCAGTGGAACCTGCTGTATAAGCTACTGCCCCAAATGTACACCTCCTTCCTGTGCAATCACACACCCATGTTCAGGGCATGTGAAAGAGATCAGGGTGGACCTGCTCTGTGCCAGGCTATCTTAGAGATCGCCTACTCCCGTACAATCCGGCTCGTCCTCTCAGGTCATCAGAGAAGGCCTTTTTACAAGTGCCACCGCCCAAGGAGGTTCGTAGGGCGGCAGCAAGAAATAGGGCCTTCTCAATAGTGGCACCAACGTTGTGGAACTCCCTTCCCCTTGACTTGAGAATGGCTCCCTCTCTTGAGTTTTTTCGGCGAGGCCTGAAGACCCTGCTCTTTAAACAAGCCTTCTGATTCCATGGCCTTTTTAACACTTTTATACATCTTTTAGTTTCTTTTGACAGGCTGGATTCCTCTATGATTTGCTGTTTTATGCTCTTTTTATTCTGACTTTATTCTGACTACTGTTTTTATGGCCTCTGTTAATGTGTTTTTAATATGTTTTTATGTGTGTTAAATCATGCTTTTTAAAATTGTTTTTACATGTTGTAAGCCACCCTGGGTCCCTTTCAGGGAGAAGGGCGGGATACAAATAAAGTTTATTATTATTATTATTATTATTATTATTATTATTATTGGAAGGAGAAGCACGCCCACACCTTCCTGTCTTTAACCATGTCTTGGAAGACGCCGATCCCTCTGCAAAGGGAATCAAGCCAGGTGGATAGAAAGAATTCCTCATGGATGGAAGCCAAGTGTTTTGCGCAGACACGTTCAGCAAGGAGGCTGATGCAAGTGGACAAGTGGTAGTTTGTGAGACAAAATGCGTGCCTCCTTCCCTGCAATTTGGGCTGAATTCTTACACAACTTTCCTGGGAGTAGGCCCCACTGAACACAATGGGACGTACTTCTGAGCAGATGTACGTAGAGAAATATAAACAGATGGCAGGCCGTTGGTGAGCCACTGTGAGATACAGGAGGCTGGATTAGATGGGCCTTTGGCCTAATCCAGAGGGGCTCTTCTTGTGTTCTTATGTTCATGTTCTTAGATTGCATCTCTCTGCCTCTCCAGTGGGAAGAGGATTGAAACACTGTTAGCTCACCCTCCTCCTCACCTACTTTGCAAAACACCAAGCAAAACCTGCTTTCACGGCTGTCCCTCCTGCTCACCGCAAGCAAGGGGGAGAGGTAGCTGCCCTTAACAGCCCAAATCCAGGAGCGGACAAACTGTAGCAAAGGAGAGCTGCTGTGAGATCCAGTTGAAGGCACTATCTCATCTCTGAGGACTCAAAACCCCTGGATATGGAGAACCACCTTTGCAATTCAAAAACCCATGTGGAAGACTCCAAATTCACAGTGGAGAAGTATGAAAGAGGTGCTTGGATATTCCACATTAAAAAAAACAACAACAAAACTCATGGATGTGTCACAGATAAGGAAATCCATGTAGGTTTTGCACCCAAGTGTGAGAGATGTTTATTTCTACATCTGTTATGTAGAAATAATAGATTTATGTATGTTATGTTCTGTTATTATCTTTGGTCAGGGCCTGATCAAAATGGTCTCCTCCCCCAAACTGCTTTTTATATATTTTTCACATCTTTGTCCCGCCCTCCCTCCAAGGAGCTTAGGGTAGTATACATGGTGCCTTCTCTCCTTTGCCCTCACAACAACCCTGTGGGGTAGGTGAGGCTGTGAGACAGCGACTATAATAATAATAATAATAATAATAATAATAATAATAATAATAATAATAATAATAATAATAATAATAATAATAATTTTATTTATATGCCGCCCTTCTCCCCAAAGGGACCCAGGGTGGCTCACAACATATTAAAAACAGATTAAAAACATAATTTAACCACAAATAAAAACATATTAAAAACACATTAACATATACCCATAAAAACCATAGTCAGATAAAAAGTCAGATAAAAAGAGCAAAACGTAGCAAATCAGAGGAATCAGGCCTGTAAAAATACTAAAAAGATACAGAAAAGATGTTTAAAAAGGCCATGCACTCAGAAGGCTTCTTTAAACAAAAATGTCTTCAGGCCTCACCGAAAAGTCTCAAGAGAGGGAGCCATTCTCAAGTCAAGGGGAAGGGAGTTCCATAATGTTGGTGCCACTACTGAGAAGGCCCTATTTCTTGCCGCCGCCCCACATACCTCCTTAGGCGGCGGCACTTGTAAAAAGGCCTTCTCTGATGACCTAAGAGGATGAGCCGGATTATACGGAAGTAGGCGATCTCTGAGATACCCTGGCCCAGAGCAGTATAGGCAGTGGTGGGATTCAGCAGGTTCTCACCTATTCTATAGAACCCCTACCTAAACCAGCTGTTGGTTCTAAGAACCGTTTGCTGGCCAGGGAGCTCGCACCTTGAAATGTCAGGGCTAACCCTCCTGGGGGCAGCAGCTGTGTGGGGCCAACCTGTCCCGGGGGAAAGGGGGTCACTCCCAGCGGGTGCTGAAGCTGCTGGGGCTGAAGGGGCGAGCCGGACGCGGCCAACTGGAGTCTCCCACGACGCGGCTGCCGCTCACCAGCCCTTGCGAGCTCACTTTCGCAGCTCCTGAGAAAGGAGCGCGAACGGCCAGCGTGCCCGCTGATGAAGGCGACAGAAGTAGCCCAGCTGCCCGCCCTGCACCTCCCCTCCCTGGCCAAGCTGGCCGACTGGTGAGTAGACTGCTCCTGTGCCTGGAGGCTCCTTGGGCTCAGCTCTCCAGGCGGGATGAAGAGGAGGGCGCCGGAGCAGCTCCCACCCAAAGAGCCCCCGCCGCCTCGAGGGCGAGGGCCCCCCCCCGTCCATGGGCACACAATGGAACTTACGTCTGGGTAGGCACTGAGCACAATCCTAACCAGGTCTACTCAGAAGTAACTCCTATTTTGTTCAATGGGGCTTACTCTCAGGAATGTGTGGTTAGGATTTTAGCCACTGTCAATCAGAAGGCAAAGGAAGCATCTCATCCTCATCACTGAGGCTGCGATCCTATCCACACTTTCCTGGGAGTAAGCCCCTTTGGCTATAATGACTTACTCCTGAGTAGACATGCATAGGATTGTGCTCAAAGGCTGCAGTCCTAGCCACACTTTCCTGCGAGTAAGCCCCTTTGGCTATAATGAGACTCTATAATGAGTAAACATGCATAGGCTTGGGCTCTCATGCTGCAGTAAGCTCTGTTGACTATAATGGGACTTACTTCTGAGTAGACAGGCATAGGGATTGTGCCCTTACTTCCCACAAGGACAGGACTGCAACATGGGGTTGGTTTTCATCCTTGGGGTTTGAGAATGCAGTTTTGTGCCTGGGATCTTTTCATTGCAATACAATGTGCTGTTACACAATGATTGTATAATACACTATCAGACACATAGAGGTGATGCTCCCACAGCTGAAATTCCTCAGGTTAAAAAAAGGCAGGAATGTGGCACAAAACATTACTTCATTAAGGGTACAATCCTATGCAGGTCTTCTCAGAAGTAAGTCCTATTGTGTTCAATGGGTCTTACTCCCAGGAAAGTGTGGATAGGATTGCAGCCTTTGAGCAGAATCCTATGCATATCTACTCAGAAGTAAATCTCATTATAGCCAATGTGGCTTATTCCCAGGAAAGTGGAAGTAGGATTGCAGCCTTAGGGCACAATCCCATGCATGTCTACTCAGAAGTAAGTCCTATTGTGCTCAGTGAGGCTTTCTTCTAGCACCTGTGCAGTCACAATGCAGCCCTGAGGTAAGGGAACAAATGTTCCCTGCCCCCCACAACAGGATGCAGTGCATGCGCTATTGGTACAGCTGCACTGGCACTGGAAAATTGGATAGGATTGGGTCCTAAGTCCTCTTAACTGTAACTTTCCAGCACCAAGTCCTGGAGGTCTCCTTGTGACAAGGGAATGTTTGTTCCCTTACCTCAGGACTGCAATGTGGCTGCATTGGCCCTGGAAAGTTGGATAGCCCTTAGGCTGCAATCCTACTCACACCTGGGAAGCAAGCCCAATTGACTTTATAATGTGATTTACTCCTATGTAGGCTTGCATAGGATTGGGCTGCTATTCCCAGGTAAGTGTGCTGAGGATGGTACAGTTAGCATTGCTGCTTCTCTAGCAGAAAAGTTCCTTTAGGTTATTCTCCCCCCTCCCCCCCTGAAATGGCAGGCTGACTAGAAATTGAAAATTTTTTGAACAAGTTTGCAGATTGGGTTTAGGTCTTATCACCTAATGAAGAAGAACTGGAGAAGCACTGGGAAGAACTTGTGATCAAGGTGAACCTCAAAACCTGCAAGGCTTGTTACATGTGCTGTTAATTTTCATTTTTAGGCTGGGTTGTGGGTGCTTGGGCACCTACACAGCTGCAACATTTTTGAAGGACTGTGGTGGGGAGGTTCTGCCTCACCTGCCTCCCCACCCACTGCAGGCCCCTGCTTTGCACTCCCTGGTCAGTAGCAGCCCTCAAACTTGTGGGAGAATCGCCACTAGAGTAGACCAAAGTGATTGGTATCTGCTGTTGCCTGTCGGAAAGCAACCTAGAAGAACAGTCCCCTCATAGTACTTTTTTGCTCATTAGTGAAACTGTCCTTCAAGGCTGCCATTCTCTCTCAAACCCTGGAAGTCAACAACTCCCCTTGAACTTGTTGGGCTTCTGAGTAGACATGCATTGGATTGCAGAGTTGGAAGTTGGAGGGGGAAGCTTTAGAGTTCACTGGAATTCTTTTTGGGGCTGGGTGGTAAAAGCAATAGAGCAGCATTTCTCAACCAGTGGTACTTGAGGTGGTGCCCAGTGGTACTCATGGCAGGACCCCCTCCCCAGACCTCCACTGCCTGGCAGTGAGACCAGCAATACGATGCAACAAACAGTGGTAGGAGGCTCAGTTCTGCTTTTTTTGCACTCAAAAAAGCCCTCCCATCTACCCTGGGAGCCCAATCCTATGCATGTCTACTCAGAAGTAAGTTCCATTATAGTCAATGGGACTTACTACCAGGAAAAAGTGGATAGGATTGTAGCCTGAGCCTCTTACTGTGGTTTGTTGCATCATGTCTGGCCTCTTAGTATGGAAATAACTGGTGATAAAGTCATTCCAGTTCTGCTTCCTAGAGGTGGGCCATGCAAAATGGCGAGAGGCACATGCTGAGGAATGCTGTAATAGAACAAAAAAGAAGGGGAGATGTAAAGATGTTACTATGCTGTTGTTGCTTTTGGTTGATGAGGTGTCAGACTATGTGCTCAGTGCACTTTTGCTGACCAGATGTTCACCACTAAAAGTGAACCAGATCCTTGAGAGGATTGACTGCTCTGGTAAAAATCACCAAGTTCCCACTGAGAAGGAAGGTGGCCCAGCTCAAAGCCCAGTGCAGCAAGTTGGTTTGTGCAGATGTGAAGGTGCTATGCTGCTGTGGTGTCTCCAGAGGTTGGTAACCTGGAGCCCTGGCAGTTCCCACCTCCTCTTCTTGGTGCCTTCCTGATTTCATTATACAACTGCCTTGAGAATTCAAGAAAAAATGTCCATGTGAAGTGTGCATTTCAGCCGCATGTTTATCCTCCTTGGAAACTAGTGGCCAGAAGCCTGTAAGTATGACTATAGAGGACAGAACTGCAGCCTTGCAATTTGGATTTAGACATTGGGTTAAAGTTACAGTGCAAGCCTATGACTGTCTACTCAGAAGTAAGTCCCATTATGTTCAATTGGACTTACTCCCAGGAAAGTGTGTACTGTACAGTATAGGAGTGCAGCCATAGTCTTTCAACTTCCTTTGCAGCAGACAGTTGAAGCTGAGTTGCTCATTGCTCATTAGGACATAGAACCTGTTGTTAATTTATTTGAATCCCACCACTGAGTATAGGGCTTTAAAGGTCAAAACCAGCACCTTGAATTGGGCCCGGAAACGAATGGGCAGCCAATGCAGCCCCCGGAGAAGCGGGCTGACAGAGTCAAACCGCCTAGCTCCAGTGACCACACGGGCCGCCACATTCTGCACTAATTGCAGTTTCTGAACCGTCTTCAGGGGCAGCCCCACATAAAGCGCGTTACAATAATCTAACCTCGATGTCACCTTAACATGGATCACCGTGGCCAGGTCTAGCCCAAGGTCACCCAGAAAACTTTGTGGCTGAGCTGGTTTTTGAACCTGCATCATCCAGGTCTATGTCCAATTCCTGAACCACAACACAATCCCAGCTCCTAATTAGCTGCACAGCAAACAAAAAGAAAAAAGAAAAAGAAAGAAAAGACAGTGATGCAACCTATCTAGTTTGGCTCCAAATCAGTCATTTTCAACCAGCGTGCCATGGCACATTGGTGTGTTGTGAATGGTCTTCAGGTGTGCTGTAGGAGTTTGGGGAAGGGTCCTTTATTAGTAGGGCCATTGGGGGATGTGGCCCCCCCCCACCAGCAGCATAGTGCGCCTTGTGAATCGTTAAAAAACTAATGGTGCACCTTTACAATTTTAGCACCTTGTCAGTGTGCTGTGAGATGAAAAAGGTTGAAAATCACTGCTCTAAACCAGGGGTCTCCAAACTTTTTGGCCAGAGGGCCGCATCAAATATCTGGTGTGGTGTGGAGGGCTGGAAAAATATTTAAATATAAAATTTAAATAAATAAATTAGAGATGGAACATAGATGAGTGAATAAATGAATGAATGGGCTCATTCATTCAACCCCTCAGAACACCCTCCAGACACAATCAGAGCACAGTTCTGGTCATGTTCAGTTGAGCGGGCCAGAGGCTTTCGGGAACAAGAGGTTGGCCGCAGGCCGGAAAGAGGCTTGCTGCGGGCCGCATCTGGCCCCCCGGCTAGGGTTTGGAGACCCCTGCATTAAATCATGGAAACAAGTCCCTGATTCTGGAAATAAACAGAGGGAGCCAGATTTGACTGATTAGAAGGTTTTGGGTTCAGATTTCAATGTATTTCATTCACAATTTCACTGTCCTTGCTGGAAAATTGAAAATCCCAATGTGCGCATAGTTTCTCTGTCCCACAGCATCTTCCTTCCTAATGATTCTCTGTCTTGTCACACCTTTAGAGTGACTAAACTGGGCTGGCATGTGTTGACTCAGGGCCTCCTGACCCACTGTTCCTGGCAGAGAGGTGTGCTTGTGTGACTGTGAGGCACCTCCGTTGGCACCTCTCAAAAGTCAACAAAGAATGCAATGAGTGCTCCCCATTCCTCTTATTCCTCTTCAGTGTTTTCCTTGGGAGCCTCGAGCTGGCATGGATTGACTCTGCTTGCTCAGTCACAGGACACGTTTGGCTTGATCAACACTGCAATTCAAAGACTTCCTGAGTGTCTGTTGCAATCAGACCTACAACAAATCAAGTTTGCCTTGTGGATTGCGAGTCTTCCGACAACCAGCCTCACTAAAAAACCACAAGCGCAGGGCATAAGAAGCTCTGGCCAAAAGCCAGTTGGACCATACCACTGTCAAGAAAAAATGGATCTAACCTACACCGTTTTCATGATCCTTGCACAAATACTGATAGTTCCGTTTGCATTGCCAATAGCTTGGGCAATCTATTATGACCTCTCCAAGTCGGTGATCCCTCCTGGAGTTGACCAGCCTCTGAAGCTCCGTTTCCTTCACTGGTTGATGATCATTTCATCATTTCTGGTAAGTTTAATTGAGTTTCAGTCAGCCTTTCCTCTTGATGTGCAATAATATGGTAGCGTGAGACCAGCTGCCATCAGTTCGGATGCTGAGGTTGATTGTTATCAAAAATATTTCCACCTGTTGCAATCCGTTTGGGGAGGATAGCAAGCAATTGAACTGTACCCACTGTGCTGTGGAGAATACGAGATCCTAGATGCATGTGAATCCGGTGCAAAATATCTCTTGCTTTTCATTCATTTTTGAGCATACAACAATCACTGTCCTCTTTTTTAAAAAAAATTTTACTGTACACATTTTGGCTTGAAGTTCAGTGGCAGAAGATAGGAAGTTCTCCTTTCTTGCTCTCTCACTCTTGTTTCTGAGCACTTTTAGATCTGCAGTGGAAAGGGACACTAATGAGAAAGAAAGAAAGAAAGAAAGAAAGAAAGAAAGAAAGAAAGAAAGAAAGAAAGAAAGAAAGAAAGAAAGAAAGAAAGAAAGTCTCTAATATACTCTCTATAAAAGAACTAGGATGGTGTAGCAGTTCTGGTAGTGGACTTAGGGTCCAATCCTATCCAACTTTCCAGCACTAATACAGCAGTACCAATGGGGCATGCACTGCATCCTGTGGTAGGGGGACAGTCACGGAGGCCTTCTCAGTGTCAGGGAATTTTGGTCCCTTTCCTTGGAGCTGCATTATGGTCGCATCAGAGCTGAAAAGTTAGATGGAATTGGGCCCTTAGACCTGGAAGATCCAGGTTCAAATCCCTGCTCAACCATGAAGCTTCTGGGGTGATCTTGGGCCAGTCTCTCTCTCTCTCTCTCTCTCTCTCTCTCTCTCTGCCCCAACGACCTCACAGCAAATGCAGAAAAAGAAGATAAAGGGGGGAAAAGGGATTAAAAATTCACAATATCTTCAATAATATTGGGCAAAAGGTGTGGTCTGGAGGTTGACCTGTCGCCTTAACTTGAAAAGCTAAGCAGAGTCAGCTGCTTGGAAGGGAGACTATGAGAGATTATGAGAGGCCACTAGAATATCTCTTGGGGGGGGGGGGCTGGAAGAGTAAGCTGGCAAAAAAAACTGGATATCATTTTAGAAGCCAATTTGAGGCTTGGATTGCAGCTGCCTGAGAAAGCCCAGAGGGCGGAAGAGTCAGCAGCCAGGATGATGACTGCACTATGAACAGCAACATCTGGGCAAATGGAGGGTTCTATGAGATTTTCTCATGGAACTATACTTGGGAAAACATCATTGAAAATGAGTGTTTATGCTCAGCCTGTCTATGTACACTGCCTTGACAGCACAATCCTACTGCTGGCCTCTGCCGGTGCTGCTGTGCCATCCTAGAGCGTTGCAAAACACATTTGCGACTACTCTAGTGCAAGCAACACTGTGGTGGAAAGGCCTGCACCGTCCCACCGGCACTGCAGCCCCACTGAAAGCCAAGCAGCAGAGGGGCAGGAGATGCTGGTGGGAGGGCAGAATGGATGCTAGAAGGGGGTGTTTCGGGGCAGGGAAGGGTGATGGGTCAGGCCCAGGAGGGGGCAGGGATTGTGGAGCAGGCGTCTGCCGTATCCTAACCCTTGTTCTGGGTCCGAAAGCCCTCCATGGGGCTGCCAGCAATTTAGCTGGTGCAGATCTGAGTAGCCCCATTGGGCAGGCTGGATATAGCATAGGCCACTTGGCCCAGCTGCACAAGCGCAGGTTAAGATTGGGCTGTGAGTCCATGATAAAGGCGGTATATAAACACTGTAACAAACAAACACAGCCATCTATAAAATAGATATGGATTAACATTCTATGCATAAGCTTCTGAAAAGGGCTTCCAAAGCCCTCTTGTATCCCAAAGTGTATCCTTACATAAGAAACATAAGAACAGCCCCTCTGGATCAGGCCATAGGCCCATCTAGTCCAGCTTCCTGTATCTCACAGCGGCCCACCAAATGCCCCAGGGAGCACACCAGACAACACAATTACACAATTTTCTTTTGTAAGCCGTAGATCTGAATGTTGATAGAGATAAAATGTTCATTGAAAAAGAGTGGGGGGGGGGGGTCTGCTCTTCCTAACACCAAGTGTGTTTGATCCAGAACCTCTGCTTCTTCTCAGTCTGAAGGAAAGCTGTAGGCCAGTGGTTCTCACACATTTAGCACCGGAACCCACTTTTTTAGAATGAGAATCTGTCAGGACCTACCAAAAGTGATGTCATGACCAGAAGTGACATCATCAAGCAGGAACATTTTTCACAATCCTAGGCTGCAATCCTACCCACACTTACCCAGGAGTAAGTCCCATTGACTATCAATGTTCAAAGAATATTCGTAGTAGCTTGTTCAAAGTACAGGTCTGTAGCATTTCCCCAAATGCAGTCACATCCCATGGTAGCATCAAGACTATTAAAAATAAAATATTGACATGAATGGGGACCCACCTGAAATTGGCTCGCAACCCACCTAGTGGATCCCGACCCACAGTTTGAGAAACACTGCTGTAGGCCACAGGGGAACTGCAGGGAAAAAACTGAGGTCTCCATCACATGAAATGAACTCCTATTCCAATTTTTTAGTCCTTTTCAAATCTACTTTCCTTGCTCCCAAACAGGGGAAGATTCTGGAAAACCTGTCCATCTGCTCTGAAATTCAATTCATCCGCTATACGCAAGAAGGGAAAAAGCTGGGAGAGGATCCCAAACTCATCATTCAAGACGTCACATTTGAAGACATCCCTGTGAGGCTGTACCAGCCCAGAGAATCCAAAGTGCAGCGAAAGAGGAGAGGAGTGGTCTTTTTCCATGGAGGAGGCTGGATGTTTGGCAGTCTCAGTAAGGCATCCTGAAAAGTCAGCCAAACAGCTTCCCAAAAAATGTATTTATATGATTTCCAGTTTCATTTCATGTTGGAAAAAAACTTCCAGGAATAGCTTCAGGGAGAGTTGCCTGTACCTGTTTCTTAAGTGTAATCCAGGCTTGCTGGTCTTCAGCCACCCTGGACCCCCACATTTTTGTCCTGTGAGTGGGGTCACTTCAAGAGCCAACAACCTGTTTCCATTCCAACACTGGGTGACCATATCCCTGGGAAAACCCACAAGTATGGCTACAAGCAGAGGGACCTTGAGGGAAAGTGAGACCTGGTGTGTCCATCAGTGCATGGGTTGGCCTTGTCCCTCCATTGTCAGAGGCATGGTGCTTGTGCACCTGTGCAGAGCACTGCTTAAACTTGCACGAGAGCCATATTGTTCTGGAAGTGATTGACTGACCATCAGGTACCCCCCCCCCCCAATTCGGGAGGTAGAGAGATGCCTGGGGTAGAGGCAAACAGAGAGTGCAGTAGCTACAGTGGATAAAGATGGCTCTGCACCTCTTGCAGGCAAGTGACACATCACTGGAAAGGGGACCACGTGGCACCCCCTTATGGCTGGTACCTGGGGCAGGCTGCCCTGCCCTGCCCTGCCCTGCCCTGCCCTGCCCCACATTTGTTATGCAACTAGCTATAAGGCAACAGTCTTCCCTGATGTTCCCACTTCCCTCACTGCAACTAGTCACCTCTGACCCTGGAGAACTGAACAAGGCCGGGCAGAAGGCTAGCCACATGGGGAGCAGGGCAGGACTGGCCCATCTGTGAAGCCAACTGAGTCACTCATGTGGAATGGCAAGTGGGGGGGGGGGCAGCAAACTGATGTGGAATGTTCTGCCCTCCCACTTGCTGAAAGCACGCAGGCAGAGGTGTATCTAAGATATGGCGAGTAGGGCATGTGCCCAGTTAAAGGGGGCACTACTGAGCAGCAGCCTTCTGGCTGACTCTCAGCTTCTGCCAAGCAACTGCAAACCTCCCAGCGCTTGGGGGTCTTCAGGGGCTTGGCAGAAGCTGAACGTTGGCCGGGAAGCTTCTGGAGAAAGAATGGCGGCGGCAGCCACACTGCAAAGTCTCTGCCACTCTCTTCCAAACCTAGAAGTGATCTCACAGCCTCACATGATGCCACAATGTCACGTGGCACCATGATGTCACTGCCCCAGGTGGCACTGCCCCTGGATGTACCTCTGCTTGTAGGAAGTGAATCGAGCCAGGGTGGCAGAGGAAGATGGGAGGACGACAACCTCATGTTGCCTCAGAGCCGAATCCCATCCAATTTTCCAGCACCAGTGCAGCCATGCCAATGGGGCATGCGCTGCATCCTGCAGTGAGGGTGCAATCATGGAGGCCTCCCCCAGGTAAGGGAGCATTTGTTCCCTTTCCTCAAGGCTGCATTGCGGCTGCACCGGCACAGGAAAGTTGGATAGGATTGGGCCCTCAGCCATCCAGCTGCTTGGTAAAGCAACCAGGTTGGTGGGGAGGGGGGCCTGTTGAGCCTCTGCTTAAAGGTCCCCAGTGTCAGAGAAGCCACCCCCTCCCTCAACAGTCTGTTCCACTGCCCAACGCCCCTTGCAATCAAGAACTTCTTCCTGATGACCAAAGGAAGGGGGAGCCATGCTGGTGCTGCTGATGAGGGGGCAGGATCGGAGGTGGGAGCACCATGTGCTGCTTTCCCCTGCCTACCTGGCTGCTTTTCAAGCATCTGGACGGCAGCTTCAAACTTCTGCAGCGCCTTGGACAGGCAGGCAGAGAAAGCTGGCTTCTGGGTTGGGCCTTGAATTCACAGCCTAGGAGTGGAACAAAGGCGGGGAGCCCAAGTCCTGCCGGGGTGGGCGGTGGAATTCAGGCACTGCCCCATGGCCAGGAACCAGGGCTGTTGGCTGCCTTGATATGAAGAGCATGAACGGTTTTGCTCTCTTCCAGCCTCCTCCCTTGCTCAGCCAGCCTGGTAAGTCAGGGAGTCTTGCTGTAAACCGGCCTATAAAACTGACAATCTGAAAGCACAAACCAGTTGTGTGAAAGATGGATGAATGAGTTGCTTTGTAGATGAACCGCCTGTGGGGAGTAGCGAATGATGGCAAGCCATGCCAGTGGGCAGCGGGGCTTTTAAACTCCGCCTCTGCTCCAGGCCCTGCCTCTGTGCAATCTTTTCAATCGAAGAAAAACGGCCATTGATTTTCAGTTTCAGCTGATTGAAAGACAGTTGCGGACCTCCCATTGAGTTCTATGGGACAAATGCCCCAGGCACGAGGCTGTAGGACCCCACAGAAGCCTCTCTGAGGCTCCCAGGGGGGTCGGAAACTGTGCTTCTGGTTTTCCAGAAGCACAGCTTATAGTGTGGGGAAGCTCAGAGTGGCTTTCCCGATGCAGCCTTGAGTCACATGAGGCTTCATGAGCCTCAGGTGAATGGAGGGGGCAGATTTCCACAAGGAGGACGGCAACAGCCTGTGGGGAGGCACCATCACGGACCTTTGCCCCAAGTCATGGGGCTGGGGAGGTCCACCACTGTTTGAAGAATCCAAAGCAGGTGTGTTTAGTATACAAACTCCACCTCCTGCCTCCTGCCTAACAAACAGAGCTACATGATTAAAAGCACAACATGGCAATTTTAAATATGGAATTCTTTTCCACAGAATTCGACATTTGTCCCATCTATGGTGGATTCAGAAACATTCACAGTTATGTGGGTCTTTAAGGCAGCGTGGGTTCTCACACGTCCTTGCCCTTCTTTTTTCAGATTCATATGATCATGTCTGCCGTCACATTGCCAAGGAAAGCGATTCGGTGCTTCTCTCTGTTGGGTAAGTTGCCTCGTCCGTTGCTACCAAATTCATGTAGTTGAATTTGCCACATCTATAACAAACAGCCCAAACCTATCTCCTGCCATGATATAGCATGCAGCCATGCCAACGGAGCACTGCATGCTATAGTGAGGGGTGGAGACCAGAAGGCCAACAAGAGGTAAGTTTAAAACCTACCTCTCGATAGGCCTTCTGGTAGCCTATTCTGGTCTCCTTGGACCCATGCCAAACAAGCAAGACAAGACAAGCTTTCCAAGCCCAGAAAAATAAGAAACTTGTGCATTGGCAGGCAAGGGTACCTGGGAGAAGGCAGGCTGACCACGAGGAGTAGTGCCTAGTAGTATGTTCACACCCTTTCTTGCTCCCCACTTTCGCTTTACTGTGTCAGCTGCTGAAAAGGGAATAAAAAACCTTGCTATTTTTTATTGGCTGCCACCATCCCAGGCTACACAGACCAGGAAGAGGAGGGCTATCTGAAGAGAGAGAGAGAGAGAGAGAGAGAGAGAAACCTCCCAAGCAAGTAGTGAACCCCAGGGGTTCTCATTAAAAATCAAACCCACACTAGCATCTGCCAGGCAAAAAGTCATGCCTACCCACTGAATTACCTGGGAACAACAACTAGGTAGGCAAAGTGCCAAAATGCAACAGCCCAATTGTATCCATGCCCAACGGTGTAGGATCTTGTGATCTGACAGTATAAGACGTGGGTCAGTGGTGCAGTAGCTGGTCCGACATTCTTCAGGCAGCTGTCTCCAGCACAATGCCTAGAGGCCATTCACAGGTGATAGTGGCCTGCAGAACCTCTGTCATTGCTGGTAAGTTGGTGGCAGAGGCAGACCGGGGAAGATAGGAGCAAGAAGCAGGCCAGCCACATTTCGGGGACAGGAGGGGGTGGATCTCGCTGGCAACCATGCACACTTGGTCCTGTTCCCCCATCCCGGGCCAAACCTCACAAGGCCTGTGCTGTTCATTTCTCTGGGTTCTGCAAAACAAGCACATGATCGACCAGCACATGATAGACCACAATATATGGTCAGTGTCCCACTAGGTGAGATGCAAGTCATGCAGGCAGAACTTTTTCCCCAAAGGTTAGTCATGATTAGTTTTGCTTCTGCTTAGTGGCATTGCAGAGTCATGGGTCACTGTGTGTGTTGTGCACACCTGATTCCCTGTCTGTTTGGGTATGCAGTGACGGTGAATGGTGGTGCTGTCATCTCTTTCACCACAGCAGATGAGCCAGCCACATGACCAAAACACGTGGAACCAGATTCTTTACTGTTGGCTGCCACAATTAACAACCTCTCTTGTGCAAGAACCAGCATAGCCAGTAGAAGAGTCTGAGCTGGGAGTGCTTGTGGTCGTAGGTCACCTGTGCCAAGAACACCGTAGGGCAAGAGTCTCCCGCATGCGCTGACAGTCCTATGAAAGTGTCTGGCAATGCCCACTGCTGCTATTGTAACCACTTAGGGTTAAACTAGATCTGACCTGCAATGCAAAGCGTACCCTTTTTATTTGTAAAAAGGCACATGGGATGAACTGGGACAAGACCATGCTCGGGGAGGGGAACATAAGAACAGCCCCACTGGATCAGGCCATAGGCCCATCTAGTCCAGCACCCCAGCACATGACTGTGATCCTGTTTTCCCCCACCCCCAGTGCTATTTTAACTGGAGAAATTAAAATTGCACATAGAGAGAGAGGAACTTTTAGCCCTCTGAGGTGCTATTTGGAGAGGAAAAGGGAGAATCGTGCATTCCAGGTCATGTCGGGTTTGACCCTTAGTTTCCACCCTGCCGCTCTGTGAACATGTATTGTGAAAGGGTAAGTGGGGCAAGCAGAGGAGAGTGGAAGGCAAAGCATCTTCTCTTCCCCACACTTTCTAGTCAATACTATGATCTGGGGGGTTCTGGGTTCACATCCCCACTCAACCATGTAGCTCGCTAGATGACCCGGTGCCACCTCTCAGCTGAACCTACCTCACAGGGTTGTCATGAGGCTAAAATGGGAAGGAGGAGACTTAAGGGCCAATCCTATGCATGTCTATTCAGAAGCAAGCCCCACTGGAGTCAATGAGGCTTACTGCGTGGCAAGTGTGGCTAGCATTGCAACCCCAGTATGCTGCATTGAGCAAGGTAAACAGATCATTAAAAAAAAAAAAAATTCTTGTCCCTACGTGGGAAGAGAATCATATAGAATTTCCTGAGCTCTTTGGAAGAAGGGCATGATAAACTCTAATTTCATAATAATTTTGTAATAATTACCTAGTTGCTTAATAATTACCTACACCTAATCTCCTAATAATGATTTGCAAGTGAATGTTGCACCTTGCCAGCCCTAACGCCCACCTTCCGCAGTTAAAGACGCACGCAAGCCTTTCCTCTCCCGCTTGCTTTTTCTCTGCTGCCATCCCTGAATGCCCCTTGGCTCCCTGAATGACTGAGCTGTAAGAACATAAGAACATAAGAAGAGCCCCACTGTATCAGGCCAAAGGCCCATCTAGTCCAGCTTCCTGTATATCACAGTGGCCCAATAAATGCTTTAGGGAACACTAGACAAAAGACACAACCTGCGTCCTGGTGCCCTCCCCTGCATCTGGTAGGCAGACTACCTCTACCTTGCACATACCTATCATGACTTGTAACCCATGATGAACTTTGCCTCCAGAAATTTATCCAATCCCCTCTTAAAAGCATCTAGGCAAGATGCCGTCACTACTTCCTGTGGCAAGGAGTTCCACAGACTATTACATGCTGTAACAAGATGTTTGCCTCTATTATTATTATTATTATTATTATTATTATTATTATTATTATTATTATTATTATTATTTATTGAAGGCTTTTCACCTATATTTTTTTCTCTTAACCCACAAATATAAGTGCTCATCAGTAGCTGTAAGCAGCTCCGACTCCAGCACAGTAAAAATATTTGAAGAGGCAAAATTAGTAGTTTCAGTTGTTGACTCATGCCAAGAAACAAAGTCATCCAGGCGAAGCTGTTTAGATGCTTTATTTGGAGATTCCTGGCCAGGGGAAGCTCTAGTTCTCTTCTTCTTCTTCCCCATTATGTTCTGCCTGAGGTTGCAGAGTAATTCGATGCAATCCTCAGTCTGTAGGACTTGAAGGTCAATAAAAACAGCAGAACCTTAATAAGGAATCCTTGCCGAGAAAAGATGTAAAAATTGTGGAGACCCACGTCCTAACGATTGTAAACTGGGGGAGAATTAAGACACTTTTCTATTGTGGAAATGTTAGCTGGCAGTCATCTTCCTCCAGAGCCTTGGATGCGAAATCATGAGGGGAACTCGGGCAGCAGCTGCTGACCATCTTGGGAGCCTTGTCCAAGACTGGGAATGGTGGCACAAGCCCTTTGGCTCTTGCCCTTCGGCTCGTGCCAAAGGCTCGCACCTCTGGCAAGCCCTGCAATGAAAGAGTATACCTGCCAGGGAGGAGGAGGAGGAAGAGGAGGGAGAGGAGAGCAATCAGTCCCCCAGCAGGTCAGCAGGTTTGCAGGCTCCATCCCCAGCAGGCCAGTCCCACAGCTGAGCCTAATGGGCCCTTCCAGACACTGACTCTAGAGAGGCTGCCTCTGGCAAGCCCTGCAATGAAATAGTATACCTGAGGAGTCTCCAAGATGCTGCGTGAGATGACATGCTCAGCCACCAGTCTTTGCAATTAGCAATAGATTCCTGGCACTTTCCTGAGTGTTCCGTGCTTCACAGGTATTTTTTTTAATGTGGTCACAACAACACTCCTGGAAGGTGAATGTAAAATATACCCATACTGCAGATGAGGAAGACTGAGGCTGAGAGGAATGGCTTGTCTAATGCTGCCTTGTGACTGCATGACTCAAAGTGGAGACAGGCCGATCTGCGGCTTAGCCACCACAGGGATAAATATTGGTCTTAGTGGCCACTTGAGAGATCTCTCTTTCATGCTTTTAGGTATCATTTAGCACCTGAGCAGAAATATCCATCCCAGTTTGAGGAATGCCTGGCTGCCAGCGTACATTTTATGAAGAATGCGGAAAGGTACGGCGTGGATCCTGCTCACGTCATCATCAGCGGTGATAGTGTCGGAGGGAATTTTGCAGCCTCTGTTTGCCAGGCGTTAGTGAGCAGATCCGACCTCACCCCACCCTTTGCTCAGATTCTGATTTACCCTGGTCTCCAGGCCATAGACTTCAATTTGCCTTCCTACCAACAAAACCGGGCAGTTCCTATCTTGTACCGGGAGCACGTGATTGGCTGTGCCTTGCAGTACCTGAACAAGGACTTGTCGGTGTTGGAGAGTGTCGTGCAGGGTTGCCATGTCCCCAGTGACATCAAACAGAGATTTGGGAAGTGGATCAACGCAGAGAATATCCCCAGTGAATTTAAGGTCAGAGGCTTCAAGCCCCATTTGACCACTTCCTTCTCGGAAGATGTCTATCAGGTGGTCAAGCAAGCCCTGGACACCAACTTCTCTCCACTGATGGCTGAAGAGGCCATTCTTTGCCGGCTCCCCAAGACTTGCATTGTAACCTGCGAGTATGATGTCCTGCGAGATGACGGCCTCCTCTATAAGAAGAGACTGGAGGACAACGGGGTGCCAGTCACTTGGTACCACATTGAGGACGGATTCCACGGGGTGATCAATCTCTTTGACGGCTTCTTGTCATTTCCTTCTGGAAAAAGGGGAATGGACAGAATTGTAACCTACCTAAAAAGTTTATAATATATCATTTGATTAAATTATATATTTGTTACTCCTGCACTTAATAATTAACAACTGTCACCATAATTACTTTTATCTTTTTCAGAGTAGGGCAAGGACCTGTGCTAAGTCCCAACATCAACCTTCTTTGTTATGAACAAACCATTTTGGTAGAGGCCATATTGGAAAGGGTGCCAGGTCGTAGGTCCCGCTGCCCGAAAGAGATGCTTGCAAACATAGCTGACCTATAGTTGGGCTAGCAAGAACAATGGTCTGGCCAAGACCCACCCACCCACTGAGGCAGTGAGTCCCCTTTTCTGACCCTCCATGACTGGTCCTACTCACCCCTTGCATACCCTCTTGTCCCTAGCCACTGCTCCTCTGTGCGGCCCATTTTCATGAGGAAGTGTGTAGAGGAGAGAGTGGAGACCTACAGCATCTGTCAGCAGGACACTCTACTGTCCTCCCTCTTCTGCTCTCAGGCTCTTCTAAAAGCAGGAGCAGAAACGGGGGAGGAGGAACAGCAGCACCTGACATGGGGTCTGGTTAGTGGGAGTGAGCAGGGGCAGAGTTGGGCAACTACCATCTCCTGTCAATTGTCCCACCTCATCTGGTCTGGTTTTGGTTCTTGTTGATCTCCCACCACATATGCTGTTTTATCTTGTTGGAAGGTAATGCGCTGCACTCATTGTCCTTGACTGTGAATTCAGAGTCAAGACAGTGATTGTTCTTTGTTCTAAATATCGATATTAGAATAACAAACATACAAAACTGGGTACAGATCAAATTCAGTGTCCTCCGCTGCAGGGTGTGAAATGATAAAACGAAATGCATGTTTACTTACCGTTCATGTGTGCCTATTTACATGTGTGCATACTCGAGGCAGGCTAGCAGTTTTGTCCGCTAGAGGCCAAGGCAGAGTCCGGGGTAGCCCATGCTATCTGGTAAGCCCACAACTGGAGTACTGGGTCCAGTTCTGGTCGCCAATCTCAAAATGGATATAGTGGCACTGAAGGAGGTTCAGGTAAGAGTGATCAACATGATTAAAGGGCTGGGGCGCCTCCCTTACCAGGAAAGGCTACAGTGTTTGGGGCTGTTGTTTGGTATAGAAAAAGATACGGGGGACGTGATAGAGAAATATGATGCATGAGACAGACTGAGTGGATAGAAGGCTGTTCTTTTCCACCTCACACAACACTAGAACCAGGAGACATCCACTCAAATTGAGTGGTAGGACACAAAAAGAAATACAGGTGTTCGCCACTTAATGACAAGGATAAGTTCTCCTATCCCCGTTGTTATGCGATTAGGTTGTTAAGTGAATATTCCACCTAGTCTAGTGCCTTTGATGTGTAAACAGACACTCCCTGCCAGACACATGCAGGCTGCACAGGCTACTAGAGATAGACTACCTCTTCTTTGCATTAAGAGACTCTCAGTTGTGTAAACAGACACTCTGCCGCAGGCTATGGGAGACACAATTTGGCTTTGGCCACTGTCATATATGTGATCCGTCATTACATGGTCCATTGTTAAGTGGCAGACACCTGTATTTATTTATGCAGCACGAAATTGATCTGTAGAACTCCTTGCCACAGGGTATTGTGATGGCACTTGGCCTAGATGCTTTTAAAAGGGGATTAGACAGCCCAGCCTGCCACTTTATCACCTCCTCCAGTCTGCTGCCTGAGGGAAGGGGTTGAACGGACCTCATTGCTGGTCTGACCCTGGCAGAGGGTTTGAAACCTTTGTAGCCTGCAGTTATATATTTAAAAGGCATCCTCAGTAAGCAAAAATACTTTTAAAAAATCTCAAAACATTTTGGGCATAGAAGCAACAGAGGTGTTGAAAATTGTGTTATCTATTTTACTAAGATATAAACCCATTGCCTTCAGGAAGTCTGAGGCTGTAATTCCATCTTACCAGAAGCAAACATCTCTTGCAATAACAATTTTGCAATAAATCCCACACTGACTTTGCATTTTATTAGAGCTCCTCTTCCTCTTTCACCTGTGGTCTGGGTGCCAGCCTACTTCCTGCACATGAAACCATTTCACTTCCCTACTGCAAGGGTGGTTTCATTTTCCTCCTAAGCACTATGGGCTTATCACCTTCTTTACAACTAAAACCAACTCTGTGACCACAATGGGTTTGGGGGGTTCTGGGAAATGAAACTCCCACATGTCCATCCTGGTGTTTGCCAGTAAGATCTTTAAGGCCCAGCATGGGGTGGACCAGGGGGTGAACCCCTGCATGGGAATTCCTGCATGGAGACCAGGAGGTGATCCCCTGCAGGAAGACCAGGTGGACCATTGGGGATCCCCTGCATGGGGACTCCTCAAAGTGTGCTCCTAGGAGCCCAGGGTCTCCCTACGCACCCCATATATGGCTGCTACCTGCTCAGTTTCAGTCCATGTTTTAGGTTCGGAAGGTACCAATAAAACTTTTTAAAGACTTCATAATGTTATGGTAAAAAACCAAAAATACTTCCTAAGATTTAGGACAAAAGAGTCTTGTATAATCCAAGAATTCATGTACCTACATCCTAAAAATAAATAAATCCAGAACCAAGTGTTGGAGTTGATGCAACTCCTTCTGCTGTCCAGAGGGGGCAGGATGCTGTCCAGAAGGGGTCAAGCTATGGCCTAGTGAATCTGACCTTTCTGCCTGTTCTCTCTGTGATCCTTGTGGGGTGTGGCCCTAACCCTTTATCCTTCCCTTCTCCTCTGAGCACTTCCTCTTGTCCTCTGACCACGGACCTGTTAAGATAGGGACACCAGGGCTCTGATGCCCAGGCCATCTTGAGCACAAGGCATGCAGGGCGAGGCAGCTCCAGGGCCTTGCTATCTCTAAGTAATAGCTGAACGTCTGATCCTAATCAGATACTGTAAATATACACTCAATGAAACTGTAAGTAAATAACTTCTATTTTGCAACTTTAACAAGCCATTGCCTCTTTGTCTTTTTGTATTGATTAGCAGTCAGCCGGGTGAGGGAGGTTCCCTGGGGTGATACCCAAAGGGGGGTCCGCTGCTTAAGCTATTCTGCTTCCCCCCAAAAGAGGAAACTATTTTTAATTTCCTCCAACACCAAGACACTCTACTGCTTAAAATTTAGCAACATCTTATCGGCATCCCAAACAGGTATACCAAAGTCTGGCCCATCCGTACAGCCAACTGAAGGGGTCGCCTCAGGTAGCAACTGTTTGCCCACTTGACTCCATTGCTGCTGCTTCTCCTTTTGTAGTCTGGAATGGAAATGCAAGAGGGGGACAGAGAGGAAGTGTGGAGGGGAGGAGAGTACTGAGTTAGGACATTGGAAAGCAGAAGGAGCAGAGGCTGCCACATCTTCAGATAAGGAGGGCAGCATCTGGTATTCTGCTCATGCATCAGGAGGTCTTGGGCGGGTCAGATCACAAGTCTTATATTGCTTGTGTTTCTTTTGTGCACAGTGGGATTTTTTTTAAGTGTCCAGACAACTCTTCCAGCACCTTATGCAAGCTTCATTTGCATTTCCAATCAGAAATGCAAATAGGACTTACAAAGAAATATGAGATGGAAAAAATGCACGGGGGGGCAGGGCTTTCATCAGCATCAGTGCAGCATACATATCCATGGAAGCTGGACAGCATCCGTGAACGTGTAATGTCTGTACGGGGTCTAGGACTGGGTAGGCTTAGATCCAAATTCCTACTCCGCTGTAAAATTCACTGCAGTCACTTCTATGAGCACAGGGTTGTATTAAGATTAGAAGGAGCAAGCCTTGTCCACTGACCTGAGTTTTTTGGAGGGCAGTTGGGATAAACATTTGACTCTTGATGTTTCTGCTGATGGAATAAATATTTATTGATAACAGCGCGATGAAGCAGGCCTTCGCGGAACCCAATTCATCCTCAGGGATGCCTGTTCTGGAAATTGGCCAGTTCTAGATTTCTCACAAACTAATCTAGAAGCAAAAACATGGACAATGCATTAGGTTGCATTTCCCCACCTGGATTGCAATCCGTAAGACCAGGGGTGTCCAAACTTTTTGGCAGGAGGGCCACATCATCTCTCTGACACTGTGTCGGGGGCCGTGGAAAAAAGAATTAATTTACACTTCAAATTTACACAAATTTACATAAATGAATATATTAGAGATGGAACTTGAATGAATGAATGAAGGTCTTACAATTGCTCATGACCTATAAAAAGCCTTGCACAAAGCAAGGCCAGCCTTTCCTTCACTGCCACAGCTGCATCACAGATGTGAAACAGCAAGCAATGGAAGGAGCTCATGTGAGAGGGCAAACAGTTGCCCTCATGCTGAGAGTCATTGCACTGGGCCAGCACGGGCTCCAGCAAGTCTCCAGAGGCTCATTGGAGGCTGGGGGCTCCCTGCGGGCTGAATTGAAATCCCTAAGGGCTGCAAGTGGCCCCTGGGCTGGGATTTGGGCACCCCTTGACATGCTTGAAAGCCTAAGGAAGTGTTTTTTTTTTTTTTTCCCCCCAGGCCTGATGTTTTCTATGAATCTGTTTAGCAGCTGTGAACACACAACTGGTCTGGAGCGAGTGCATGATTTTCACAGGGAACTTTTCCCCCTGCAACAGACAAGTCTAAAGGGGAAGGAAATTCTGTGCCAAACACACCCTTGTGTTTTGATCAAGAGCCACCTTGGCCTTCAGTCAAAGTAAGCAGCTGCATTTCCCCCCCCCTCCCCAAGACTTTAGGGAGGAGATCAGAGAAGTTTTTTTCTCCTACTGGCTGCTGGGATTTCCCGACAACATGAGAAGCAGGAAATAAAACCAGAAGAGGTTTTATTTCTTTAGTGTTTCAAAGACACGGCCTGATTCTCCACCCAAATGGAATTTCTTTATGCATTCCTGATTTTAATCCTAGCTGCTTTCATCGCATTTGTGATTTTGCTGGTTGTGGGAAGCATTTATTTCGATGCCACCAACTCAGAGATTCCTCCTGGAGTGGAACAGCCAGCAAAGCTCCGAATCTTTCATGCCATGATTGTTGGCACAGCTGTCCTGGTGAGTTGATTAGCGGGGGGGGGGGGGAGGGTGATGGAGGGGGATGGGATAGTTAAACCAAGTTGAAAGGAGACTGATAGGAGCCTTTTTAACTGGGCAGATTTAACTCTTATGCCATCCGGGACTTTCCAAAGTGACCTTTGGACATGGGGACACCAAGTCGCCTGTGATCCGGAGCTGCTTTTGTTTGGTGCACTCGCTCCATACAGGAGGTTTGCACAGTGCTGTCATTGTCCATCTCCTTTTTGCTTGCATAGTTGCATGAATCAAAGGCAAAAGCATGGCATTTTCGGAGGGCAGAACGGCAATGCTTTCACATATACCTTGTGCAGTTGTTTCTGGTGCCCCAAAAGCAAAAGTCAATGACAGAAGCAGGAGGTGAAAAAGTGGGTACGTCAAATGCTTGTGGGATCAGGCAGGCCTTTACACCTAAGGCCGTTATAAGTGGACATTGTACATGGGGCCAGAACTTGCTAGAATTATCATCTGAATGTGATTCCAGCTCAGTAAAAACATTTTGCATTCCACTCTTTTGGAACACACAACATTCGCTGTCCATCTCTCTTTTCTTGGGGGGACGGGGACAGGACAAGCATGTGTCTCCTTCTAGAAAGGGAGGTGTTCTGGGGAGGCAAACGGAAAGTGTCTCTCCCTTGGCCCCTCTCTTATTTAATCATCAGATCTTTTAGACCTGCACTGCTCCCAGGCAGAAAACATGCTGGCTTGGGTCAGGCTCATCATGGTCAGTTGGTGCGCTCCTGTGCCTTCCTTCTATGCACATATGTGCACACTGATTCCAGGAGTGCTGTTGCTGTTGCTGCTGAGTTTCACTACCAGAGCTAGGTGTGCCTGCAGGAGGAAGGGCCTGAGGGCCACAGCAGTTGCAGGGCTGGATCGGAGCCTCTTACAGGCCAGATGCAGGAATTGAACCTCAATCTATGCACCTCTGGTCTATAGCATGTGTCCCCACAACGTGCTATATCTGTTGTGAACAGAACACTGACTTGCCTGAGCTAAGAACCCTGTCTAGTAGTGCTATGGATCTGTTGCCCGGCGCTGTTTATAGACCTGTGTGTACATTTCCTTACCTGAACAAAGTCATACAACACCTGCACATTTGCTATGGGAACATGTGCTTGCGCAGCAGGCAGGTCAGGTCAAGGAGTTTGTGTGCTCAGGGCGAAGTAAGCAGGTAGGAAAATGGCTCTATATGAAAATACAGCAAGTCCTCACTTAAAGTTGTCGATAGGTTCTTGGAAACTGCCGTTTTAAGTGAAAAGACTTATAATGATGCCAATTTTACCGTAAGCTAATTGATATACTAATTGAGACACATAAACAAGAGTTGTTCCTGGTCACAAAACATCACCAAATATCTAAATAAGGACCCAAAACACTTCTCATATTAAACATTGAAATAAATGTGAGCTTTCCAGGTCGGAGAAACCCACAAAAACATACAGACTCCATACAGACAGTGGCCCAGGCCAGGAATCCATTTTTTTTCCCCTCATCATCTTTATGAAGAACTGACTTAAATCAAAACAACTATGAGTGAGGAGTTGCTGTACTTCAAAATCTGGATTCAGGTTTAGAGGTGTACATACATCACACCTCCAGAAAAGCAATTCTGCAGATTTCAGGAAAGGTTTGACCATCTCAAGACTTTGAGCCTCTGTCTATAGAAAGATGCAGCAACAGAAATTTGAACAGGCTATTTGGGTAAAACTCGATAGATATGTAGGCTTACTGAGGCCCCGATCCTATCAAATTTTCCAGTACTGGCGCAGCCATGCCAGTGGGGTGTGCACTGCATCCTGTGATGTGGAGGCAGTCCCAGAGGCCTCCTTAAAGTATGGGAACATTTGTTCCCTTACCTTGAGGTTGCAGTGCAGCTACACTGGAGCTGGAAAATTGGATAGGACTGGCCATAAGTCTGCAATCCTATAGGTACTTTTCTGGGAGTAAACCCAGTTGAACACAATGCAAACTTAGTAGACGTGCATAGGATTGTGTTGTTAATCTCTCTCTCTCTCTCTCTCTCTCTCTCTCTCTCTCTCTCTCTCTCTCTCTCTCTCTTAATAGGGCAAGATTTTGGAGAATCTACATACCTGCAGCCAACTTCAGTTTGTTCGGTATGTGCAAAACAGACAAAGGCAAGGAAAAGACTCTGCGCTCTTCATAAAGGATGTGAAGTTCAAAGATGTGCCTGTCCGACTTTACCAGCCCAAAGCGCCCTCTGCTGGCCGAAGGAAGGGCATCATCTTCTTCCATGGTGGTGGCTGGGTGATGGGGAGTATCTGTGAGTCATTGCAGAAATCCATCTGGATTATAATCTGAATGTGGGATTTTTCAGCACGTTTATATGGGGGTATGCCTGATGAGGAAACATATTTACCCTGCTGTTGTCTCTGAAAATTGCTTTTTTGCAGTGTTTTATCACTTCAAAAGAGTCCTGAACATGCATAAAGAGAACACTAATGCTCATTTAACACACACACACAACACAACAGGTTCTTTCATTTGTCATCACTAGAAACGTTTGCTTTGCAGGTACCCATGACCAGATGTGCTGCTATTTCGCCCGAGAAAGTGAATCGGTGGTCATCTCTGTGGAGTAAGTCAAGCTAAACGTGGAAGGGGGAGAGGCAGTCAGGAGGGTTATACTCTTGTGGTGATTGCATGGCACACTCGGATAGATTCGGCTTGCTAGAGCATGAATCAGCCCAGGCAGGTCATTGTTGTGATCTCCATGTCTGTTCCCAAAGTTAGAGTCCCTAGAGATGAGCAAATATGAACTGACCTACCAACCCCCTCCTGCCCCCCTCCCGGATGCAGCCACGCCATCAGAGCACTCATTGCCTCCAGAAGGGGGAACGCTCCCAGAGGTCTCCTCTGGGTAAGATAGCATTCATTCTGTTGCCTAGGGATAAGCATCTGCTGTCCAAATGGGTCTACACAGGTGTGCACAAGCAATTTTGCTGAAGCAAGTACAAACGGACCCAGCAAAGAATATTGAGGCTGGGAAGGAGCATAGGATATCAGTAGCGATGCTGCTGCTGCTACCGCCCTCTTCCTAACCCGAATCCGTCCCTGGTTCTCTGCTCCATCCCTTCCCTCCCCCGGCCATGTTCTTCTCATCCCTTGCTCCTGCCTATCTCCTCCACACTTTCTTCAGCAGCAGGACATGTTTGAATGTCTCGGGTGGAAGCAAGGAGATGTGGTGACTGTACACAGTATTTCAAGTGTTTCTGCACAACATATCTGGGCACCAGCTAAGATTCACTCTCATCAGCAGTCCAACCCAGCCCAGTTTGCTCCACTACCAGTGGTAGCTGTGGTGCAAGATGGCCAAGGGGCTTCTAGTGCAGCTACACCTGGAAACCCCCATCTCCAAATGGAACCATTCCAGAGAATCTCTAGCACCACTGCAGGGCTATTAGTGGATGTTCCCACTGGTGATTGGGAAGGTTGGGAGGAACCACCTCTCACTACCCATACTTAGTTAGCTGGGGAGATTGTAGGGGCCCAGCATACCATGGGGTACCCATTACAGGTTTTCGACTCATGGGGTGCCAATTACAGGCTTTCTGCAACCAGCACCGCTTCTGACTACCTTTTCAACTGTATCAATCTCCTTTTCCATAGTTACCGCCTGGCTCCGGAGCACAAGTATCCAGTGGCCCTCGATGACTGTCTCGCTGCCACCACCCATTTTCTGGAAGCCGCAGAAGACCACGGGGTGGATCCTGCACAGGTCATTGTTGCAGGCGATAGTGCTGGAGGCAACCTTGCAGCTGCAGTTTGCCAAGCCTTAGCGAGTAGCCCTGGCCTTCCAAAGGTGCGTGCCCAGATCCTCATCTATCCAGGTCTCCAGGGAATAGACTTCAATTTGCCTTCATATCAGCAAAACCGGGCTGTGCCCCCTTTGTTCCGGGAACGGGTTGCTTTTTATGTTTTACAATACCTGAATGGAGATGCATCCCTTATGGAAGAGGTCTTGGAAGGTTCTCATGTTCCTGTGAACCAAAAGTTACAATATCAGAAATGGCTGAGTGCAGACAACATTCCCAAAGAATTTAAGGCCAGAGGCTACAACCCTCCTGTGACAGTGTCTTGCGAGGATGATGTCTATGAGGCGGTTAAGGCTCTGTGCTTGTCAAGCTGTTCGCCTCTTCTTGCCAAGGACGCTGTGATTTCCCAGCTTCCAGAGACTTGCATTGTGACCTGCGAATACGATGTCCTGAGGGATGATGGCTTGCTCTACAAGAAAAGGTTGGAGGACCACCGGATCCCAGTGACTTGGTACCACATTGCTAATGGCTTCCATGGGATTCTGGGCTTCTTTGATTCAGGCTGGTTCAGTTTTCCATCTGGGAAGAAGGGGATGGATGACATTGTCAAGTTTATCAAAAGCTTATAAAAGAAATCTCATAAGATGTTGACATTTGTGATCTTTATTTTCCACCCATTTTTCTGCTCCCACAGTCTCAACAGCTCTGCCACATCCTCCTTACCTCTCCCATGGTCTCCTCACCTTGCCTCTCCTTACCCTCCTCAGTGAGCTTCCCCTTGAAGCTCCACTTGGCTCAGCACTTGCTTGTGTTTCAAAGGAGAGGGAGCATGAGAGAAAGTGCGGGTGGAAGGAGAGGGAGGTGCGCTGCCTTCCACACCAATGGCCCAAACATAACTGGCCGCTGTGGCCGCAGAAGGGCACGTACAACAGTGTGCCAGCCTTTACGATGGCTGAACACAGCATGATGCCTGTGGCCATTTTGAAGGCACTGCTAGAAATGGTGGTGGAAAGCGACCTTTGCTGAGGCAAGTAAGCCATCTTGGGAGATGGGTGATGGGCATGAGTGGAACACGGTGAAGAGGAGGGGGAACAGGGAATTTCTGGGGAGGGGGGTTGGTTCCTGGCAGCAGTGGCCTGTGCTGGATCCTAACCCCATTCTCTCACCCCTTCTCTCTCCCTTATTCTCCTCAGACATGCGCCTGCAAAATTCAGTCAGCAGAGGCTTACTGAGATCTCCACGACTGCCCCACTGCAGAACATAGCATGCGCTATGTTGGTGTGGCTGTATGGTGGGGATTTAGTTAGAACTGGGCCGTTATTCCTTCACAATACAAGTTCACAAAGCAGCAAGGTGGAAATGAAGGGTCAGATCAGACTGGACCTCAGTGGCATCGCTAGGACATCTAGCTGCCGGGGCTGTGATGTCGGCCGTCACCCACTAGAAGGGTCTGACCTGGACATGATTGTGGTGACATGATAACGTCACTGCCAATTACTTTTGGGTTTTACGACATGCTTAGAGTGGTTGCAAAAAACAGCACAGTACCTTCTCCTGCACTCCCTGCGCCATGGGTAGAGAGACAGGGGGAGCAGGTAGGCTGTCAGGGATGTCTGTGGGCACCCCATCGAGATGAGGCATGTTGCCACTGCCTGACCTGAAATACATATTGCCCCTTTTTATATCTCACACTGGCTTCTGGTACTGCAGGTGGTGGGTGAGAATCAGGCTGGCTGGGCTATGCAGGCCCTCTGGTGGACATGGGCTCTCCTCCAACTTCTGTCACTGCCCCCTGTTTTTGGGATCTTCTACCCTATTCCTCTACTCCTGTGGTGAGCTGGTCTTTAGAGGGGAATAGATGCCTGGAGGGATTGGACAATTCCATTGGAGTCAATGTTTAGCACTGAACTCAGCGTACTTTTGTTCAAAAGTTAAACTGCTCTTCTCATAATTGTGTGGATTAATTAAGAAAGCTTTTCTTTCTGCGCAACGAAACCATCCACTGAATGCCCAAGAAGTTATGGGGCAAAATATTGTATTTCTCCTTTGTGCAGGAGACACAAATTGGATAAATAAAAGGGGATTGGGCGGGTTGATGGAGGAAGAGTTCATCACAGGTTGCAAGTCACAAAGACTGCATACAACTTCCAGGTTTTAGGGGTCACCTATCTTTGAATGCCAGCTACAAGGAAGTGGCAAAAGGTTTTGGGGATCT
The DNA here is from genome assembly GCF_035046505.1 of Tiliqua scincoides. Taxonomy (NCBI): domain Eukaryota; kingdom Metazoa; phylum Chordata; class Lepidosauria; order Squamata; family Scincidae; genus Tiliqua; species Tiliqua scincoides. The sequence continues at coordinate 9,186,663 of NC_089829.1, forward strand.
TGTTGTTTTGTGTGCTTCTTGAGGCATCTGGTGGGTCACTGAGAGACACAGGGGGCTGGAGTAGATGGGCCCCTGTCCTGATCCAGAACAGCTCTTCTTTTGTTCCTCCCAAGCACTATGGGATGATCACATTCTTTGCCAAAAGTAAAACCAGTCCTTTAACCACAATGGGTTTGGGGAGGTTCCAGGAAATGGAAGTCCAGGGTCTTCCTTTTTTGGTGGCTCATATGTTTTTCGTGATGTTTGAAAGTAAGATCTTTAAGGCCCTGCATGGAGTAGGCCATTCCTTATTACTAGTGATTCTAAGGGCGCAATCCTAACCTGCGCTGGAACAGGCAAGCCAGGAGGCTCGCCCTGCATCCAGTGCAGGATTGTGACCAGAAGTGGCTCAGCCAGAGGCAAGGGGAAACTTTTTCCCTTACCCCTGGGTAAGGGCTGCTGGCCACAATGGGTCTCCTCGGACTTGCGTGGTGGTGGCTCAAGTCCAAGGAGAGTGGAGCGGCTTGAAGCCGCTCCGTTCTCCCCAGGAACAGGGGTTGGGATCCGGAATAACTGCCAGATCCCATCCCCACTCCCCGCCCGCCCCCAGGGCTGCCCACCGCCCACCCTCCCCCCACCCAGGAACGCCTCCCCCCCTCACCTCCTCCACACCTACCTTTCCCGCTTGTATCTTTGCAGGCGGGCCCACACAACTGGCTGAGGGGAAGCCGGCACGGCAGCTTATGTCATCCTCCGCAGGCCAGCGCTTCTTGGAGCACTGGCCTGGCTTCCCCTCAAAGAGGTGCAAACGTGCTTTATGTTTCTAGACCAGGCCAAGGGACTTGGGCCGGCATAGGGCGCAGTTTGGATTGTGTCCTAAGTCACCACACAGGCACAAGAGCTGGCCCAGGAAAATTACCTCAGTATTTCCCATGTAGGTGTGACAGAAGAGAGAGCAAATTTCAAAAGCACAATCAGGTTGCAACAATAGCAGCACCTTGCAACATTTTTGTTTGTTGCCAGTATCACTCCTTTCGGGAGCAGGTACCACGTGCAGGTGTGGGCAGCTTGACCCACAACAAGAGAGAGGCTCCCTCCCCTGTTTTTGTGTCCTAGTTTCTGTGCCTTTCTTTTGCAATCTGCCCTTGTTTGTAAGAAAGGGCTCTGAATGCTGCCCTTTACCATGGGGAAACAAGTCCGGTTTTAAAGGTTTCAGTAATACAGGCGTACTCTGTTACCTGCAGAATCGGTATCTGCTGTTTCCGACACCTGCACTTCCGCGGATATCAGTGATGCCCTTTAAAAAGATAGGGTAAGGAGAAGGAGAACTCCAGCACACTCAGAGGTTGATGTAAACACAGAGAGTAGAGGTAAAATCTTGGTGAATAATACCCTTTTTCTAAATTTCCATCATCTAATTATGAAGCCAACAAGTATAGATTTATTATCGTTCATTTTGAAAGAGTCTGATCCCTTTGCCCAAGGGATTCAGGGTGCAATCCTAACCAACTTTCCAGCACTGGCATAGCTGTGCCAGTGGGGCATGTGCTGCATCCTGCTGTTGGGGGGCAGTCACGTTGACCTCCTCAAGGTAAGGCAACGTGAGTTCCCTTACCTCTGAGTTGCATTGCCCTTATGTCAGTGCTGGAAAGTTGGTTAGGATTGCAGCCTCAGTCATTTGAGGCCTAATTAGGCCTAAGCATAATTGATCACATCCTTAGGACCCTGGGTGCCAATCTTAAGCGGAGTATTATACATGGTGTGCCCGATAAAAAGGATTGGTTTGACAAAGAATGCAGTGACCTCAAGGCACTGATCAGAGCAACTAATCTTGCCTTCAGAAAGTCCAATGCTCCATGTGAGTTAGGCTGCAATCCTAACCACACTTTCCTGAGAGTAAGCCCCATTGAACAAAATAGGACTTACTTATGAGTAGGCCTGGTTAGGATTGTGCCCTTAGTTAAACCTTTTCTGTATAAAAAACAATTTAGGGCCCAATCCTATTCAACTTTCCAGCACCGGGGGAGCCGCAATGTAGCCTCGAGGTAAGGGAATAAATGTTCCCAAGCCTTGAGGAGGCCTCTGTGAGGGCCTCTCAACATAGGAAGCATACCCCTTCTAGGCACAACAACACCGGCACTGAAAAATTGGATAGGATTGGGCCCCTCTGTCAGATAAAAAGCGGAAGTATACTCATGCTCAATGGAATAAGTTGTTGCAGGCAATACAGCAAACAATAAGAAGAAATGTTGGGCCGTGGTATCAGGCTCTCTTAGCTCCAAAATGTATGACCCAGTTGTTATCTCTCCTTCTGCAGGGGTTCAACATTCTTCAGAATTCTTTTTTGATAAGAGCAAATCCCCAGATCCCCGACCCAACTTTACTTCTCCTGATGTACCTATCTGGCGCCCTGTGACACCCATGGAGATTATACAGATAATAGATCAGTTGAAATCAGGGAAAGCTGCAGGGCCAGATCAAATCCCACCTGAACTCTTAAAATGTGATCCTGAGTGGTGGGCTCGCTTACTTGCCCCCCTTTTTAACAATGATCTAATCTACTCTATTCCTCTCCTGATTTGGGGAGCCAGTCTCTAGAATGGAAAAGTTGACTGGAGTGGAATGGACAATCCCTTCGAAGTATTGCAGGATTCTGATGGGGGAAGCTGAGTAGACAGCAGAGCCCGCCCCCCCCCCTTTCCGTGGTAATCCAGGAATCTCTGCCAGTCTGGGTGACTGCTATGAGTAAAAAAGACACACGAGGCAAAGGCTGGTTAAGTGACATTAAAGAAATTTTACCTTTTCATGTTTGCCCAGCATCCCAGAAAGCTACACAACATGATGTCCAGGCTTACATGACTGCCCAGAGAGTCCCTGTCCCCTGGTGTCACTGGAAGTCATGTGGCGGTGTGGCAGGACGTACTCTCATGGGGTAGAAAGAATATTCTAAGCCCCAGATCCTGCCCACGGGCCAGAATCTCAAAAGGCTCTGTTCTAAGTCACCACACAGGTACATGACCTTTTGCAGGAAAACGACCTCAATATTTCCCATTCAGGTGCAAGCCTGGCTGATCATGCCAGCATGCACATAATCCAGGGAAGAGAGAGCGACCTTAAAAAGCACATTCAGAAGCATGATTTCTGATCTCTTTGGGAGCCTCGGAGGACCTTCTGTGTGGCCCTAAAGATCTACAAGGTTCGGCATCTGGGGCATTTGCCTCAATGGGACCTCAATGGGAGGTCCGCCGCTGCAGAGCAAAATCTAATATCATTGGGCCAATGGGGAACAAGTTAGTCCTGGGGAGCAGTCAAGGCACAGCTGTATTTCAGAGGCACAGAGGGTAAATATACACTCAGCAACCAAATGCCAGGCAGAGCAAGTGTATTTGAGCCCTCACCAAAAAGCCACGAGGGCGGGAGTACTTCCCCTGAAAGGAAATTCCATAGTTGTGGTGCCACCACAGAGAAGGCTTGCCCCCAAACTGCCACCCTTCTCACTGCCACCCCGCTCACTTGGGATAGAAGCAGTACTTGTAGAAGAGCCCCCTAAAGATGAACTATGAGGGAGATCAGCAACCAAATACCAGATGGAGCAAGTGTATTTTGAGCCCTCCACGAAAAACCATGAGGGAGGGAGTAGTTCCATGGTTGTGGTGCCACCAAGAGAAGGCTTGACGCCAAGCTGCCACCCCTCTCACTTGGGACAGAAGCGGAACTTGCAGAAGACCCCCGTCAGATGAACTAAGAGGGAGGTCTGGAATGTATGGCAGGTGGCAGACTTTCAGGTAACCTGGACCCAGGACATGGAGGATCTGGGCGTGTTTAACAGGTTACTATGAAGATGCTTTTGAAGATGAACAATGAGACTTCCTCCTGTGTAAGTGCGGGTAGGACTTCAGCCTAGGATTGTTAAAAATGTTCCTGCTTGACGTTAGCACCTCCAGTCATGACATCGCTTCTGGTGGGTCCTGACAGATTCGCATTCTAAAAAGTGGGTCCCGGTGCAAAATGTGTGAGATGGTTGTATTTTCCCATCTGGATTGCAATCCTTGAGACTGATGTGCCTGACATGAATGTTATCATGAATGTAATCTGTAAACCAGTTTAGCAGCTGTGAAGATGCAACCGATGTCCTCCCACAAGGGACAAGTTGCAGCCTGCCCAGATTCAGTACCTGATATGGTAACATTACTGGACAGCCTAGAGAAAAATGCTGGAGCTTGGCATGCAGTGATTGATCTTGCTAATGCACTTTTCAGCATCCCAATTAGCGAGGAGTCACAGGACCAGTTCGCGTTTAGCTGGGAGGGGGCACAGTATACCTTTCAGGTCCTGCCCCAAGGGTACCTACACAACCCCACTCTGTGCCATGGGCTAGTGGCACGGGACCTGGGGCGGTTAACTCTGAGTCCTGCCTTATTCCTGGCTCACTTCATAGATGATGTCATGATTTCAGGCCCTACAGAACAGGATGTACAGGAGGGACTGGTTGCCATAGTCACCCACATGAAGCCTCAGGGGTGGGAAGTCAACCCAGCCAAGATACAGGGTCCAGCGCAACAGGTCCAGTTCCTAGGGGTGGTATGGTCTGGGCCTGTAAGGCATATCCCGGAAAAGTGCTAAATGTAATAGCAGCCTTGCCTCCCCCTTCCTCAAAGGAAGAAGCCCAGAGAATAATAGGGCTAATGGGGTTTTGGAGGCAGCATATCCCCCATCTCGCCCAAATATTAAGGCCAATCTACCAGGTTACCCGGAAAAAGGCCCAGTTTGAATGGGGGGAACAGCAGCAGGCCGCCCTGACTGCAGCTACGGCCGCCATGGCAGCCGCTATGCCATTGGGCCCATTTATGAAAGGGGTCCTATTTGAGCTACAGGTTTCCGCCAACCAGGAGGTAGCCATGTGGAGCCTATGGCAGAAGGGGCAGGAGGGGAGAAAGGTGCCGCTGGGCTTCTGGTCCAGGAAACTACCCGGGGCAGCCGAAAACTACTCCCCCTTTGAGCGCCAGTTGCTGGCATGTTACTGGGCTCTAGTCAAGACTGAGAGACTTACGGGAGGGGACCCAGTGGTGATGCAGCCCAGCATCCCTATTATGCACTGGATTATGGATGACTCAGCTAGTTCACGAGTAGGCAGAGCCCAACAGTCATCCATAGTAAAATGGAAATGGTATATTTCAGAAAGGGCACGCCCCGGTCCTCAGGGGGTAAGTGCTCTCCAGGAGCAAGTGTTGGCTCTGACACCAGTAGGGGAAGAGATAGAGGCAGTGAAAGTAGAGCCATTGGGGGAGTCCCCGATAAAGGAGGCCCCACCGTATGATCAAGTGGAGGAAGACACCACATGGTTTACAGATGGCTCTGCAAAATATAGTGGGGGAAATCGGGTATGGCAGTCAGCAGCACTCAACCCCAGGCGTCAGACCACTTTGACCTGGGCCGGGACGGGCAGGTCTAGTCAATATGCAGAATTGATGGCAGTACTCATGGTAATAGAGCACGCCGTAGAACAGCAGGACCCAACAGTATACATTTATACAGATTCCTGGGCTGTATATAAAGGTTTGACCACATGGTTCCCTAAATGGAAGAAGGACAGCTTTACTTTATACAACCGTCCATTGTGGGGGCAGGAACTATGGGAAAAAATTGACCAATGTTTGCAACACCTGGCTGTGTATGCACGCCATGTGGATGGGCACACCACAGGAACAAAGGAGGCAAGTTACAACCAGGCAGTTGATCAGTTGGCCCGCATTAGAACCACCACACCAGCCCAAAACCCAGATGATGAGCTATTGATTATAGCTCAATGGGCCCATGAAAAATCTGGACATCTAGGGGAAAAGGGTACCAGGGAATGGGCGCTTCAGCGAGGCATCCCATGCTCATCTGCTGCCGCCCGCACAGTAACAGCAGCCTGCGGGGTCTGCTCGAGGGTAAAGGGCATTCCTCTCTAAGACACCCCTGGGCCACCTACACAGAGGCCTGGGCAAGTCTGGCAGGTGGACTATGTAGGCCCCCTACCACGGGCAGGGAGATGGCAATATCTCCTCACAATGGTTGACACTTATTCCGGATATTTATTAGTGTGCCCAGGAGCCAGAGCAAACCTGCAAACCATGATTAAGGGCATGGAGGCACTAATACGCAGGTATGGGGTGCCTGCTCAGGTACAGAGTGACAACGGGAGCCACTTTGCGGGAGCAGCAGTGCAGGACTGGGCCAATGAATGGGGGATCAAGTGGGTGTTCCACATACCTCACCATCCTCAGGCAGCTGGCCTAATAGAGAGGATGAATGGGCTACTTAAGCAAAAAATCAAACAGCTAACGCCCGATCACACACTAAAAAAGTGGAATGCAGTATTAGAGCAGACAGAGTTTGAACTGAATAATAGACCTATTGGAGGGGGTCAAACCCCTTTACAATGCATGGTGGGGTTAGTAGTCCCCAAACCTATCCCATATTTAAAGGTTTGGAAGACCCATGCACATGGGGTCCTACCCATACGTGCCACACCTGATAGCGCTGGGGTGGACTTAATAACACCTGAGGAAATAAGTGTTCCTACCGGGGAGCAGATCACTGTCCCCCTAGGAATTGGGGTGACGGTACATATGGGATCATATGGAAGGATTGCACCCAGGTCTGGCCTGGCTCTTAAGGGAATACAAGTGTTAGGAGGGGTGGTAGACGGTGACTACCAGGGAGAGCTAAAAGTTATCCTCCATAATGGAGGTAAGCAGGACCTCACCTGTCAGGCCGGACAGTGGATCGCACAACTAATCTGCGAGAAGTGCAGTGTGCCAGCCATCCAAGGGGTGGATGGACCAGGGAAGCCCACAGCTAGAGGAGACAGGGGATTTGGCTCCACTGATCAGGAATTATGTAGTGGGCAAAAGGTTTGGGTCATATACCCCCACCAACCAAACAGGGCTGGGGAAATACTCAGTTGGGGCCCTGGATCCTCATACTGGGTGCTACTGGCAGGGGCAGCCTCTCCTGTCTGTTTAGATATTGGAAAACTAAAGCGAAGGGAATGAAATTACACAGGTGATGCTCCACTTGTGAGTTTTCTTGCAGGACTGAAAGGAAACCATCCTCGGGAAAGGAGAAGAATGGCGATGGACCAAAACAAGAGGAATCACTGGAACACCAAAGGGTGGATTGTAATGGAAGATCAGAAGATCATCAGGTGAATGCTGTGGTGTTGACAGCGATTCCATGTTTTGACAGCTGGTTGACAGCTCTGGGAAGGGAAGGGCTGGCTCCACAGCTGTAATCAATCAAGGCCAATGGGACTCTGATGGACACCTGAGCTTCATTTGACCTTGATGGGACTTTGAATTGACATGGACTGAAGAGATGGCTCAGCTGAGCCTAATTTGGACTTAACCAGGGGCTAGCAAGGTAGCTCACAGCTGAGCTACCTTGGATTATGAGACCTCCAAGGATAAAAGGCAGCTTCAGAAGGACCAAAGGCTACCCTGACCCAGAGGGAGACACTACCTGATCCAGAGGAAACATTGACCTTGACCTTGTACTGGGATTGGACTCTAACTTTTGCCTGCTGCATTTGTGAGTTTAACAAGGGAAGCTAATTAGCCTTAAGTGGGCACAAGGCCCAGTGGATTGGGATTTGGCAGAACAAAAAACTGGCTACTTTTCCTTATAGGAGGAGTTTGGCGAGGTTCCTCTCTGCTACTGGAAGTAAAATCAGATGGGAAGCTCAGCGAGCAGAAGACAAACCTGGATTTTCCTCCCAAGCCCACTGAAATGGGATTCCTGCCTGCATTCCTGCTTTTAATCCTAGCTGCTTTCTGCACACTTCTGATTTTGCTGGTTGCGGGAAGCATTTACATCCATGCCACCACCACAGAGATTCCTCCTGGAGTGGAGCAGCCGGCAAAGGTCCGACTCCTTCATGTCATAGTCGTTGGCTTCGGTTTACTGGTAGGTTGATGAGGGGTTAGAGTTAAACTACGTTATGTCAGCATGAGATTAATGAGGGTCTTGTTGACTGGGCAGGTTCAGGGTTAAAGTAGCCAAATAGTTTTGAGATTCAGTCTGGGTTCAATTGACCCATTTCTGCCCTGCCCAGAGGTGTACGCATTTCATCCCTGTAGCTTATTTGCAAAGTTGGGGAGAAATGGCTTAAGCAGGACCAGACTTTCCAAAGTAACCTTCAGTGCACTTCAGATGCACTTCAAGTCAGAGCCTGTGGTCTGGAGCCGATTCTGTTTTGTGAACCCTCCCTCTAGAGGAGGCCTGCACAGCGTTGTCATTGTCCATCTCCCTCCTGTACCTTCCTTTTGTTTCAATAGTTAAGAACATAAGAACAGCCCCACTGGATCAGGCCATAGGCCCATCTAGTCCAGCTTCCTGTATCTCACAGCGGCCCACCAAATGCCCCAGGGAGCACACCAGATAACAAGAGACCTCATCCTGGTGCCCTCCCTTGCATCTGGCATTCTGACATAACCCATTTCTAAAATCAGGAGGTTGCGCATACACATCATGGCTTGTACCCCATAATGGATTTTTCCTCCAGAAACTTGTCCAATCCCCTTTTAAAGGCGTCTAGGCTAGACGCCATCACCACATCCTGTGGCAAGGAGTTCCACAGACCGACCACACGCTGAGTAAAGAAATATTTTCTTTTGTCTGTCCTAACCCGCCCAACACTCAGTTTTAGTGGATGTTCCCTGGTTCTGGTGTTATGTGAGAGTGTAAAGAGCATCTCCCTATCCACTCTGTCCATCCCCTGCATAATTTTGTAAGTCTCAATCATGTCCCCCCTCAGGCGTCTCTTTTCTAGGCTGAAGAGGCCCAAACACCGCAGCCTTTCCTCATAAGGAAGGTGCCCCAGCCCCATAATCATCTTAGTCGCTCTCTTTTGCACCTTTTTGGTTGGATGCATCAAAGAGTTGGATGCATCAAAGAGTTGGATGCATCAAAGGCAAAACCATGGCATTTTCAGAGAGCAGAAGGGCAATGATTGCATGTGTAGGCACATGTGCTGCAGTTCTGGTGCCCCGAATACAATAGTCAGTTCAACGAAGCACAGAACTTGCTAGTATTAGCATCTGAACTTTGAGTCCACCCAGTGCATTGACATTTTCAGAGAGCAGAAGGGCATTGATTGTATGTTTGCCTTGCACTGTTGTTCTGGTGCCCCCAATACTAAAGTCAATCAAGGAAACAGGAGGAGGAAAGGTGGGAAGGTCAAATGCTTGTGGGGGCAGGCAACCCTTTTCACCTGAGGCTATATTGAAGGGGTGGACATTATAGCCAGAACTTGCTAGAATTGTCATTTAAACTATGAGTCCACCCAGTGCAGATGTGAAACCCGAGTAAGCAGGTGGGAGATTTCTTATGAAAGTATTTCAAAATCTAGATTTAGAAACCGGAAATACAGCAGACCTCCAGAATATACTCCTGCAGATTTCAGGACAGGTGTGTCCATCCCTTGACTTTGAGCCTCTAAGTAGCTGACTACAGAAGGATCTAGCCATAAGAATTCATCAGACTGTTCTCTACAAGGTCGAACCAGGAGGGCATGTCTGCTTACTTAATCCCTGCACACACATTAGTAGTAGGAAGTACATACCTTATGTCAAAACTAACTTTGACAGCTGGTCCCGCCCCTTTTTACTGGAAATCCCGCCCCCTAAGGGGGTTCAAGTGACCCCTCAAACAACTCTCCCCACTGCCCCCCACCACTGGGGAGGGTTTTTGGGACACCCCGACATTTGGTTTGGCAGGAAAAGGAGCCTGCCAATGAAGTGTGGGAAAGGGGGTTCATGTGACCCCTCAAACAACTCTTCCCGTTCCCCTCGACCGCTAGGGAAGGATTTTGTAGCCCCCCTACATTTGGTTTGGCAGGAAAAGGAGCCCGCCAATAAAGTGTGGGAAAGGGGTTCATGTGACCACTCAAACAACTTCCCCCGTTCCCCTTGACTGCTAGGGAAGGGTTTTGTAGCACCCTGACATTTGGTTTGGCGGGAAAAGGAGCCTGCCAGTAAAGTGTGGGAAAGGGGTTCATGTGACCACTCAAACAACTCGCCCCATTCCCCTCGACTGCTAGGGAAGGGTTTTGTAGCTGAAGGAACTTTTGACTGTTCTGATGCTTACAGGGGGATTAATTCAAATGAATTTAGAAGACATGGGCCTGGGGGGCATGGGGGAATAGAACCTGCTCACATAGGGGTTACACCAAAAAAAAAAAAGGACTGAAAATCAGAAGCTGATCAGACACATTTCTATATGGGAAAACAATTTCAGCTATTTTATATTCCATGAGACTGGGAATCAGATTCTGTGTCTGGATTTTTACACGTGCAAAAACCAGACACAGGTCAAAAACTGGGGTTAATCCAAGACTATTGCATTCCAATAACTTGGAAATTTTTCAAAACTTTTTTGTCATGGGAAGCAGATTCTGTGTCTGGTTTTGTGTCTCCAAACCAAATGTCGGGGTGTCCCAAAAACCCTCCCCAGTGGTGGGGGGCAGTGGGGGGTTGTTTGAGGGGTCACTTGAACCCCTTTAGGGGGCAGGATTTCCGGTAAAAAGGTGCGGGACCAGCTGTCAAAGTTAGTTTTGACATAAGGTATGTACATCCTACTACTCACATTTTCTCTCTCACTCTCAAAAGGGAAACATTTTCGAGAATTTTCGTATATGCAGCCAACTTCAGGTTATCCGGTATCTGCAAAACAGGCTAACACGAGCAAAAGACCCTGCGCTCTTCATAAAGGATGTGAAGTTCAAAGATGTGCCTGTCCGAATGTACCAGCACAAAGTTCCCTCTGGTGGCCGAAGGAAGGGCATTGTCTTCTTCCATGGAGGCGGAGGGGTGATGGGGAGCACTGGTGAGTTACAGCTGAAATTCACCTGGATTATACTTCTCAGAGCACTTGCATGGAGGTCTACCTAATGAAGAAACATAGTTACCCTGCTGTCATTGTTTGCACAGGAGGACCCCATACCCAAGGAGGTTCCCCAGTATCAGTGGGGAAAAAGAAAACAATACAGCAGGAAGCTATATAGGAAATGTCATGCTTCCAGTTAGTCACCGCTTGCCTACCGGTTGCCTACTGGTTGCTGGTGGCCTGTACATTCGATTCTTCATTTGAAGAAGAAGGTTAAGCAGAAAGCATCTGTGCTACCAGTACTAGTACACTAAACAAAGGTACTTGTAATGGGCACGCGCAAGGCACAAAGTCCCCCAGATCCAAATGAAAGTGCAGACACCAGAGTCTGGGATATGGTCCCCCCCCCCCGATTCTGAAAAGAGCCTCTGCAGGGATTTGTCGGAATTACCTTTTTATTTTGGGTGTATATTTCTGTATTTCAGAAAAGCTTTACTGGGTGCGTGTGCATAGAGAAAGTGTGTGTGGTGTATGGTTTATACAGGTGAAGCCTCTGTATATGTGGGGGTTCTCTTCCCGACCCCCCCATGAATACCAAAACCTGCAGATAATGAAATCCACGGTTTTCGGAGCCATCTTTCCTGAACGTGACTTTAGTCTGTCGGGGCCCCTCCCAGGGCCCTCCCCTGACCCCCGACTTACCCGGGAGCAGGCACCCCATGCCCAGGGTGGGGAGGCTTCACTGCCCTCGAAGGGGGCAAAGCAGGTTGGCTCACCTCAACCAGCCAGAGGGGGCTGGCAGGGCCAACAGGGAACACTACAGGAAACAAGCCAGGAACATGAAAGGCCTTTTCTGCCCCACCTGGAGGAAGGGGAGGGGCCAAAGGGGGCAGGCTTCCTCCATAAAACAGGGAGGCCAGGGATGAGAGGCAGGCAGTGTGAAGCAGGGAGCTGTGAGGTCAACAGCTCCTGCTCCTAGGCCAGGTTTGGCAGCTCTGCTAGTGAGGAGGACAAGGGTGCTGGAACCCCCTCCCCCTGCAGCCAATCTGAAGCCTCCCTGGGGATGAACAAGCCTGCTCCAGGCCCCTCCAGGGGAAGGCCCCTACATAGTCTTGCTCTAGTCATGTCGTGAGCCGTTCTGAATCTCGGAGAGGCTGCATGTCCCCATGTGTGGCATGTCCTAGGCTCAGAATGCCACCTGAAGACTTTTTTGACAACTTATGGTTTTAGGAAAAATCACATAGTCATAAAAAAACACTTATGTGAACGTTCTGAACCTCGGAGAAGCCACAAGGGCTGTGCATGTGGCCTCTCTGAGGCTCCAAATACCTCCCAGATATGACCTGAACAAGGTTCTGTTCGGGTCTGGGATAGACACACACACACACATTTGAATAGCTTTTTCAACACATCTCAGTTATACCTGGAATTCACTCATTCAGTGCATGCTCCACTCTTTCAATCTCTCTCTGCTGTTTTAAAGGTTAAAATTACACTCTCCCATGTTCATTTGCATATGACATGGTGATTCAAACTGTTTTGTGTGTGTGTGTGTGTGTGTGAGAGAGAGAGAGAGAGAGAGAGAGAGAGAGAGAGTCAACTTTAGCTATGATCAATTGCTATTCCCAAAGATGGCAATTAGTCCATTTGCAGAAATTTTTGTGCTACAGCAGGAATTTGCCAGATAAAAAGGCATTTGCCATTTACTAGCTAGAAAAGCATTAGAAGCAACGTTTGTAAACTAAAGAAAAGACCAGGTTTCACTTTTCAACACTGTTGCGGTCCCAATTCTGTCAAATGAGTGGGGGGGCGCCTGAATTTAGGCAGAGCTTTATATAGTGCATTATATATAAATGATCTTATACAACCACACCCAGGTGCATTCTGCACTGCATGTGTGTTTCTGTGTGTGAACCGTTGTTGCTTTTGTTCCTCCAGCAAGTAGCCTGGAATCCTCATAATCCTTACATGGATCCCTGGAGCTGGTGGTTCTGCTTCTTTCCTTCTCTGCTGTCAATGGATTCAACATTGCCAGGAACAAAACACTGTTGTTCCTCCTTCTCTCACTTCCTATTGCAGCCTTTTAGTGGTGGTTGTCTGATTGATCGCTGACCCTTCCCATTCTGGGCCTTTGGGATGGCACATGTGCAAACACACTTCACAAATGCCAGGGGTTCTTTCGTTTGTCATCTCTGGAAACACTTCCTTTGCAGATACCCATGACAAGATGTGCAGCTATTTCGCCAGAGAAAGCGGATCGGTGGTTGTGTCTGTTGAGTAAGTTGATCTAAATATGGAGGGCGGGCAGTTCAGGAGGGTTATACTCTTGTGGAGATTGCATTGCACACACTGAGAGGTGCAGCTTGGTAGAGCATGAATCAGCCCAGTCAGGCCACTGCTCTGATCTCCATGTCCCTTCCCAAAGTCACAGCTCTTCCCTAGAGGTGAGCAAATATTGAGAGGGAGGAATGGGCAAGTCCACTATCTTTGACACAGGAAGTCTTGATGGAGCCCCGGAACTTGTCAGGACAATCAAATGTTTCTATTACCAACTTTGTCAGTACTTCTCAAACCCCGGTCTTCTCCTTAAGAAGTGGGAACTGGAGAAAGGTTCACAGGAGCAGTCCTCAAACTTTGTACAGCCATGACTGACCTTGTCCTCCATGGTAGGTTGTGATGCAGTGCTCACTATCGTTACCTTTTCAGCTGTATCAATCACTTTTTCTTTAGTTACCGCCTGGCTCCTGAGCACAAGTATCCAGTGCCCCTCGATGACTGTCTCGCTGCCACCACCCATTTTCTGGAAGCCGCAGAAGACCACATGGTGGATCCTGCACAGGTCATTGTTGCAGGCGATAGTGCTGGAGGCAACCTTGCAACTGCTGTTTGCCAAATCTTAGCGGGCAGACCTGGCCTTCCAAAGGTGCGGGCCCAGATCCTCATCTATCCATGTGTCCAGGGAATAGACTTCAACTTGCCTTCATATCAGCAAAATCAAACCGTGCCCTTTGCATTCAGGGAAGAGGCTGTTTCTTGTGTTTTGCAGTGTCTGAAAGGGGAATCATCTCTCTTGAAAGAGCTCTTGGAAGGCTCTCATGTTCCTGTCACCCAAAAATTACAATACCAGAAATGGCTGAGTGCAGACCACATTCCCAAAGAATTTAAGGCCAGAGGCTACAAACCCCCGGTAACCATGCCCTGCAAGGATGACGTCTACGAGGCAGTTAAGGCTTTGAGCTCGCCAGGTTTCTCCCCCCTTCTTGCTGAGGATGCTGTGATTTCCCAGCTGCCAGAGGCATGCATTGTGACCTGCGAATACGATATCCTGAGGGACGATGGCTTGCTCTACAAGAAAAGATTGGAGGACCACCAGATCCCAGTGACTTGGTACCACATTGCTAATGGCTTCCATGGCATTTTGACCTTCATTGAACTGGGCTGGTTCAGTTTTCCTTCTGCAAAGAAGGGGATGGATGACATTGTCAAGTTCATCAAAAGCTTATAAAGGAAATCCCACTGAATTCTGACGGTTGTTATGGTACTACAGTATTTGTGCTCTGGACGGTTATGTCCTGGTCAAAAACCTCCCAGTCATTGGTGTCCCTGGACACGTGTATCTGGGGTTTTTTGCATCCTGGTCATTTGCAGTCCACTATAACTTGTCAACAGGCTATAACTGGGCAACAAACCACTGTTATATATCCTAAGCCTCTTCTCCTAGCCCTAACTCTTACCCTAACCCTACCTATGCATCTTAAAACTCAAGCGCATGTAATATAAATATATACACATATATTTAGAATCAAATATCTGGGACTCATAATGGATCGATGCTAATCTCCAATACCAGGACGCTTTTGACCAAAACACAATTATCCAGGATGCAGTGGTCCTGTCAAAGTTTGTGATATTTTTTCACCCATCTGTCTACTCCCACAGTCTCAACAGCTCTGCCACCTTCCCCTCAACTCTGCCATGGTCTCCTCAACTTGCCTGTGCTCACCCTCCCTAATAAACTCCTCTTCGAAGCTCTACTTGGCTCAGCACATGCTTCTGTAAAGGGGAGGGAGCAGGAGAGAAAATTTGTTTGTTTGGTTAGGAAATATATATCCCACCTTTCCAAGGCTGAAGCAAATGCCCAAGGTGGCTTACAAAGCTTTATAATAACGTAGAAAGTATCACAACAGGTAAAAACTAAAATATCAATTTTAACATTGCATAGTGAAATGCAAGCCAAAACAGAGCAACAGTGGTGGGCCTCCCCAGCCCCAGGAAAAAGGTCCGAGATGGCAGCTTCTGTGGGATGCTGCCTCCACCACCCCACATGCAAATCCGCCCCCCCCCTTACCTGGAGAGCACAATATCTCACGCGACCACGACACATCGGGGAAACCACCTGAAGATTCCCCAACACTTTAAATTGTGCTTCTAGTAAATTAGAAGCACAGTTTTGGACCCTCGTCGAGAGCCTTGGAGGACCTTCTGTGGGGTCCTAAAGCTCCACACCTGGGGCATTTACCCCATCAGGTCATCGGGAGGTCTGCAACTACAGAGCAAAATCTAACAAATAGCATTGGGCCAATGGAGAACAAGTTAGTCCAGGGGAGTAGTCAAGGCACAGCTGTATTTTAGAGGCACAGAGGGCAAATATACACTCAGCAAACAAATGCCAGGCAGAACAAGTGTATTTTGAGCCCTCACTGAAAAGGCACGAGGGTGGGAGTAGTTCCCCTAGAAGGGAATTCCATGGTTGTGGTGCCACCACAGAGAAGGCTTGCCCCCAAGCTGCCACCCCTCTCACTTGAGACAGAATCAGAACTTGCAGAAGTCCCCCCTCAGATGAACTAATTGGACAGGACAGGCTGGAATGCATGGAATGTGGCAGTCTCTCAGAGATCCTGGACCCAGATTATGGAGGGCGAAAGGTTAGAACAAGCATACAACAAACCTTTATTAAGCATATGGTTTTACAACTAATACCTCCAAACAGTCATGTATGAGGGTATATGTTAAAAGAGAGATAAGAAATAAGGGTTAAAACACAGCAATTTGCTTACACAGTTACTCCAAGTTGCTTAGAACCAGCAGCTTAGCCCGTTTCATGTTGCTCAAATGAAAAAATTTAGCAACTGGAAGGGTCACGAATTCGAATTCACCCTCCAGCAAAAGTTGTAAAGAGGTGATCTCAGAGAGACCTTTTTCGTTTCCTGACAACGAGGGGAGATGCTGGTCTCTGAGCACTTGATTAAAAGCACAACGCAGAACAATGTGTGGAAGAGAGTCTACCTCTCTGAGGCCACAATTGCAAAATCGTTCTTCTTTCGGAGCAGAACAAGTGTTAGAACAAGCACTTTAGGTTAGAAGTAGACCCAGGAAGGTGGGCTAGATGGGCCCCTGGCCCGATCCAGCACAAATCTTCTTTTGTTCATCCCAAGCACTATGGGATGGTCACATCCTCTGCCAAAAGTAAAACCAACTCTGTGACCTCAATGGGTTTGAGGAAGTTCTAGGAAATGGAAGTCCAGGGTCTTTGTCAATTTAATTTTCTTTTAGTGGCTCACATGTTCTTCATGTTGTTTGAAAATAAAATCTTTAAGGCCCTGCATGGGGTAGGCCGTCTTTTATTACAGACAATTCAAAGTCACCACACAGAAACAAGAGCTGGTCCAGGAAAACTACCTCAATATTTCCCATTCAGTGAGAGTCTGGCTGCTCATGGACACCCAAAAGAGAGCACAAAGTTCTGAAGCAGAACCAGGTTGCGACAATAGCAGCCCCTGCAACATTTTTGTTTGTTGGAAGTATCACTCCTTTTGGGGGCAGGTACAGTGTGCAGGTGTGGGCAGCTTGATACACATCAAGAGAGAGAGGCTTCCAGCCCCTCCTGCCTCTTGGTTTCTGTGCCTTTCTTTCATAACCTGCTCTTGTCTAAGAAAGGGCTCTGAATGCTGTCCTTTACCATCTGGAAACAAGTCCACTTTTGAAGGCTTCAGTAATGCAGGTGTCCTCTGTTATCTGTGGAATTGGTACCTGCTGCTTCAGTTATCTGCAGTTCCGCAGGTACCAGGGATGCCCTTTGACAGGGTAAAGAGAAGGCTATAAACAGCTCTGTTTACCTGAGTGCAGCAAAACAGTCTTCTGAGCTGCCTGTAGCCTTTTCCTTCCTCCTACTCCCCAGTGTCAGCCCAGAAAGAGACCAGCAAGAAAATGCATCATAGTGCATTTTGGGGCAACACTGGAGGCAGGGGGAGCCTCAGAGCAACAAGGAGGTGGTTGCAGGCAGCTTGGAGGGTTGCATATGCCTTGAAAACACAGTGGTTTCGCTAGACAAAGGTAAACAGAGCCATTCTTAGCGTCTCCTGTCCAGGATCCGGCCCAGGATCACCCTACTGAGGCTGCAATCCTATCCACACATACCTGGGAGAAAGTCCTATTGCCTATAATGGGACTCACTTCTAAGTAGACATGCATAGGATCAGACTCTTACAGCCCAATCCTGAGCTGCCCGGAGCCGCAGGACCCAGAGGCTCCACAAAGGGCTGCCGCCGGATCTGCAGGACCCCAAGCTGCCACCCTTCTCACTTGGGACAGAAGCAGAACTTGCAGAAGACCCCCCTCAGATGAACTAAGAGAGAGGTCACCTCCAGTCATGACATCGCTTCTGGTGGGTCCTGACAGATTCTCATTCTAAAAAGTGGGTCCTGGTGCGAAATGTGTGAGAACCACTGTATTAGGTTGTATTTTCCCATCTGGATTGCAATCCTTGAGACTGATGTGTCTGAAATGAATGTTATCATGAATGTAATCTGTGAACCAGTTTAGCAGCTGTGAAGATGCAACCGATGTCCTCCCACAAGGGACAAGTTGCAGCCTGCCCAGATTCGGTAGCCAAGAAGCCCTATTATACTTAGATCAAGCTTTATCTTGCCTGTCAGTCAAAACAACTGGCTATTTTTCCTTATAGGAGGAGTTTAGAGAGCTTCCTCTCTGCTACTGGAAGTAAAATCAGATGGGAAGCTTTTTCCTCCCAAGCCCACTGAAATGGGATTCCTGCCTGCATTCCTGCTTTTAATCCTAGCTGCTTTCTGCACACTTCTGATTTTGCTGGTTGTGGGAAGCATTTACATCCATGCCACCACCACAGAGATTCCTCCTGGAGTGGAGCAGCCGGCAAAGTTCCGACTCCTTCATGTCATAGTCATTGGCTTCGGTTTACTGGTAGGTTGATGAGGGGTTAGAGTTAAACTACGTTATGTCAGCATGAGATTAATGAGGGTCTTGTTGACTGGGCAGGTTCAGGGTTAAAGTAGCCAAATAGTTTTGAGATTCAGTCTGGGTTCAATTGACCCATTTCTGCCCTGCCCAGAGGTGTACGCATTTCATCCCTGTAGCTTATTTGCAAAGTTGGGGAGAAATGGCTTAAGCAGGACCAGACTTTCCAAAGTAACCTTCAGTGCACTTCAGATGCACTTCAAGTCAGAGCCTGTGGTCTGGAGCCGATTCTGTTTTGTGAACCCTCCCTCTAGAGGAGGCCTGCACAGCGTTGTCATTGTCCATCTCCCTCCTGTACCTTCCTTTTGTTTCAATAGTTAAGAACATAAGAACAGCCCCACTGGATCAGGCCATAGGCCCATCTAGTCCAGCTTCCTGTATCTCACAGCGGCCCACCAAATGCCCCAGGGAGCACACCAGATAACAAGAGACCTCATCCTGGTGCCCTCCCTTGCATCTGGCATTCTGACATAACCCATTTCTAAAATCAGGAGGTTGCGCATACACATCATGGCTTGTACCCCATAATGGATTTTTCCTCCAGAAACTTGTCCAATCCCCTTTTAAAGGCGTCTAGGCTAGACGCCATCACCACATCCTGTGGCAAGGAGTTCCACAGACCGACCACACGCTGAGTAAAGAAATATTTTCTTTTGTCTGTCCTAACCCGCCCAACACTCAGTTTTAGTGGATGTTCCCTGGTTCTGGTGTTATGTGAGAGTGTAAAGAGCATCTCCCTATCCACTCTGTCCATCCCCTGCATAATTTTGTAAGTCTCAATCATGTCCCCCCTCAGGCGTCTCTTTTCTAGGCTGAAGAGGCCCAAACACCGCAGCCTTTCCTCATAAGGAAGGTGCCCCAGCCCCATAATCATCTTAGTCGCTCTCTTTTGCACCTTTTTGGTTGGATGCATCAAAGAGTTGGATGCATCAAAGAGTTGGATGCATCAAAGGCAAAACCATGGCATTTTCAGAGAGCAGAAGGGCAATGATTGCATGTGTTGGCACATGTGCTGCAGTTCTGGTGCCCCGAATACAATAGTCAGTTCAACGAAGCACAGAACTTGCTAGTATTAGCATCTGAACTTTGAGTCCACCCAGTGCATTGACATTTTCAGAGAGCAGAAGGGCATTGATTGTATGTTTGCCTTGCACTGTTGTTCTGGTGCCCCCAATACTAAAGTCAATCAAGGAAACAGGAGGAGGAAAGGTGGGAAGGTCAAATGCTTGTGGGGGCAGGCAACCCTTTTCACCTGAGGCTATATTGAAGGGGTGGACATTATAGCCAGAACTTGCTAGAATTGTCATTTAAACTATGAGTCCACCCAGTGCAGATGTGAAACCCGAGTAAGCAGGTGGGAGATTTCTTATGAAAGTATTTCAAAATCTAGATTTAGAAACCGGAAATACAGCAGACCTCCAGAATATACTCCTGCAGATTTCAGGACAGGTGTGTCCATCCCTTGACTTTGAGCCTCTAAGTAGCTGACTACAGAAGGATCTAGCCATAGGAATTCATCAGACTGTTCTCTACAAGGTCGAACCAGGAGGGCATGTCTGCTTACTTAATCCCTGCACACACATTAGTAGTAGGAAGTACATACCTTATGTCAAAACTAACTTTGACAGCTGGTCCCGCCCCTTTTTACTGGAAATCCCGCCCCCTAAGGGGGTTCAAGTGACCCCTCAAACAACTCTCCCCACTGCCCCCCACCACTGGGGAGGGTTTTTGGGACACCCCGACATTTGGTTTGGCAGGAAAAGGAGCCTGCCAATGAAGTGTGGGAAAGGGGGTTCATGTGACCCCTCAAACAACTCTTCCCGTTCCCCTCGACCGCTAGGGAAGGATTTTGTAGCCCCCCTACATTTGGTTTGGCAGGAAAAGGAGCCCGCCAATAAAGTGTGGGAAAGGGGTTCATGTGACCACTCAAACAACTTCCCCCGTTCCCCTTGACTGCTAGGGAAGGGTTTTGTAGCACCCCGACATTTGGTTTGGCGGGAAAAGGAGCCTGCCAGTAAAGTGTGGGAAAGGGGTTCATGTGACCACTCAAACAACTCGCCCCGTTCCCCTCGACTGCTAGGGAAGGGTTTTGTAGCTGAAGGAACTTTTGACTGTTCTGATGCTTACAGGGGGATTAATTCAAATGAATTTAGAAGACATGGGCCTGGGGGGCATGGGGGAATAGAACCTGCTCACATAGGGGTTACACCAAAAAAAAAAGGACTGAAAATCAGAAGCTGATCAGACACATTTCTATATGGGAAAACAATTTCAGCTATTTTATATTCCATGAGACTGGGAATCAGATTCTGTGTCTGGATTTTTACACGTGCAAAAACCAGACACAGGTCAAAAACTGGGGTTAATCCAAGACTATTGCATTCCAATAACTTGGAAATTTTTCAAAACTTTTTTGTCATGGGAAGCAGATTCTGTGTCTGGTTTTGTGTCTCCAAACCAAATGTCGGGGTGTCCCAAAAACCCTCCCCAGTGGTGGGGGGCAGTGGGGGGTTGTTTGAGGGGTCACTTGAACCCCTTTAGGGGGCAGGATTTCCGGTAAAAAGGTGCGGGACCAGCTGTCAAAGTTAGTTTTGACATAAGGTATGTACATCCTACTACTCACATTTTCTCTCTCACTCTCAAAAGGGAAACATTTTCGAGAATTTTCGTATATGCAGCCAACTTCAGGTTATCCGGTATCTGCAAAACAGGCTAACACGAGCAAAAGACCCTGCGCTCTTCATAAAGGATGTGAAGTTCAAAGATGTGCCTGTCCGAATGTACCAGCACAAAGTTCCCTCTGGTGGCCGAAGGAAGGGCATTGTCTTCTTCCATGGAGGCGGAGGGGTGATGGGGAGCACTGGTGAGTTACAGCTGAAATTCACCTGGATTATACTTCTCAGAGCACTTGCATGGAGGTCTACCTAATGAAGAAACATAGTTACCCTGCTGTCATTGTTTGCACAGGAGGACCCCATACCCAAGGAGGTTCCCCAGTATCAGTGGGGAAAAAGAAAACAATACAGCAGGAAGCTATATAGGAAATGTCATGCTTCCAGTTAGTCACCGCTTGCCTACCGGTTGCCTACCGGTTGCTGGTGGCCTGTACATTCGATTCTTCATTTGAAGAAGAAGGTTAAGCAGAAAGCATCTGTGCTACCAGTACTAGTACACTAAGCAAAGGTACTTGTAATGGGCACGCGCAAGGCACAAAGTCCCCCAGATCCAAATGAAAGTGCAGACACCAGAGTCTGGGATATGGTCCGTCCCCCCCCCCCGATTCTGAAAAGAGCCTCTGCAGGGATTTGTCGGAATTACCTTTTTATTTTGGGTGTATATTTCTGTATTTCAGAAAAGCTTTACTGGGTGCGTGTGCATAGAGAAAGTGTGTGTGGTGTATGGTTTATACAGGTGAAGCCTCTGTATATGTGGGGGTTCTCTTCCCGACCCCCCATGAATACCAAAACCTGCAGATAATGAAATCCACGGTTTTCGGAGCCATCTTTCCTGAACGTGACTTTAGTCTGTCGGGGCCCCTCCCAGGGCCCTCCCCTGACCCCCGACTTACCCGGGAGCAGGCACCCCATGCCCAGGGTGGGGAGGCTTCACTGCCCTCGAAGGGGGCAAAGCAGGTTGGCTCACCTCAACCAGCCAGAGGGGGCTGGCAGGGCCAACAGGGAACACTACAGGAAACAAGCCAGGAACATGAAAGGCCTTTTCTGCCCCACCTGGAGGAAGGGGAGGGGCCAAAGGGGGCAGGCTTCCTCCATAAAACAGGGAGGCCAGGGATGAGAGGCAGGCAGTGTGAAGCAGGGAGCTGTGAGGTCAACAGCTCCTGCTCCTAGGCCAGGTTTGGCAGCTCTGCTAGTGAGGAGGACAAGGGTGCTGGAACCCCCTCCCCCTGCAGCCAATCTGAAGCCTCCCTGGGGAGGAACAAGCCTGCTCCAGGCCCCTCCAGGGGAAGGCCCCTACATAGTCTTGCTCTAGTCATGTCGTGAGCCGTTCTGAATCTCGGAGAGGCTGCATGTCCCCATGTGTGGCATGTCCTAGGCTCAGAATGCCACCTGAAGACTTTTTTGACAACTTATGGTTTTAGGAAAAATCACATAGTCATAAAAAAACACTTATGTGAACGTTCTGAACCTCGGAGAAGCCACAAGGGCTGTGCATGTGGCCTCTCTGAGGCTCCAAATACCTCCCAGATATGACCTGAACAAGGTTCTGTTCGGGTCTGGGATAGACACACACACACACATTTGAATAGCTTTTTCAACACATCTCAGTTATACCTGGAATTCACTCATTCAGTGCATGCTCCACTCTTTCAATCTCTCTCTGCTGTTTTAAAGGTTAAAATTACACTCTCCCATGTTCATTTGCATATGACATGGTGATTCAAACTGTTTTGTGTGTGTGTGTGTGTGTGTGTGAGAGAGAGAGAGAGAGAGAGAGAGAGAGAGAGAGAGAGAGTCAACTTTAGCTATGATCAATTGCTATTCCCAAAGATGGCAATTAGTCCATTTGCAGAAATTTTTGTGCTACAGCAGGAATTTGCCAGATAAAAAGGCATTTGCCATTTACTAGCTAGAAAAGCATTAGAAGCAACGTTTGTAAACTAAAGAAAAGACCAGGTTTCACTTTTCAACACTGTTGCGGTCCCAATTCTGTCAAATGAGTGGGGGGGCGCCTGAATTTAAGGCAGAGCTTTATATAGTGCATTATATATAAATGATCTTATACAACCACACCCAGGTGCATTCTGCACTGCATGTGTGTTTCTGTGTGTGAACCGTTGTTGCTTTTGTTCCTCCAGCAAGTAGCCTGGAATCCTCATAATCCTTACATGGATCCCTGGAGCTGGTGGTTCTGCTTCTTTCCTTCTCTGCTGTCAATGGATTCAACATTGCCAGGAACAAAACACTGTTGTTCCTCCTTCTCTCACTTCCTATTGCAGCCTTTTAGTGGTGGTTGTCTGATTGATCGCTGACCCTTCCCATTCTGGGCCTTTGGGATGGCACATGTGCAAACACACTTCACAAATGCCAGGGGTTCTTTCGTTTGTCATCTCTGGAAACACTTCCTTTGCAGATACCCATGACAAGATGTGCAGCTATTTCGCCAGAGAAAGCGGATCGGTGGTTGTGTCTGTTGAGTAAGTTGATCTAAATATGGAGGGCGGGCAGTTCAGGAGGGTTATACTCTTGTGGAGATTGCATTGCACACACTGAGAGGTGCAGCTTGGTAGAGCATGAATCAGCCCAGTCAGGCCACTGCTCTGATCTCCATGTCCCTTCCCAAAGTCACAGCTCTTCCCTAGAGGTGAGCAAATATTGAGAGGGAGGAATGGGCAAGTCCACTATCTTTGACACAGGAAGTCTTGATGGAGCCCCGGAACTTGTCAGGACAATCAAATGTTTCTATTACCAACTTTGTCAGTACTTCTCAAACCCCGGTCTTCTCCTTAAGAAGTGGGAACTGGAGAAAGGTTCACAGGAGCAGTCCTCAAACTTTGTACAGCCATGACTGACCTTGTCCTCCATGGTAGGTTGTGATGCAGTGCTCACTATCGTTACCTTTTCAGCTGTATCAATCACTTTTTCTTTAGTTACCGCCTGGCTCCTGAGCACAAGTATCCAGTGCCCCTCGATGACTGTCTCGCTGCCACCACCCATTTTCTGGAAGCCGCAGAAGACCACATGGTGGATCCTGCACAGGTCATTGTTGCAGGCGATAGTGCTGGAGGCAACCTTGCAACTGCTGTTTGCCAAATCTTAGCGGGCAGACCTGGCCTTCCAAAGGTGCGGGCCCAGATCCTCATCTATCCGTGTGTCCAGGGAATAGACTTCAACTTGCCTTCATATCAGCAAAATCAAACCGTGCCCTTTGCATTCAGGGAAGAGGCTGTTTCTTGTGTTTTGCAGTGTCTGAAAGGGGAATCATCTCTCTTGAAAGAGCTCTTGGAAGGCTCTCATGTTCCTGTCACCCAAAAATTACAATACCAGAAATGGCTGAGTGCAGACCACATTCCCAAAGAATTTAAGGCCAGAGGCTACAAACCCCCGGTAACCATGCCCTGCAAGGATGACGTCTACGAGGCAGTTAAGGCTTTGAGCTCGCCAGGTTTCTCCCCCCTTCTTGCTGAGGATGCTGTGATTTCCCAGCTGCCAGAGGCATGCATTGTGACCTGCGAATACGATATCCTGAGGGACGATGGCTTGCTCTACAAGAAAAGATTGGAGGACCACCAGATCCCAGTGACTTGGTACCACATTGCTAATGGCTTCCATGGCATTTTGACCTTCATTGAACTGGGCTGGTTCAGTTTTCCTTCTGCAAAGAAGGGGATGGATGACATTGTCAAGTTCATCAAAAGCTTATAAAGGAAATCCCACTGAATTCTGACGGTTGTTATGGTACTACAGTATTTGTGCTCTGGACGGTTATGTCCTGGTCAAAAACCTCCCAGTCATTGGTGTCCCTGGACACGTGTATCTGGGGTTTTTTGCATCCTGGTCATTTGCAGTCCACTATAACTTGTCAACAGGCTATAACTGGGCAACAAACCACTGTTATATATCCTAAGCCTCTTCTCCTAGCCCTAACTCTTACCCTAACCCTACCTATGCATCTTAAAACTCAAGCGCATGTAATATAAATATATACACATATATTTAGAATCAAATATCTGGGACTCATAATGGATCGATGCTAATCTCCAATACCAGGACGCTTTTGACCAAAACACAATTATCCAGGATGCAGTGGTCCTGTCAAAGTTTGTGATATTTTTTCACCCATCTGTCTACTCCCACAGTCTCAACAGCTCTGCCACCTTCCCCTCAACTCTGCCATGGTCTCCTCAACTTGCCTGTGCTCACCCTCCCTAATAAACTCCTCTTCGAAGCTCTACTTGGCTCAGCACATGCTTCTGTAAAGGGGAGGGAGCAGGAGAGAAAATTTGTTTGTTTGGTTAGGAAATATATATCCCACCTTTCCAAGGCTGAAGCAAATGCCCAAGGTGGCTTACAAAGCTTTATAATAACGTAGAAAGTATCACAACAGGTAAAAACTAAAATATCAATTTTAACATTGCATAGTGAAATGCAAGCCAAAACAGAGCAACAGTGGTGGGCCTCCCCAGCCCCAGGAAAAAGGTCCGAGATGGCAGCTTCTGTGGGATGCTGCCTCCACCACCCCACATGCAAATCCGCCCCCCCCCTTACCTGGAGAGCACAATATCTCACGCGACCACGACACATCGGGGAAACCACCTGAAGATTCCCCAACACTTTAAATTGTGCTTCTAGTAAATTAGAAGCACAGTTTTGGACCCTCGTCGAGAGCCTTGGAGGACCTTCTGTGGGGTCCTAAAGCTCCACACCTGGGGCATTTACCCCATCAGGTCATCGGGAGGTCTGCAACTACAGAGCAAAATCTAACAAATAGCATTGGGCCAATGGAGAACAAGTTAGTCCAGGGGAGTAGTCAAGGCACAGCTGTATTTTAGAGGCACAGAGGGCAAATATACACTCAGCAAACAAATGCCAGGCAGAACAAGTGTATTTTGAGCCCTCACTGAAAAGGCACGAGGGTGGGAGTAGTTCCCCTAGAAGGGAATTCCATGGTTGTGGTGCCACCACAGAGAAGGCTTGCCCCCAAGCTGCCACCCCTCTCACTTGAGACAGAATCAGAACTTGCAGAAGTCCCCCCTCAGATGAACTAAGAGGACAGGACAGGCTGGAATGCATGGAATGTGGCAGTCTCTCAGAGATCCTGGACCCAGATTATGGAGGGCGAAAGGTTAGAACAAGCATACAACAAACCTTTATTAAGCATATGGTTTTACAACTAATACCTCCAAACAGTCATGTATGAGGGTATATGTTAAAAGAGAGATAAGAAATAAGGGTTAAAACACAGCAATTTGCTTACACAGTTACTCCAAGTTGCTTAGAACCAGCAGCTTAGCCCGTTTCATGTTGCTCAAATGAAAAAATTTAGCAACTGGAAGGGTCACGAATTCGAATTCACCCTCCAGCAAAAGTTGTAAAGAGGTGATCTCAGAGAGACCTTTTTCGTTTCCTGACAACGAGGGGAGATGCTGGTCTCTGAGCACTTGATTAAAAGCACAACGCAGAACAATGTGTGGAAGAGAGTCTACCTCTCTGAGGCCACAATTGCAAAATCGTTCTTCTTTCGGAGCAGAACAAGTGTTAGAACAAGCACTTTAGGTTAGAAGTAGACCCAGGAAGGTGGGCTAGATGGGCCCCTGGCCCGATCCAGCACAAATCTTCTTTTGTTCATCCCAAGCACTATGGGATGGTCACATCCTCTGCCAAAAGTAAAACCAACTCTGTGACCTCAATGGGTTTGAGGAAGTTCTAGGAAATGGAAGTCCAGGGTCTTTGTCAATTTAATTTTCTTTTAGTGGCTCACATGTTCTTCATGTTGTTTGAAAATAAAATCTTTAAGGCCCTGCATGGGGTAGGCCGTCTTTTATTACAGACAATTCAAAGTCACCACACAGAAACAAGAGCTGGTCCAGGAAAACTACCTCAATATTTCCCATTCAGTGAGAGTCTGGCTGCTCATGGACACCCAAAAGAGAGCACAAAGTTCTGAAGCAGAACCAGGTTGCGACAATAGCAGCCCCTGCAACATTTTTGTTTGTTGGAAGTATCACTCCTTTTGGGGGCAGGTACAGTGTGCAGGTGTGGGCAGCTTGATACACATCAAGAGAGAGAGGCTTCCAGCCCCTCCTGCCTCTTGGTTTCTGTGCCTTTCTTTCATAACCTGCTCTTGTCTAAGAAAGGGCTCTGAATGCTGTCCTTTACCATCTGGAAACAAGTCCACTTTTGAAGGCTTCAGTAATGCAGGTGTCCTCTGTTATCTGTGGAATTGGTACCTGCTGCTTCAGTTATCTGCAGTTCCGCAGGTACCAGGGATGCCCTTTGACAGGGTAAAGAGAAGGCTATAAACAGCTCTGTTTACCTGAGTGCAGCAAAACAGTCTTCTGAGCTGCCTGTAGCCTTTTCCTTCCTCCTACTCCCCAGTGTCAGCCCAGAAAGAGACCAGCAAGAAAATGCATCATAGTGCATTTTGGGGCAACACTGGAGGCAGGGGGAGCCTCAGAGCAACAAGGAGGTGGTTGCAGGCAGCTTGGAGGGTTGCATATGCCTTGAAAACACAGTGGTTTCGCTAGACAAAGGTAAACAGAGCCATTCTTAGCGTCTCCTGTCCAGGATCCGGCCCAGGATCACCCTACTGAGGCTGCAATCCTATCCACACATACCTGGGAGAAAGTCCTATTGCCTATAATGGGACTCACTTCTAAGTAGACATGCATAGGATCAGACTCTTACAGCCCAATCCTGAGCTGCCCGGAGCCGCAGGACCCAGAGGCTCCACAAAGGGCTGCCGCCGGATCTGCAGGACCCCAAGCTGCCACCCTTCTCACTTGGGACAGAAGCAGAACTTGCAGAAGACCCCCCTCAGATGAACTAAGAGAGAGGTCACCTCCAGTCATGACATCGCTTCTGGTGGGTCCTGACAGATTCTCATTCTAAAAAGTGGGTCCTGGTGCGAAATGTGTGAGAACCACTGTATTAGGTTGTATTTTCCCATCTGGATTGCAATCCTTGAGACTGATGTGTCTGAAATGAATGTTATCATGAATGTAATCTGTGAACCAGTTTAGCAGCTGTGAAGATGCAACCGATGTCCTCCCACAAGGGACAAGTTGCAGCCTGCCCAGATTCGGTAGCCAAGAAGCCCTATTATACTTAGATCAAGCTTTATCTTGCCTGTCAGTCAAAACAACTGGCTATTTTTCCTTATAGGAGGAGTTTAGAGAGCTTCCTCTCTGCTACTGGAAGTAAAATCAGATGGGAAGCTTTTTCCTCCCAAGCCCACTGAAATGGGATTCCTGCCTGCATTCCTGCTTTTAATCCTAGCTGCTTTCTGCACACTTCTGATTTTGCTGGTTGTGGGAAGCATTTACATCCATGCCACCACCACAGAGATTCCTCCTGGAGTGGAGCAGCCGGCAAAGTTCCGACTCCTTCATGTCATAGTCATTGGCTTCGGTTTACTGGTAGGTTGATGAGGGGTTAGAGTTAAACTACGTTATGTCAGCATGAGATTAATGAGGGTCTTGTTGACTGGGCAGGTTCAGGGTTAAAGTAGCCAAATAGTTTTGAGATTCAGTCTGGGTTCAATTGACCCATTTCTGCCCTGCCCAGAGGTGTACGCATTTCATCCCTGTAGCTTATTTGCAAAGTTGGGGAGAAATGGCTTAAGCAGGACCAGACTTTCCAAAGTAACCTTCAGTGCACTTCAGATGCACTTCAAGTCAGAGCCTGTGGTCTGGAGCCGATTCTGTTTTGTGAACCCTCCCTCTAGAGGAGGCCTGCACAGCGTTGTCATTGTCCATCTCCCTCCTGTACCTTCCTTTTGTTTCAATAGTTAAGAACATAAGAACAGCCCCACTGGATCAGGCCATAGGCCCATCTAGTCCAGCTTCCTGTATCTCACAGCGGCCCACCAAATGCCCCAGGGAGCACACCAGATAACAAGAGACCTCATCCTGGTGCCCTCCCTTGCATCTGGCATTCTGACATAACCCATTTCTAAAATCAGGAGGTTGCGCATACACATCATGGCTTGTACCCCATAATGGATTTTTCCTCCAGAAACTTGTCCAATCCCCTTTTAAAGGCGTCTAGGCTAGACGCCATCACCACATCCTGTGGCAAGGAGTTCCACAGACCGACCACACGCTGAGTAAAGAAATATTTTCTTTTGTCTGTCCTAACCCGCCCAACACTCAGTTTTAGTGGATGTTCCCTGGTTCTGGTGTTATGTGAGAGTGTAAAGAGCATCTCCCTATCCACTCTGTCCATCCCCTGCATAATTTTGTAAGTCTCAATCATGTCCCCCCTCAGGCGTCTCTTTTCTAGGCTGAAGAGGCCCAAACACCGCAGCCTTTCCTCATAAGGAAGGTGCCCCAGCCCCATAATCATCTTAGTCGCTCTCTTTTGCACCTTTTTGGTTGGATGCATCAAAGAGTTGGATGCATCAAAGAGTTGGATGCATCAAAGGCAAAACCATGGCATTTTCAGAGAGCAGAAGGGCAATGATTGCATGTGTTGGCACATGTGCTGCAGTTCTGGTGCCCCGAATACAATAGTCAGTTCAACGAAGCACAGAACTTGCTAGTATTAGCATCTGAACTTTGAGTCCACCCAGTGCATTGACATTTTCAGAGAGCAGAAGGGCATTGATTGTATGTTTGCCTTGCACTGTTGTTCTGGTGCCCCCAATACTAAAGTCAATCAAGGAAACAGGAGGAGGAAAGGTGGGAAGGTCAAATGCTTGTGGGGGCAGGCAACCCTTTTCACCTGAGGCTATATTGAAGGGGTGGACATTATAGCCAGAACTTGCTAGAATTGTCATTTAAACTATGAGTCCACCCAGTGCAGATGTGAAACCCGAGTAAGCAGGTGGGAGATTTCTTATGAAAGTATTTCAAAATCTAGATTTAGAAACCGGAAATACAGCAGACCTCCAGAATATACTCCTGCAGATTTCAGGACAGGTGTGTCCATCCCTTGACTTTGAGCCTCTAAGTAGCTGACTACAGAAGGATCTAGCCATAGGAATTCATCAGACTGTTCTCTACAAGGTCGAACCAGGAGGGCATGTCTGCTTACTTAATCCCTGCACACACATTAGTAGTAGGAAGTACATACCTTATGTCAAAACTAACTTTGACAGCTGGTCCCGCCCCTTTTTACTGGAAATCCCGCCCCCTAAGGGGGTTCAAGTGACCCCTCAAACAACTCTCCCCACTGCCCCCCACCACTGGGGAGGGTTTTTGGGACACCCCGACATTTGGTTTGGCAGGAAAAGGAGCCTGCCAATGAAGTGTGGGAAAGGGGGTTCATGTGACCCCTCAAACAACTCTTCCCGTTCCCCTCGACCGCTAGGGAAGGATTTTGTAGCCCCCCTACATTTGGTTTGGCAGGAAAAGGAGCCCGCCAATAAAGTGTGGGAAAGGGGTTCATGTGACCACTCAAACAACTTCCCCCGTTCCCCTTGACTGCTAGGGAAGGGTTTTGTAGCACCCCGACATTTGGTTTGGCGGGAAAAGGAGCCTGCCAGTAAAGTGTGGGAAAGGGGTTCATGTGACCACTCAAACAACTCGCCCCGTTCCCCTCGACTGCTAGGGAAGGGTTTTGTAGCTGAAGGAACTTTTGACTGTTCTGATGCTTACAGGGGGATTAATTCAAATGAATTTAGAAGACATGGGCCTGGGGGGCATGGGGGAATAGAACCTGCTCACATAGGGGTTACACCAAAAAAAAAAGGACTGAAAATCAGAAGCTGATCAGACACATTTCTATATGGGAAAACAATTTCAGCTATTTTATATTCCATGAGACTGGGAATCAGATTCTGTGTCTGGATTTTTACACGTGCAAAAACCAGACACAGGTCAAAAACTGGGGTTAATCCAAGACTATTGCATTCCAATAACTTGGAAATTTTTCAAAACTTTTTTGTCATGGGAAGCAGATTCTGTGTCTGGTTTTGTGTCTCCAAACCAAATGTCGGGGTGTCCCAAAAACCCTCCCCAGTGGTGGGGGGCAGTGGGGGGTTGTTTGAGGGGTCACTTGAACCCCTTTAGGGGGCAGGATTTCCGGTAAAAAGGTGCGGGACCAGCTGTCAAAGTTAGTTTTGACATAAGGTATGTACATCCTACTACTCACATTTTCTCTCTCACTCTCAAAAGGGAAACATTTTCGAGAATTTTCGTATATGCAGCCAACTTCAGGTTATCCGGTATCTGCAAAACAGGCTAACACGAGCAAAAGACCCTGCGCTCTTCATAAAGGATGTGAAGTTCAAAGATGTGCCTGTCCGAATGTACCAGCACAAAGTTCCCTCTGGTGGCCGAAGGAAGGGCATTGTCTTCTTCCATGGAGGCGGAGGGGTGATGGGGAGCACTGGTGAGTTACAGCTGAAATTCACCTGGATTATACTTCTCAGAGCACTTGCATGGAGGTCTACCTAATGAAGAAACATAGTTACCCTGCTGTCATTGTTTGCACAGGAGGACCCCATACCCAAGGAGGTTCCCCAGTATCAGTGGGGAAAAAGAAAACAATACAGCAGGAAGCTATATAGGAAATGTCATGCTTCCAGTTAGTCACCGCTTGCCTACCGGTTGCCTACCGGTTGCTGGTGGCCTGTACATTCGATTCTTCATTTGAAGAAGAAGGTTAAGCAGAAAGCATCTGTGCTACCAGTACTAGTACACTAAGCAAAGGTACTTGTAATGGGCACGCGCAAGGCACAAAGTCCCCCAGATCCAAATGAAAGTGCAGACACCAGAGTCTGGGATATGGTCCGTCCCCCCCCCCCGATTCTGAAAAGAGCCTCTGCAGGGATTTGTCGGAATTACCTTTTTATTTTGGGTGTATATTTCTGTATTTCAGAAAAGCTTTACTGGGTGCGTGTGCATAGAGAAAGTGTGTGTGGTGTATGGTTTATACAGGTGAAGCCTCTGTATATGTGGGGGTTCTCTTCCCGACCCCCCATGAATACCAAAACCTGCAGATAATGAAATCCACGGTTTTCGGAGCCATCTTTCCTGAACGTGACTTTAGTCTGTCGGGGCCCCTCCCAGGGCCCTCCCCTGACCCCCGACTTACCCGGGAGCAGGCACCCCATGCCCAGGGTGGGGAGGCTTCACTGCCCTCGAAGGGGGCAAAGCAGGTTGGCTCACCTCAACC
The DNA here is from genome assembly GCF_035046505.1 of Tiliqua scincoides. Taxonomy (NCBI): domain Eukaryota; kingdom Metazoa; phylum Chordata; class Lepidosauria; order Squamata; family Scincidae; genus Tiliqua; species Tiliqua scincoides. The sequence continues at coordinate 9,218,579 of NC_089829.1, forward strand.
AGCCAGAGGGGGCTGGCAGGGCCAACAGGGAACACTACAGGAAACAAGCCAGGAACATGAAAGGCCTTTTCTGCCCCACCTGGAGGAAGGGGAGGGGCCAAAGGGGGCAGGCTTCCTCCATAAAACAGGGAGGCCAGGGATGAGAGGCAGGCAGTGTGAAGCAGGGAGCTGTGAGGTCAACAGCTCCTGCTCCTAGGCCAGGTTTGGCAGCTCTGCTAGTGAGGAGGACAAGGGTGCTGGAACCCCCTCCCCCTGCAGCCAATCTGAAGCCTCCCTGGGGAGGAACAAGCCTGCTCCAGGCCCCTCCAGGGGAAGGCCCCTACATAGTCTTGCTCTAGTCATGTCGTGAGCCGTTCTGAATCTCGGAGAGGCTGCATGTCCCCATGTGTGGCATGTCCTAGGCTCAGAATGCCACCTGAAGACTTTTTTGACAACTTATGGTTTTAGGAAAAATCACATAGTCATAAAAAAACACTTATGTGAACGTTCTGAACCTCGGAGAAGCCACAAGGGCTGTGCATGTGGCCTCTCTGAGGCTCCAAATACCTCCCAGATATGACCTGAACAAGGTTCTGTTCGGGTCTGGGATAGACACACACACACACATTTGAATAGCTTTTTCAACACATCTCAGTTATACCTGGAATTCACTCATTCAGTGCATGCTCCACTCTTTCAATCTCTCTCTGCTGTTTTAAAGGTTAAAATTACACTCTCCCATGTTCATTTGCATATGACATGGTGATTCAAACTGTTTTGTGTGTGTGTGTGTGAGAGAGAGAGAGAGAGAGAGAGAGAGAGAGAGTCAACTTTAGCTATGATCAATTGCTATTCCCAAAGATGGCAATTAGTCCATTTGCAGAAATTTTTGTGCTACAGCAGGAATTTGCCAGATAAAAAGGCATTTGCCATTTACTAGCTAGAAAAGCATTAGAAGCAACGTTTGTAAACTAAAGAAAAGACCAGGTTTCACTTTTCAACACTGTTGCGGTCCCAATTCTGTCAAATGAGTGGGGGGGCGCCTGAATTTAAGGCAGAGCTTTATATAGTGCATTATATATAAATGATCTTATACAACCACACCCAGGTGCATTCTGCACTGCATGTGTGTTTCTGTGTGTGAACCGTTGTTGCTTTTGTTCCTCCAGCAAGTAGCCTGGAATCCTCATAATCCTTACATGGATCCCTGGAGCTGGTGGTTCTGCTTCTTTCCTTCTCTGCTGTCAATGGATTCAACATTGCCAGGAACAAAACACTGTTGTTCCTCCTTCTCTCACTTCCTATTGCAGCCTTTTAGTGGTGGTTGTCTGATTGATCGCTGACCCTTCCCATTCTGGGCCTTTGGGATGGCACATGTGCAAACACACTTCACAAATGCCAGGGGTTCTTTCGTTTGTCATCTCTGGAAACACTTCCTTTGCAGATACCCATGACAAGATGTGCAGCTATTTCGCCAGAGAAAGCGGATCGGTGGTTGTGTCTGTTGAGTAAGTTGATCTAAATATGGAGGGCGGGCAGTTCAGGAGGGTTATACTCTTGTGGAGATTGCATTGCACACACTGAGAGGTGCAGCTTGGTAGAGCATGAATCAGCCCAGTCAGGCCACTGCTCTGATCTCCATGTCCCTTCCCAAAGTCACAGCTCTTCCCTAGAGGTGAGCAAATATTGAGAGGGAGGAATGGGCAAGTCCACTATCTTTGACACAGGAAGTCTTGATGGAGCCCCGGAACTTGTCAGGACAATCAAATGTTTCTATTACCAACTTTGTCAGTACTTCTCAAACCCCGGTCTTCTCCTTAAGAAGTGGGAACTGGAGAAAGGTTCACAGGAGCAGTCCTCAAACTTTGTACAGCCATGACTGACCTTGTCCTCCATGGTAGGTTGTGATGCAGTGCTCACTATCGTTACCTTTTCAGCTGTATCAATCACTTTTTCTTTAGTTACCGCCTGGCTCCTGAGCACAAGTATCCAGTGCCCCTCGATGACTGTCTCGCTGCCACCACCCATTTTCTGGAAGCCGCAGAAGACCACATGGTGGATCCTGCACAGGTCATTGTTGCAGGCGATAGTGCTGGAGGCAACCTTGCAACTGCTGTTTGCCAAATCTTAGCAGGCAGACCTGGCCTTCCAAAGGTGCGGGCCCAGATCCTCATCTATCCGTGTGTCCAGGGAATAGACTTCAACTTGCCTTCATATCAGCAAAATCAAACCGTGCCCTTTGCATTCAGGGAAGAGGCTGTTTCTTGTGTTTTGCAGTGTCTGAAAGGGGAATCATCTCTCTTGAAAGAGCTCTTGGAAGGCTCTCATGTTCCTGTCACCCAAAAATTACAATACCAGAAATGGCTGAGTGCAGACCACATTCCCAAAGAATTTAAGGCCAGAGGCTACAAACCCCCGGTAACCATGCCCTGCAAGGATGACGTCTACGAGGCAGTTAAGGCTTTGAGCTCGCCAGGTTTCTCCCCCCTTCTTGCTGAGGATGCTGTGATTTCCCAGCTGCCAGAGGCATGCATTGTGACCTGCGAATACGATATCCTGAGGGACGATGGCTTGCTCTACAAGAAAAGATTGGAGGACCACCAGATCCCAGTGACTTGGTACCACATTGCTAATGGCTTCCATGGCATTTTGACCTTCATTGAACTGGGCTGGTTCAGTTTTCCTTCTGCAAAGAAGGGGATGGATGACATTGTCAAGTTCATCAAAAGCTTATAAAGGAAATCCCACTGAATTCTGACGGTTGTTATGGTACTACAGTATTTGTGCTCTGGACGGTTATGTCCTGGTCAAAAACTTCCCAGTCATTGGTGTCCCTGGACACGTGTATCTGGGGTTTTTTGCATCCTGGTCATTTGCAGTCCACTATAACTTGTCAACAGGCTATAACTGGGCAACAAACCACTGTTATATATCCTAAGCCTCTTCTCCTAGCCCTAACTCTTACCCTAACCCTACCTATGCATCTTAAAACTCAAGCGCATGTAATATAAATATATACACATATATTTAGAATCAAATATCTGGGACTCATAATGGATCGATGCTAATCTCCAATACCAGGACGCTTTTGACCAAAACACAATTATCCAGGATGCAGTGGTCCTGTCAAAGTTTGTGATATTTTTTCACCCATCTGTCTACTCCCACAGTCTCAACAGCTCTGCCACCTTCCCCTCAACTCTGCCATGGTCTCCTCAACTTGCCTGTGCTCACCCTCCCTAATAAACTCCTCTTCGAAGCTCTACTTGGCTCAGCACATGCTTCTGTAAAGGGGAGGGAGCAGGAGAGAAAATTTGTTTGTTTGGTTAGGAAATATATATCCCACCTTTCCAAGGCTGAAGCAAATGCCCAAGGTGGCTTACAAAGCTTTATAATAACGTAGAAAGTATCACAACAGGTAAAAACTAAAATATCAATTTTAACATTGCATAGTGAAATGCAAGCCAAAACAGAGCAACAGTGGTGGGCCTCCCCAGCCCCAGGAAAAAGGTCCGAGATGGCAGCTTCTGTGGGATGCTGCCTCCACCACCCCACATGCAAATCCGCCCCCCCCCCTTACCTGGAGAGCACAATATCTCACGCGACCACGACACATCGGGGAAACCACCTGAAGATTCCCCAACACTTTAAATTGTGCTTCTAGTAAATTAGAAGCACAGTTTTGGACCCTCGTCGAGAGCCTTGGAGGACCTTCTGTGGGGTCCTAAAGCTCCACACCTGGGGCATTTACCCCATCAGGTCATCGGGAGGTCTGCAACTACAGAGCAAAATCTAACAAATAGCATTGGGCCAATGGAGAACAAGTTAGTCCAGGGGAGTAGTCAAGGCACAGCTGTATTTTAGAGGCACAGAGGGCAAATATACACTCAGCAAACAAATGCCAGGCAGAACAAGTGTATTTTGAGCCCTCACTGAAAAGGCACGAGGGTGGGAGTAGTTCCCCTAGAAGGGAATTCCATGGTTGTGGTGCCACCACAGAGAAGGCTTGCCCCCAAGCTGCCACCCCTCTCACTTGAGACAGAATCAGAACTTGCAGAAGTCCCCCCTCAGATGAACTAAGAGGACAGGACAGGCTGGAATGCATGGAATGTGGCAGTCTCTCAGAGATCCTGGACCCAGATTATGGAGGGCGAAAGGTTAGAACAAGCATACAACAAACCTTTATTAAGCATATGGTTTTACAACTAATACCTCCAAACAGTCATGTATGAGGGTATATGTTAAAAGAGAGATAAGAAATAAGGGTTAAAACACAGCAATTTGCTTACACAGTTACTCCAAGTTGCTTAGAACCAGCAGCTTAGCCCGTTTCATGTTGCTCAAATGAAAAAATTTAGCAACTGGAAGGGTCACGAATTCGAATTCACCCTCCAGCAAAAGTTGTAAAGAGGTGATCTCAGAGAGACCTTTTTCGTTTCCTGACAACGAGGGGAGATGCTGGTCTCTGAGCACTTGATTAAAAGCACAACGCAGAACAATGTGTGGAAGAGAGTCTACCTCTCTGAGGCCACAATTGCAAAATCGTTCTTCTTTCGGAGCAGAACAAGTGTTAGAACAAGCACTTTAGGTTAGAAGTAGACCCAGGAAGGTGGGCTAGATGGGCCCCTGGCCCGATCCAGCACAAATCTTCTTTTGTTCATCCCAAGCACTATGGGATGGTCACATCCTCTGCCAAAAGTAAAACCAACTCTGTGACCTCAATGGGTTTGAGGAAGTTCTAGGAAATGGAAGTCCAGGGTCTTTGTCAATTTAATTTTCTTTTAGTGGCTCACATGTTCTTCATGTTGTTTGAAAATAAAATCTTTAAGGCCCTGCATGGGGTAGGCCGTCTTTTATTACAGACAATTCAAAGTCACCACACAGAAACAAGAGCTGGTCCAGGAAAACTACCTCAATATTTCCCATTCAGTGAGAGTCTGGCTGCTCATGGACACCCAAAAGAGAGCACAAAGTTCTGAAGCAGAACCAGGTTGCGACAATAGCAGCCCCTGCAACATTTTTGTTTGTTGGAAGTATCACTCCTTTTGGGGGCAGGTACAGTGTGCAGGTGTGGGCAGCTTGATACACATCAAGAGAGAGAGGCTTCCAGCCCCTCCTGCCTCTTGGTTTCTGTGCCTTTCTTTCATAACCTGCTCTTGTCTAAGAAAGGGCTCTGAATGCTGTCCTTTACCATCTGGAAACAAGTCCACTTTTGAAGGCTTCAGTAATGCAGGTGTCCTCTGTTATCTGTGGAATTGGTACCTGCTGCTTCAGTTATCTGCAGTTCCGCAGGTACCAGGGATGCCCTTTGACAGGGTAAAGAGAAGGCTATAAACAGCTCTGTTTACCTGAGTGCAGCAAAACAGTCTTCTGAGCTGCCTGTAGCCTTTTCCTTCCTCCTACTCCCCAGTGTCAGCCCAGAAAGAGACCAGCAAGAAAATGCATCATAGTGCATTTTGGGGCAACACTGGAGGCAGGGGGAGCCTCAGAGCAACAAGGAGGTGGTTGCAGGCAGCTTGGAGGGTTGCATATGCCTTGAAAACACAGTGGTTTCGCTAGACAAAGGTAAACAGAGCCATTCTTAGCGTCTCCTGTCCAGGATCCGGCCCAGGATCACCCTACTGAGGCTGCAATCCTATCCACACATACCTGGGAGAAAGTCCTATTGCCTATAATGGGACTCACTTCTAAGTAGACATGCATAGGATCAGACTCTTACAGCCCAATCCTGAGCTGCCCGGAGCCGCAGGACCCAGAGGCTCCACAAAGGGCTGCCGCCGGATCTGCAGGACCCCAAGCTGCCACCCTTCTCACTTGGGACAGAAGCAGAACTTGCAGAAGACCCCCCTCAGATGAACTAAGAGAGAGGTCACCTCCAGTCATGACATCGCTTCTGGTGGGTCCTGACAGATTCTCATTCTAAAAAGTGGGTCCTGGTGCGAAATGTGTGAGAACCACTGTATTAGGTTGTATTTTCCCATCTGGATTGCAATCCTTGAGACTGATGTGTCTGAAATGAATGTTATCATGAATGTAATCTGTGAACCAGTTTAGCAGCTGTGAAGATGCAACCGATGTCCTCCCACAAGGGACAAGTTGCAGCCTGCCCAGATTCGGTAGCCAAGAAGCCCTATTATACTTAGATCAAGCTTTATCTTGCCTGTCAGTCAAAACAACTGGCTATTTTTCCTTATAGGAGGAGTTTAGAGAGCTTCCTCTCTGCTACTGGAAGTAAAATCAGATGGGAAGCTTTTTCCTCCCAAGCCCACTGAAATGGGATTCCTGCCTGCATTCCTGCTTTTAATCCTAGCTGCTTTCTGCACACTTCTGATTTTGCTGGTTGTGGGAAGCATTTACATCCATGCCACCACCACAGAGATTCCTCCTGGAGTGGAGCAGCCGGCAAAGTTCCGACTCCTTCATGTCATAGTCATTGGCTTCGGTTTACTGGTAGGTTGATGAGGGGTTAGAGTTAAACTACGTTATGTCAGCATGAGATTAATGAGGGTCTTGTTGACTGGGCAGGTTCAGGGTTAAAGTAGCCAAATAGTTTTGAGATTCAGTCTGGGTTCAATTGACCCATTTCTGCCCTGCCCAGAGGTGTACGCATTTCATCCCTGTAGCTTATTTGCAAAGTTGGGGAGAAATGGCTTAAGCAGGACCAGACTTTCCAAAGTAACCTTCAGTGCACTTCAGATGCACTTCAAGTCAGAGCCTGTGGTCTGGAGCCGATTCTGTTTTGTGAACCCTCCCTCTAGAGGAGGCCTGCACAGCGTTGTCATTGTCCATCTCCCTCCTGTACCTTCCTTTTGTTTCAATAGTTAAGAACATAAGAACAGCCCCACTGGATCAGGCCATAGGCCCATCTAGTCCAGCTTCCTGTATCTCACAGCGGCCCACCAAATGCCCCAGGGAGCACACCAGATAACAAGAGACCTCATCCTGGTGCCCTCCCTTGCATCTGGCATTCTGACATAACCCATTTCTAAAATCAGGAGGTTGCGCATACACATCATGGCTTGTACCCCATAATGGATTTTTCCTCCAGAAACTTGTCCAATCCCCTTTTAAAGGCGTCTAGGCTAGACGCCATCACCACATCCTGTGGCAAGGAGTTCCACAGACCGACCACACGCTGAGTAAAGAAATATTTTCTTTTGTCTGTCCTAACCCGCCCAACACTCAGTTTTAGTGGATGTTCCCTGGTTCTGGTGTTATGTGAGAGTGTAAAGAGCATCTCCCTATCCACTCTGTCCATCCCCTGCATAATTTTGTAAGTCTCAATCATGTCCCCCCTCAGGCGTCTCTTTTCTAGGCTGAAGAGGCCCAAACACCGCAGCCTTTCCTCATAAGGAAGGTGCCCCAGCCCCATAATCATCTTAGTCGCTCTCTTTTGCACCTTTTTGGTTGGATGCATCAAAGAGTTGGATGCATCAAAGAGTTGGATGCATCAAAGGCAAAACCATGGCATTTTCAGAGAGCAGAAGGGCAATGATTGCATGTGTTGGCACATGTGCTGCAGTTCTGGTGCCCCGAATACAATAGTCAGTTCAACGAAGCACAGAACTTGCTAGTATTAGCATCTGAACTTTGAGTCCACCCAGTGCATTGACATTTTCAGAGAGCAGAAGGGCATTGATTGTATGTTTGCCTTGCACTGTTGTTCTGGTGCCCCCAATACTAAAGTCAATCAAGGAAACAGGAGGAGGAAAGGTGGGAAGGTCAAATGCTTGTGGGGGCAGGCAACCCTTTTCACCTGAGGCTATATTGAAGGGGTGGACATTATAGCCAGAACTTGCTAGAATTGTCATTTAAACTATGAGTCCACCCAGTGCAGATGTGAAACCCGAGTAAGCAGGTGGGAGATTTCTTATGAAAGTATTTCAAAATCTAGATTTAGAAACCGGAAATACAGCAGACCTCCAGAATATACTCCTGCAGATTTCAGGACAGGTGTGTCCATCCCTTGACTTTGAGCCTCTAAGTAGCTGACTACAGAAGGATCTAGCCATAGGAATTCATCAGACTGTTCTCTACAAGGTCGAACCAGGAGGGCATGTCTGCTTACTTAATCCCTGCACACACATTAGTAGTAGGAAGTACATACCTTATGTCAAAACTAACTTTGACAGCTGGTCCCGCCCCTTTTTACTGGAAATCCCGCCCCCTAAGGGGGTTCAAGTGACCCCTCAAACAACTCTCCCCACTGCCCCCCACCACTGGGGAGGGTTTTTGGGACACCCCGACATTTGGTTTGGCAGGAAAAGGAGCCTGCCAATGAAGTGTGGGAAAGGGGGTTCATGTGACCCCTCAAACAACTCTTCCCGTTCCCCTCGACCGCTAGGGAAGGATTTTGTAGCCCCCCTACATTTGGTTTGGCAGGAAAAGGAGCCCGCCAATAAAGTGTGGGAAAGGGGTTCATGTGACCACTCAAACAACTTCCCCCGTTCCCCTTGACTGCTAGGGAAGGGTTTTGTAGCACCCCGACATTTGGTTTGGCGGGAAAAGGAGCCTGCCAGTAAAGTGTGGGAAAGGGGTTCATGTGACCACTCAAACAACTCGCCCCGTTCCCCTCGACTGCTAGGGAAGGGTTTTGTAGCTGAAGGAACTTTTGACTGTTCTGATGCTTACAGGGGGATTAATTCAAATGAATTTAGAAGACATGGGCCTGGGGGGCATGGGGGAATAGAACCTGCTCACATAGGGGTTACACCAAAAAAAAAAGGACTGAAAATCAGAAGCTGATCAGACACATTTCTATATGGGAAAACAATTTCAGCTATTTTATATTCCATGAGACTGGGAATCAGATTCTGTGTCTGGATTTTTACACGTGCAAAAACCAGACACAGGTCAAAAACTGGGGTTAATCCAAGACTATTGCATTCCAATAACTTGGAAATTTTTCAAAACTTTTTTGTCATGGGAAGCAGATTCTGTGTCTGGTTTTGTGTCTCCAAACCAAATGTCGGGGTGTCCCAAAAACCCTCCCCAGTGGTGGGGGGCAGTGGGGGGTTGTTTGAGGGGTCACTTGAACCCCTTTAGGGGGCAGGATTTCCGGTAAAAAGGTGCGGGACCAGCTGTCAAAGTTAGTTTTGACATAAGGTATGTACATCCTACTACTCACATTTTCTCTCTCACTCTCAAAAGGGAAACATTTTCGAGAATTTTCGTATATGCAGCCAACTTCAGGTTATCCGGTATCTGCAAAACAGGCTAACACGAGCAAAAGACCCTGCGCTCTTCATAAAGGATGTGAAGTTCAAAGATGTGCCTGTCCGAATGTACCAGCACAAAGTTCCCTCTGGTGGCCGAAGGAAGGGCATTGTCTTCTTCCATGGAGGCGGAGGGGTGATGGGGAGCACTGGTGAGTTACAGCTGAAATTCACCTGGATTATACTTCTCAGAGCACTTGCATGGAGGTCTACCTAATGAAGAAACATAGTTACCCTGCTGTCATTGTTTGCACAGGAGGACCCCATACCCAAGGAGGTTCCCCAGTATCAGTGGGGAAAAAGAAAACAATACAGCAGGAAGCTATATAGGAAATGTCATGCTTCCAGTTAGTCACCGCTTGCCTACCGGTTGCCTACCGGTTGCTGGTGGCCTGTACATTCGATTCTTCATTTGAAGAAGAAGGTTAAGCAGAAAGCATCTGTGCTACCAGTACTAGTACACTAAGCAAAGGTACTTGTAATGGGCACGCGCAAGGCACAAAGTCCCCCAGATCCAAATGAAAGTGCAGACACCAGAGTCTGGGATATGGTCCGTCCCCCCCCCGATTCTGAAAAGAGCCTCTGCAGGGATTTGTCGGAATTACCTTTTTATTTTGGGTGTATATTTCTGTATTTCAGAAAAGCTTTACTGGGTGCGTGTGCATAGAGAAAGTGTGTGTGGTGTATGGTTTATACAGGTGAAGCCTCTGTATATGTGGGGGTTCTCTTCCCGACCCCCCATGAATACCAAAACCTGCAGATAATGAAATCCACGGTTTTCGGAGCCATCTTTCCTGAACGTGACTTTAGTCTGTCGGGGCCCCTCCCAGGGCCCTCCCCTGACCCCCGACTTACCCGGGAGCAGGCACCCCATGCCCAGGGTGGGGAGGCTTCACTGCCCTCGAAGGGGGCAAAGCAGGTTGGCTCACCTCAACCAGCCAGAGGGGGCTGGCAGGGCCAACAGGGAACACTACAGGAAACAAGCCAGGAACATGAAAGGCCTTTTCTGCCCCACCTGGAGGAAGGGGAGGGGCCAAAGGGGGCAGGCTTCCTCCATAAAACAGGGAGGCCAGGGATGAGAGGCAGGCAGTGTGAAGCAGGGAGCTGTGAGGTCAACAGCTCCTGCTCCTAGGCCAGGTTTGGCAGCTCTGCTAGTGAGGAGGACAAGGGTGCTGGAACCCCCTCCCCCTGCAGCCAATCTGAAGCCTCCCTGGGGAGGAACAAGCCTGCTCCAGGCCCCTCCAGGGGAAGGCCCCTACATAGTCTTGCTCTAGTCATGTCGTGAGCCGTTCTGAATCTCGGAGAGGCTGCATGTCCCCATGTGTGGCATGTCCTAGGCTCAGAATGCCACCTGAAGACTTTTTTGACAACTTATGGTTTTAGGAAAAATCACATAGTCATAAAAAAACACTTATGTGAACGTTCTGAACCTCGGAGAAGCCACAAGGGCTGTGCATGTGGCCTCTCTGAGGCTCCAAATACCTCCCAGATATGACCTGAACAAGGTTCTGTTCGGGTCTGGGATAGACACACACACACACATTTGAATAGCTTTTTCAACACATCTCAGTTATACCTGGAATTCACTCATTCAGTGCATGCTCCACTCTTTCAATCTCTCTCTGCTGTTTTAAAGGTTAAAATTACACTCTCCCATGTTCATTTGCATATGACATGGTGATTCAAACTGTTTTGTGTGTGTGTGTGTGTGTGTGTGTGTGAGAGAGAGAGAGAGAGAGAGAGAGAGAGAGAGTCAACTTTAGCTATGATCAATTGCTATTCCCAAAGATGGCAATTAGTCCATTTGCAGAAATTTTTGTGCTACAGCAGGAATTTGCCAGATAAAAAGGCATTTGCCATTTACTAGCTAGAAAAGCATTAGAAGCAACGTTTGTAAACTAAAGAAAAGACCAGGTTTCACTTTTCAACACTGTTGCGGTCCCAATTCTGTCAAATGAGTGGGGGGGCGCCTGAATTTAAGGCAGAGCTTTATATAGTGCATTATATATAAATGATCTTATACAACCACACCCAGGTGCATTCTGCACTGCATGTGTGTTTCTGTGTGTGAACCGTTGTTGCTTTTGTTCCTCCAGCAAGTAGCCTGGAATCCTCATAATCCTTACATGGATCCCTGGAGCTGGTGGTTCTGCTTCTTTCCTTCTCTGCTGTCAATGGATTCAACATTGCCAGGAACAAAACACTGTTGTTCCTCCTTCTCTCACTTCCTATTGCAGCCTTTTAGTGGTGGTTGTCTGATTGATCGCTGACCCTTCCCATTCTGGGCCTTTGGGATGGCACATGTGCAAACACACTTCACAAATGCCAGGGGTTCTTTCGTTTGTCATCTCTGGAAACACTTCCTTTGCAGATACCCATGACAAGATGTGCAGCTATTTCGCCAGAGAAAGCGGATCGGTGGTTGTGTCTGTTGAGTAAGTTGATCTAAATATGGAGGGCGGGCAGTTCAGGAGGGTTATACTCTTGTGGAGATTGCATTGCACACACTGAGAGGTGCAGCTTGGTAGAGCATGAATCAGCCCAGTCAGGCCACTGCTCTGATCTCCATGTCCCTTCCCAAAGTCACAGCTCTTCCCTAGAGGTGAGCAAATATTGAGAGGGAGGAATGGGCAAGTCCACTATCTTTGACACAGGAAGTCTTGATGGAGCCCCGGAACTTGTCAGGACAATCAAATGTTTCTATTACCAACTTTGTCAGTACTTCTCAAACCCCGGTCTTCTCCTTAAGAAGTGGGAACTGGAGAAAGGTTCACAGGAGCAGTCCTCAAACTTTGTACAGCCATGACTGACCTTGTCCTCCATGGTAGGTTGTGATGCAGTGCTCACTATCGTTACCTTTTCAGCTGTATCAATCACTTTTTCTTTAGTTACCGCCTGGCTCCTGAGCACAAGTATCCAGTGCCCCTCGATGACTGTCTCGCTGCCACCACCCATTTTCTGGAAGCCGCAGAAGACCACATGGTGGATCCTGCACAGGTCATTGTTGCAGGCGATAGTGCTGGAGGCAACCTTGCAACTGCTGTTTGCCAAATCTTAGCAGGCAGACCTGGCCTTCCAAAGGTGCGGGCCCAGATCCTCATCTATCCGTGTGTCCAGGGAATAGACTTCAACTTGCCTTCATATCAGCAAAATCAAACCGTGCCCTTTGCATTCAGGGAAGAGGCTGTTTCTTGTGTTTTGCAGTGTCTGAAAGGGGAATCATCTCTCTTGAAAGAGCTCTTGGAAGGCTCTCATGTTCCTGTCACCCAAAAATTACAATACCAGAAATGGCTGAGTGCAGACCACATTCCCAAAGAATTTAAGGCCAGAGGCTACAAACCCCCGGTAACCATGCCCTGCAAGGATGACGTCTACGAGGCAGTTAAGGCTTTGAGCTCGCCAGGTTTCTCCCCCCTTCTTGCTGAGGATGCTGTGATTTCCCAGCTGCCAGAGGCATGCATTGTGACCTGCGAATACGATATCCTGAGGGACGATGGCTTGCTCTACAAGAAAAGATTGGAGGACCACCAGATCCCAGTGACTTGGTACCACATTGCTAATGGCTTCCATGGCATTTTGACCTTCATTGAACTGGGCTGGTTCAGTTTTCCTTCTGCAAAGAAGGGGATGGATGACATTGTCAAGTTCATCAAAAGCTTATAAAGGAAATCCCACTGAATTCTGACGGTTGTTATGGTACTACAGTATTTGTGCTCTGGACGGTTATGTCCTGGTCAAAAACTTCCCAGTCATTGGTGTCCCTGGACACGTGTATCTGGGGTTTTTTGCATCCTGGTCATTTGCAGTCCACTATAACTTGTCAACAGGCTATAACTGGGCAACAAACCACTGTTATATATCCTAAGCCTCTTCTCCTAGCCCTAACTCTTACCCTAACCCTACCTATGCATCTTAAAACTCAAGCGCATGTAATATAAATATATACACATATATTTAGAATCAAATATCTGGGACTCATAATGGATCGATGCTAATCTCCAATACCAGGACGCTTTTGACCAAAACACAATTATCCAGGATGCAGTGGTCCTGTCAAAGTTTGTGATATTTTTTCACCCATCTGTCTACTCCCACAGTCTCAACAGCTCTGCCACCTTCCCCTCAACTCTGCCATGGTCTCCTCAACTTGCCTGTGCTCACCCTCCCTAATAAACTCCTCTTCGAAGCTCTACTTGGCTCAGCACATGCTTCTGTAAAGGGGAGGGAGCAGGAGAGAAAATTTGTTTGTTTGGTTAGGAAATATATATCCCACCTTTCCAAGGCTGAAGCAAATGCCCAAGGTGGCTTACAAAGCTTTATAATAACGTAGAAAGTATCACAACAGGTAAAAACTAAAATATCAATTTTAACATTGCATAGTGAAATGCAAGCCAAAACAGAGCAACAGTGGTGGGCCTCCCCAGCCCCAGGAAAAAGGTCCGAGATGGCAGCTTCTGTGGGATGCTGC